>NC_052086.1:8120501-8422168 GCF_015852505.1 Tachyglossus aculeatus
TCCATGGAGCAAAGCGATGAAGGGGAACAAAGAACCAGCAGCAGCAGCCCTCTGAGGCGACGGATGGATGGACAGACGGGCGCGGCGGCAGGGGAGAGCTTGTGAGGGGGAGTCGCTCTTCTGCCACATTTTGGTCGCCTTTTGGCGGGCAACTTGAGGAGCCCTAATCAGTGCTCCCCGAGGCCAAATCGGGACTTGTAACAAGCACTTTGTGCAAAACTAATTCTCTTTTTTAAATGGTATTTGTTAAGCACTTACTACATGCCAGGCACGGTACTAAGTGCTGGGGTAGAGACAAACTAATCAGGTTGGGCATAGTCTGTGTCTCACCTGGGGCTCAGTATTTGCCCCCATTTGACAGATGACAGACATGATGCCCAGAGAAGTGAAGTGACTTGGCCAAGGCCGCCCAGCAGACAAGAGCGGGGATTAGAACCCAGGTCTTGCTGACTCCTAGGCCTGTGCTCTATCCGCTACGTCATTCTGCAGCTCCATTTTACAACTGTTCCCCTGTCTGGGGCCCAAAATGCAAAAGGAAAAAATATCTGCATTTCACTCACTATAACAATAAGCACTCATCGCTACACCTGCTTGAGGTTCTCATTCCAAAGCCTGACTCAAATTCGAAGACGATAAAAACGGATTTGTCTCAAGTAGTGAAGTGAGGCACTAAAAACGAATGACTTGAAATGAAACCATGGTTCCCAACCCAAGTTTTTAATTAATGAGATAAAAGCGGTATGATTCCTTTCCTCCTTTTTCCAAGTCTGGTCACAATGGAGAGGCCAGGTGGTTGCCTTTTTTTTTTTTCCTTTTTGCCAAACTCACACCACCGACTCTGTGAAATTTGGGAAAAAAAATCTCTCACCTTTTCTGCGCTTCTTCCTCTCAGTGATGGGACCCCAGAGAACATATATGCCTGCCGCCAGAGCAGCAGCAATTCCTCCAAGAACGCCCCAGTTCTTCATCACTTTATACCTAAGAAAAGGACCGAAATTTAGAGAAAGGGGAAAAAAAAAGTGGGTGGGGGGAAGGGGCAGCAATTACCTGGGACCCAAAGGGTGAGGACGAGGAAATCAATCAACGGTACTTATGGAGCGCTTTCTGTGCGCAAAGCACTGTACTAAGAGCCTGAGAGAGTCCAATATAAGAGAGCTGGGATACATTTTTCCTGCTTACAGTCTAGAGGACCAGAGAAGCAGTGTGGCTCAGTGGAAAAAGCACGGGCTTTGGAGTCAGAGGTCATGGGTTCAAATCCTGGCTCTGCCAATTGTCAGCTGTGTGACTTTGGGCAAGTCACTTAACTTCTCTGGGCCTCAGTTACCTCATCTGTAAAATGGCGATTAAGACTGTGAGCCCCCCCGTGGGACAACCTGATCACCTTGTAACCTCCCCAGCGCTTAGAACAGTGCTTTGCACATAGTAAGCGCTTAATAAATGTCATAAACAAAATGCAGGATTAAACACAGGGCGGGGGATATTGTCCCAAGAAAATGGAGATCCTGACAGATTACATGGGTGGGAGATGAGGAAGGAGAAGCAGCATGGCGTAGTGGACAGAGCCTGGGCATCAGAAGGTCAAGGGTTCTAATCCCGAGCTCCACGATGTAACTGCTGTATGACCTTGGGCAAATCACTTCACTTCTCTGGGCCTCAGTGACCTCATCTGTAAAATGGGGATTGAGACTGTGAGCCCCACATGGGACAGGGACTGGGTCTGACCAGATTTGCTTGGATCCACCCCAGCGCTTAGGGCAGTGCCTGGCACATAGCAAGCGCTTAACAAATACCTCAAGTGGGAGGAGAAAAAGGTGAGAGAATATGAGGGATGGCTGAAAGAGTTGGTACAAAACTGGGAGTTGGAGAGAGAGAGTAGGTAGAAAAATGCAATGGCAGTGTGGTCTACTGGAAAGAGCCCAGACGTCAAAGGACCTGTTTCTACTCCCGGCTCTGCCTCCTGTTCTGTTCTGGGTGACTTTGGGCAAGTCACTTCACTTCTCTGGGCCTCAGCGTTCTCATCTGCGAAATGGGATTAAGACTGTGAGCCCCACTTGGGACAGGGACTGTGTCCAATCTGATTACCTTTTATCCACCCCAGGGTTTAGTATAGTGCCTGGCACATAGTAAGTGCTTAACAAATACCATAATTATTATTATTTTTATTATCCGATCTTTTAGCTTTCTCAGGGCTCAGTACAGTGCCTGACACAAAGTAAGCGCTTAACAAATACCATAAATAAATAAAAAAACAGGGGGAAACACGGGAAAGTCTCTCCTTTCCTTCCCACCTCAACCACAGCTGACTGTGCGGCCTCCTTTCTTTCTGAGTGACCTTGGGCAAATCATTTCACTTCTCTGGGCCTCAGTTACCTCATTTATAAAATGAGGATTGAGACTGGGAGCCCCACATGGGGCAGGGACTGTGTCCAACTCAATTTGCTCGTAACCACCCCAGTGCTTAGTACAGTGCCTGGTATATAGTAAGTGCTTAACATATACCACAATTATTATTATTATTATTCATTCATTCAATCACAATTATTGAGTGTTTACTGTGTGCTGGGCACTGTGGGTTCTAATCCTGGCTCCACCACTTGTTGGCTGTGTGACTTGGGGCAAGTCACTTCACTTCTCTATGACTCAGTTACCTCATCTGTAAAATGAGGATTAAGACTGTAAGCCCCAAGTGGGATGATCTAATTACCTCGTATCTACCCCAGTGCTTACAACAGTGCTTGGCACATAGTAAGCGCTTAACTAATACCATCATTATAATTATTATTACTAAGCGCTTGAAAAGTACAATTCAGCAATAAAGAGAAACAATCCCTGCCCACACCAGGCTTACAGTCTGGGGAGAGGAGCGACAGACAGCAAAACAAGTAAACAGGCATCAATATAAATAAATAGAATTAGGGATACCTACATATCAAAACAAGTACACAGGCCTCAGTATAAATAGAATTATAGCTATCTACACATTAAGACAAGTGAACAGGCCTCAATATAAATAAATGGAATTATAGATATCTACACATCAAGATACGTGAACAGGCATCAAAATAAATAGAATGATAACTATCTGCACATCAAGATAAGTAAATGGGCATCAATATACAGAGAATTGGAGATATATCTACATACACATCAAGACAAGTAAACAGACACCAATATATAAAGAATTAGAGATATATCTACACAAGACAAGTGAACGGGCTTCAATATATATGGAATTAGAGCTATATCTACCCAACAAGACAAGTAAACGGGCCTCGATATAAATAAATAGAATTAGAGATATATCTATATAACAAGTAAATGGACATGGATATATATAGAATTAGAGACATATCTACACAACAAGACAAGAAAACAGGCCTCAATATATATAGAATTAGAGATACATCTACACAACAAGACAAGTAAATGGGCTTCAATATATATGGAATTAGAGATATATCTACACAAGAAGACAAGTAAATAGGCCTCAATATATATAGAATTAGAGGTATATCTGTACATCAAGACAAGTAAACAGACCTCAATATAAATAAATAGAATTAAAGCTATATCTACCCAACAAGACAAGCAAACGGGCCTCAGTATATATGGAATTAGAGATATATCTACACAAGAAGGCAAGTAAATAGGCCTCAATATATACAGAATTAGAAGTATATCTACACATCAAGACAAGTATACAGGCCTCAAATAAATAAGTAGAATTAGAGTTATATCTACACCACAAGTAAACGGGCCTCAATATATATGGAATTAGAGATATCTCTACACAAGAAGACAAGTAAATTGGCCTCAATATACATAGAATTAGAGGTATATCTACACATCAAGACAAGTAAATAGGCCTCAATATAAATAGAATTAGAGATATATCTACCCAACAAGACAAGTAAACGGACCTCAATATAAATAAATAGAATTAGAACTATATCTACACAACAAGACAAGTAAACAGGCCTCAACAGATATGGAATTAGAGATATATCTACACAAGAAGGCAAATAAATAGGCCTCAATATATATAGAATTAGAGGTATATCTAGACATCAAGACAAGTAAATAGGCCTCAATATAAATAAATAGAATTAGAGATATATCTACACAACAAGACAAGTAAACAGGCCTCAATATAATTAGAATTAGCGCTATATCTACACAAGTAAACAGGCCTCAATGTATATGGAATTAGAGATATATCTACACAAGAAGGCAAGTAAATAGGCCTCAATATATATAGAATTAGAGGCATAGCTACACATCAAGACAAATAAACAGGCCTCAATATAAGTAAATAGAATTAGAGGTATATCTACACAACAAGACAAGTAAACGGGCCTCACTATATATGGAATTAGAGATATATCTACACAAGACAAGTAAATTGGCCTCAATATATATAGAATTAGATATATATCTACACATCAAGTAAATAGGCCTCAATATAAATACATAGAATTAGAGCTATATCTACCCAACAAGACAAGTAAACGGGCCTCAATATATATGGAATTAGAGATATATTTACACAAGAAGGCAAGTAAATAGGCCTCAATATACATAGAATTGGAGGTATAGCTACACATCAAGACAAGTACACAGGCTTCAAAATAAATAAGTAGAATTAGAGACATATCTACACAACAAGTAAACGGGCCTCAATATATATGGAATTAGAGATATATCTACACAAGAAGACAAGTAAATTGGCCTCAATATATATAGAATTAGAGGTATATCTATACATCAAGACCAGTAAATGGACCTCAATATAAATAAATAGAATTAGAGCTATATCTACACAACAAGACAAGTAAACAGGCCTCAATATATATGGAATTAGAGATATATCTACACAAGAAGACACATAAATAGGCCTCAATATATATATAGAATTAGAGGTCTATCTATACATCAAGACAAGTAAACAGGCCTCAATATAAATAAACAGAATTAGAGATATAGCTACACAACAAGACAAGTAAATGGGCCTCAATATAAATAAACAGAATTAGAACTATATCTACACAGCAAGACAAGTAAACGGGCCTCAATATATATGGAATGAGAGATATATCTACACATCGACAAGTAAATGGATCTCAATACAAATAAATATAATTAGAGCTATATCTACACAACAAGACAAGTAAACAGGCCTCAAAATAAATAAATAGAATTAGAGATATATCTACACAACAAGTAAACGGGCCTCAATATATATGGAATTAGAGATATATCTACACAATTAAACACATAAATAGGCCTCAATATATATATATATATATATACACATATATAGAATTAGAGGAATATTTACACATCAAGACAAGTAAATAGGCCTCAATATAAATAAATAGATTTGGAGCTATATCTACACAACAAGACAAGTAAATGGGCCTCAATATAAATAAATAGAATTGGCACACATCAAGACGAGTAAACGGGCCTCAACATATACAGAATTAGAGGTATATCTACATGTCAAGACGAGTAAACGGGCCTCAATATAAATAAACAGAATTAGTACACATCAAGACGAGTAAACGGCCCTCAATATAAATAAATAGAATTGGTACACATCAAGACGAGTAAACGGGCCTCAACATATACAGAATCAGAAGCCTATCTACACGTCAAGACGAGTAAACGGGCCTCAATATAAACAGAATTAGTACACATCAAGACGAGTAAACGGGCCTCAATATATACAAAATTAGAAGCCTATCTACACGTCAAGACGAGTAAACGGGCCTCAATATAAACAGAATTAGTACACATCAAGACGAGTAAACGGGCCTCAATATAAATAAACAGAATTGGTCCACATCAAGACGAGTAAACGGGCCTCAACATACACAGAATTAGAAGCCTATCTACACGTCAAGACGAGTAAACGGGCCTCAATATAAATAAACGGAATTAGTACACATCAAGACGAGTAAACGGGCCTGAATATAAACAGAATTAGTACACATCAAGACGAGTAAGCGGGCCTCAACATATACAGAATTAGAAGCCTATCTACACGTCAAGACGAGTAAACGGGCCTCAATATAAACAGAATTAGTACACATCAAGACGAGTAAACGTGCCTCAATATAAATAAACAGAATTGGTCCACATCAAGACGAGTAAACGGGCCTCAACATATACAGAATTAGAAGCCTATCTACACGTCAAGACGAATAAAGGGGCCTCAATATAAACAGAATTAGTACACAGCAAGACGAGTAAGCGGGCCTCAATATAAATAAACAGAATTAGTACACATCAAGACGAGTAAACGGGCCTCAACATATACAGAATCAGAAGCCTATCTACACGTCAAGACGAGTAAACGGGCCTCAATATAAACAGAATTAGTACACATCAAGACGAGTAAGCGGGCCTCAATATAAACAGAATTAGTACACATCAAGACGAGTAAACGGCCCTCAACATATACAGAATCAGAAGCCTATCTACACGTCAAGACGGGTAAACGGGCCTCAATATAAACAGAATTAGTACACATCAAGACGAGTAAACGTGCCTCAATATAAATAAACAGAATTGGTCCACATCAAGACGAGTAAACGGGCCTCAACATATACAGAATTAGAAGCCTATCTACACGTCAAGACGAATAAACGGGCCTCAATATAAACAGAATTAGTACACAGCAAGACGAGTAAGCGGGCCTCAACATATACAGAATTAGAAGCATATCTACACGTCAAGACGAGTAAACGGGCCTCAATATAAATAAACAGAATTAGTACACATCAAGACGAGTAAACGGGCCTCAACATATACAGAATTAGAAGCCTATCTACACGTCAAGACGAGTAAACGGGCCTCAATATAAGCAGAATTAGTACACATCAAGACGAGTAAACGGGCCTCAATATAAATAAACAGAATTAGAGATATACGTACACAAGAAGACAAGTAAAAGGGCATCACTATAAAGAGATTTCGAGCTATATATATATACACAACGAGCCAAGTGAGCGGGCCTCAGTGTAAATAACTAGGAGGTTGGGGGTGAGGGGAGGGAAAGGGGGGCTGCGTGTGGGAGCAGGGGGAGGAGGGAAGGAGGGAGGAAGGAGGGAGGAAGGAGGGAAGGAAGGAAGGAAGGAGGGAAAGAGGGAAGGAGGGAAAGAGGGAGGGAAGAAGGGAAAGAGGGAGGTAAAGAGGACCAGGCCTGACCTGACGGCGGTGCCGGTCCTGAGGAGCCTCCCCACAGCCCGCCTGCTGAACAGGGCCGCCATGGCCGCCATGGCCGCCCGGAACGTTCGAACGGCCGGAACCCCGGCGCTCCGCAAGAGCGCCCCCGGGGGGGCGACAGGAAACGCGGCACCGGAAGCGGGGACGCCCGGAGCCCAAACCGCCGCCCACGGCTCCCTAGCAACGCCCCCTAGCGACAGGCCCCGCCCCCTATTCATTCATTCATTCATTCATTCATTCAATCAATCAATCGTATTTATTGAGCGCTTACTGTGTGCAATCATATTTATTGAGCGCTTACTGTGTGCTGGGCACTGGACTAAGGACTTGGGAAGTATGTTTGTTAGTATGTTTGGTTTTGTTCTCTGTCTCCCCCTTTTAGACTGTGAGCCCACTGTTGGGTAGGGACTGTCTCTATATGTTGCCAATTTGTACTTCCCAAGCGCTTAGTCCAGTGCTCTGCACATAGTAAGCGCTCAATAAATACGATTGATGATGATGATGATGATGTAGAGCACTGGACTAACCGCTTGGGAAGTACAAGTTCATTCACTCAATCGTATTTATTGAGCGCTTACTGTGTGCAGGACACTGGACTAAGCGCTTGGGAAGTTCAAGTTCATTCACTCAATCGTATTTATTGAGCGCTGTGTGCAGAGAGCTTTACTAAGCGCTTAGGAAGTACAAGTTCATTCACTCAATCGTATTTATTGAGCGCTTACTGTGTGCAGGGCACTGGACTAAGCGCTTGGGAAGTACAAGTTCATTCACTCAATCGTATTGGGCGCTTACTGTGTGCAGGGCACTGGACTAAGCGCTCGGGAAGTACAAGTTCATTCATTCAATCGTATTTATTGGGCGCTTACTATGTGCAGAGCGCAGGACTAAGCGCTCGGGAAGTACAAGTTCATTCACAGCACCTGTATATATGTATATATGGTTGTACATATTTATTACTCTATTTATTTATTTATTTATTTTACTTGTACATTTCTATCCTACTTATTTTATTTTGTTGGTATGTTTGGTTCTGTTCTGTCTCCCCCTTTTAGACTGTGAGCCCACTGTTGGGTAGGGACTGTCTGTGATGCCAATTTGTACTTCCCAAGCGCTTAGTACAGTGCTCTGCACATAGTAAGCGCTCAATAAACACGATTGATTGATTGATTCATTCATTCATTCAATCGCATTTATTGCGCGCTTACCGTGCGTAGAGCAGAGACAGGCCCCGCCCCTTCCTCCAAGCCCCGCCCCTTCCTCCAAGCCCCGCCCCTCCAGGACCCCGCCCATTCCCGTGCCACGCCACGCCCCCTCCAGGCCTCGTCAATTCCCTCCAGGCCCCGCCCCTCCCTCCGGGCCCCGCCCCTTTCCACGCCCACCCCTATAGGCCACGCCCCTTCCCTCAATCACCCCGCCCACTCCCTCCAGGCCCCGCCCATTCTCGTCAGTCCCCGCCCCTTCCCTCCAGGCCCCGCCCCCTCCCCGCGCCGGAGAACTCGCTGTGGCGGGAAAGGGAAACAGCGCGCCCTAGTGGCTCGAGCATAGACCTGGGAGTCATTCATTCATTCACTCACTCAGTCGTTTCTATTGAGCGCTCACTGTGTGCAAAGCACTGCCCGAAGCGCTTGGACTCGCTGTGGAGGGAAAGGGAAGCAGCGAGGCCTAGTGTCTCGAGCACACAGCTGGGAGTCATTCATTCACTCACTCACTCACTCACTCAGTCGTATTTATTGAGCGCTCACCATGTGCAAAGCAGGGCCCAAAGCGCTTGGACTCACAGGACTTGAGGTCTCACCCCGGCCCTGCCACCTGTCTGCTGTGCGACCTTGGGTAAGTCACTTAATAATAATAATAATATAATAATGATGATGATGATGGCATTTATTAAGCACTTACTATGCGCCAAGCGCTGTTCTAAGCACTGGGGGGGTTACAGGGTGATGAGGTTGTCCCACAGGAGGCTCACAGTCTTCATCCCCATTTTACAGATGAGGGCCTCAGAGACGTGAAGTGACTTGCCCAAAGTCACACAGCTGACAATCGGGATTTGAACCCACGGCCTCTGACTCCGCTAAGCCACGCTGCTTCTCTGGGCCTCGGTGACCTCGTCTGTAAAATGGCGATTAATATTGCGAGCCCCCCTTCGGACAACCTGATTATCCTGCATCTACCCCAGCGTTTAGAACAGTGCTTGGCACATAGTAAGCACTTAACAAATATCATTATTATTTTTACTCAGTGCTTACCATGTGCAGGGCGCTGTATTAAGCGCTTCAGAGAGCACAGTCTAACAGAGCTGGTAGATTCATTCATTCGTTCCAACGTATTTGTTGAGAGCTTACTGTGTGCAGAGCACAGGACTAAGCGCTTGGGAGAGTAGAACAATAAATAGACACATTCCTGCCCACAACGAGCGCACAGTCTAGAGGAGCTCACATACGTTCCCTGCCCACAAGGAGCTTATTATGTATGACTCGTTGTATCCTGCACTTAACACGTTAACAAATACCTCAATTTTATTGTTTCTCTTTTTTTTTATTTTTCCCTGCTCTCATGGTTTGTAATTTGTTATTGTAACTTATTGCTGTTTCGTATGTGCTCTTCCTCCTCCATTTTCATTGTGTACCCACTCAGGGACTGAGACCACATCCAATTTATCTTGTACCACAGCACTAAGCCCAGTATTCAGCACAAAATGAGCAACTGATAAATACCGTAATAATAATAAATAAGCACATCGATTCATTCATTCAGTCATTCGTATTTATTAAGCGCTTACTGCGTGAACACTGTACTAAGCTCTTGGGAAATACTAATAATAATAATGGTATTTGTTAGGCACTTACTATGTGCCTAGCACTGTTCTAAGCACTGGGGTAAATCAGAAGCAGCATGGCTCAGTGGAAAGAACACGGGCTTGGTAGTCAGAGGTCATGAGTTCTAATCCCAGCTCCGCTATTCATCGGCTGTGTGACTTTGGGCAAGTCATTAACTTCTCTGTGCCTCAGTTACTTCATCTGTAAAATGGGGATTAAAACTGTGAGCCCCATGTGGGACAACCTGATTACCTTGCATCCCCCCACATAGTAAGCACTTAACAAATACCATCATTGTACTTCCCAAGCGCTTAATAAAATGCTCTGCACACAGTAAACGCCCAGTAAATACGATTGAATTAATGAATAAATGAATGAATACAGGGTAATCAGGTTGTGGGGGCCCACAGTCTTAATCCCCATTTTACAGATGACGTAACTGAGGCACACAGAAGTTAAGTGACTTACCCAAGGTCACACAGCAGACAACTGTCAGAGCTGGGATTAGACCCCCAAGTCCTGTGAGTCCAAGCGCTTAGGACAGTGCTTTGCACACAGTAAGAGCTCAATAAATACGACAATGAATCATCATCATCATCAATCGTATTTTTTGAGCATTTACTATGTGCAGAGCACTGTACTAAGCGCTTGGGAAGTACAAATTGGCAACATATAGAGACAGTCCCTACCCAACAGTGGGCTCACAGTCTAAAAGGGGGAGACAGAGAACAAAACCAAACATACTAACAAAATAAGAATGAGTGAAAGAATGAAATCCAACGGTAAACAGTGACATTCCCTGCTCACAAAGATGACAGTCTAGTGGGGGGAGACAGAGATCAATACAAATAAATAAAATGACAGATATGTACATAAGTGCTGTGGGGCTGGGGCAGGGGGAAAGGGAACAAGCCAGTGAGAAGCAGAAGGGAGTGGGAGGTGAGGAAAGGTGGGGTTTATCGTGGTAAGATCTCTTGGAGGAGATGGGCCTTCGAAAAGTCTTTGAAGAGGGAAAGAGGCTTTGAGGAGAGAGGGCATTCCATGCCAGAGACGGGATGTGGGCCAGGGGTCGGAGGTGAGACAGACCAGATGGAGACAGAGTAAAAAGGTTAACACCAGAGGAGCCAAGTGTGTGGGCTGGGTTGTAGAAGGAGAAAAGCAGGGAGAGATAGGAGGGGCAAGGTGATGGAGCGCTTTAAAGGTAATGATGAGGAGCTTGTGTTTGATATGGAGGTGGATGGGCAACCACGAGATTTTTGAGGCGGGTTGGAGGGTAACATGTCCTGCACGTTTCTGTAAAAAGATGATCCAGGCAGCAGAGTGAAGTATGGACTGGAGTGGGGAGAGACAGAAGGCTGGAAGGTCAGAAAGGAGAAGTGACTGTGTTAACGTGGTGAACACCATTTTGGAAACCAAATGATCGAAAAACACTTAGGATGCTCCCACTTTTGTTAACTTTGCTAATTAATTCATTATTTACTGATGAATTAAAAGTTAATTTTACATAATAATAAATGGACAGCTTTTTAAAAGTACCATACATGATATTACATTTTGTTAGCCGGTCTTACTGCATGAGTCTCGTTAAAACGCACAGGTACACCATAGCCACCAAGCATTATCATAAAGAAATACAACTGAGCAGCACTTGATTAAAAAGTAAAGTCTGTCTTGCGATGCAGGCCTCTCTTCCCCCAGCATCCCGCTGCCGTATTATATAAATATTTTAAATGCTAAATAACTTCACTCTATTACACTGAATTACATTTCTTCAAATGATCGACTTTTATTTATCGAAGTCCATTAAAAGTCATCCGACGAGTCAATAGTGAGAAACCACCTTACACATAAAATGACAAATTACTCCTTCTTGCTCCGGGTTCTCCGTCTGCGCTTGCAGGCTAGTTAGTTTCCTTATTGGTTTTGCCATCCAAACGAGACTGCACGCTAACCAGTGAGGATGCAGCTGTTGAATAATAGATGGAGTCGCAGAAATAGAGCTGTTATTAATTTATGAGCATAATGGTCCAGTGAGTAACCGTTACTAAACTTCTCCAACCTGTATCGGGCAGAATGAACTGTCTTTTTTTTTTTACCAGGGGATGAGACTCACGGTGTCTCATCCTTCTAGACTATGAGCCCGCTGTTGGGTAGAGACTGTCTCTATATGTTGCCAACTTGTACTTCCCAAGCGCTTAGTACAGTGCTCTGCACACGGTAAGCGCTCAATAAATATGATTGAATGAATACTTGAAGGGTCTTGGGGGACCTTTCCTGACATCATAAAGCTATGATCAAGAGGGGTAACGTAGCTACAGGAAATAGGTATGTTGTGTCTGTGAGGAGAAAACATAAGTGGGAGCATCGTAAGTGTTTTTCCATCATTTGGTTTCCAAGACGGTGTTCACTGAGCTCCAACCAGAGCTGAAACCTGAAAAATGAGGATAATTTCTTGTCTTGTCTTACGCCGTCGAGTCATTTCCTATGCATAGCGACACCACAGACACATCTCTCCCAGATTGCCCCGCTGTCCACCTGCAATTATTCCCGTAGCATATCCATAGAGTTTTCTTGGTCAAAATACGGAAGTGGTTAACCGTTTGCCGCCTTCCACTCGGTAAGCTCAAGTCTCCGTCCTCGACTCTCTCCCATGCTGCTGCTGCCCAGCATGGATGAATTTTGACTTATAGCAGATTGCCTGCCACTCACTAGCCACTGCCCAATCTAGGAATGGAATGGGTAGGCCACTGTTTGACTCTCCCTTCTGTAGCCGAGACTGGTAGAGTACTGGAAACTCTCCAGGTGCGACCCTGAGAGGAGAGAGGATCATTTACTACAGTAAAAATGTAATGCAGCCGTGCAGATAACCTCAGAAATATTTGGGCCATTGTTATTTTCACATATCTGGTAGTCTATTAGATTAATTACCTGGTCACCGTTACCTTTCCCAGCAATTTAGTCCTCCTTGCTTCGTCCTAACCTTCTTTTGTGCTTCATTTCCGTGGGCAGGGCTTAACGATTCCATTGTATTTAACTCTCCTGAGCACTTAATACAGTGCTCTGCACATAGTATGTACCAAATCCATATCAGTCACACTCTTTTTGTTAGCCTCACCATACCTTTGAACCATTTACTCATCTTTCCTTATAACTGTCTTTCTCTCTCTTCTTTCCTCCTGGCGGTCACGCTTTTCCTTCTGTCGGCTACAGTTTCGATTCCATCAATCCCTCTGAGCATTTACAGTGAGCAGAGGGATCAATCGGATCAATCAATGGTATTTATAGAGTGCTTACTATGTGCAGGGCACCGAACTAAGCCCTTAGGAGAGTACAGTGCAACAGAGTTAGCGGACACATTCCCTGCCCACAATGAGCTTACAGTCTAGAGGGGGAGATGGGCACTAATATAAGTAATTGATGATATATAATTTAAAGATTTATACGAAAGCGCTGTGGGGTTGAGGGTGGGGTGAATATCAAATGCCCAAAGGTCACGGGTCCAAGTGTATAGATAATGCAGAAAGGAGGGCGAGCCTCTGGGGAAAAGAGGGTTTGATTGGGGTAGGCCTCTTGGAGGAGATGTGGCCTTAATAATGAGACTTCTAGACTGTTAGCCCACTGTTGGGTAGGGACTGTCTCAATATGTTGCCAACTTGTACTTCCCAAGCGCTTAGTACGGTGCTCTGCACACAGAAAGCACTCAATAAATACGATTGATTGATTGAGAAGCAGTGTGGCGTAGTGGAAAGAGCTCGGGTTTGCCTCCCTGTCCAGCTGGCATCCCAAACTTCAGTTAGCCTTTGTTCTAGGGGATCAACCCCTCTTCCCATGTCCGCCCACCAGGCTGCCCTGCCTGCTGCCACTCTGCTCTCCTCATAATCCTTTACAGCGGCGGGGCACTATTAGAGTCATTTCACCAGGTCTGTGCATCGTTTTCTCTGCCTTCTGGGCCTGCACGATTTCCATTTCCCATTCGGCAGGTAACGATCCCCAGTTTTCATCCTCTCCCCTCCCAAGTCCCCCTCAACGGATGTGTGTTGCCATGAGAACTGCTTCGTTGCTGGAGGACCGATGGGGTCCGGGAGCTCGCTCGTGGTAATACAGTCCTGCTACTTGATGTCATTTTTTTAAAAAAAGAAATGACATTTGTTAAGCGCTTACTATGTGCCAGGCACTGTACTGAGTGCTGGGGTAGATACAAGCAAATCGGGTTGGACATAGTCCCTCCTCACAGTCTTAATCCCCATTTTACAGATGAGGTAGCTGAGGCCCGGAGAAGTGAAGTGATTTGCTCGAGGTCCCACAGCAGGTAAGGGGCAGAGGCAGGATTAGAACTCAGGTCCTTCCGACTCCCAGGCTTGTGCTCTCTGCACTAAGCCTTGCGGCTTCTCATCTAGGAGATCAACCCCCATTCTGATGTCCGCCCTTACTTCTCATGAGAAGCAGCAGGGCTCAGTGGAAAGAGCCCGGGCTTTGGAATCAGAGGTCATGGGTTCAAATCCCGGCTCTGCCAATTGTCAGCTGTGTGACTTTGGGCTAGTCACTTAACTTCTCTGGGCCTCAGTTACCTCATCTGTAAAATGGGGCTGAAGACTGTGAGCCCCCCCATGGGACAACCTGATCACCTTGTAACCTCCCCAGCGCTTAGAACAGTGCTTTGCACAAACTAAGCACTTATGCCGTTTCCACCCCAGTGCTTAGTACAGTGCCTGGCACGTAGTAAGTGCTTAAATACCATATTAATTAATTCCAATTCCCATTCCTCTGGTTTTAGTATAAAGCAGTCCGTCAGTCAGTCAGTCGTATTTATTGAGCACTTACTGTGTGCAGAGCGCTGTACAACAGGCTTGGGAGAGTACACTGTAATAATAGACACATTTCCTGTCCAGGGACTTTCTCCTTCAGCTATTCTCCGTACCATGAGCCCAGGACACGCTGGATGCGTAATCCAGAGCAAGACAACGGTGTGATTGGAAATGGTTTATTCCAGAAACCACAACTGTAATCGCTGTTAAATAATTTGCTTGCTAGTAGCGCTGGGAGGTTCTAGTTAAATGCATTTCACCCTCTCTCCCCCAGTTTTTCACACGTGGTGGAAGGCAAATAAGAAAAATGCATGGCCAAAGCTTTCATCCTCCGGAGAGGGCTTGTATAGAATGCGGCAGTGGGAAGCACTGTCTTTGGAAGAATAGTCAGGCTAGAGCAAATGGGGGAAGATTTTAAGTTTCTATAGGCACAAGAACCTTCTCCTCCTACTACTTGTCATCTTTCTCCTCCTCCTCTTCCTCATCCTCCTCCCCCGGCCCTCCGCCTGCTCCTTCTCCTCCTCCTCCTGGTCCTCCTCCTGGCCCTCCTCCACCTCCTCGTCATCCTCCTCCTTGTCCTCCTCCTCCTCTCCATCCTCCTCCCCCTTCTCCACCTCCTCCTCTTTCCCCTGCTGCTTCGTCTCCATGGTTGCGGCTGCTACTGTATCTCTCGCCGCTGTCACTGCCACGGTAGAGCTTCCTCCGCTCTCGAAAACCCAATAAATTCCCCCTTCCCCACAATGTAAGGGCAATGACAGCAGCTCTACCCAACGAAGCCTTGCAATGGAGGATGATTTATTCCAGCTCAGACAGCTGCCGTAAGTAGCACAGGCGAGACCCCGATATGCCTGGGATTTTTTTTTGTTTTTTTGAGCCATAACTGGGGGAAGGGGCTTGGGGGAAGAGGAGGGCCTTCTGTGTTTAGTATATTTCACAGAAACTCCTCCGGGAATTTGGAGTAGGCCCCAGGGAAGCAGGGCCTTTTCTTCCACTCGCAGTCCATGGCTTGTGATTCCGACCTGGGCAATTCCCAGCTTTGTCCGGATCTGATGCGGAGAGCTCCCGGTAATGATCTTTCCCCTACCGCGCTTAATCCGAGTGGGATTACTAGGTGCCCATGGCCGCGAAGGTTCTCTTTTAAGGAAGCGTTAGCTGGGTATCAATAATGTGGGTTCCCCCTAGGTCGTCCTTCATCTTAGCAATAAAATCCTCTGTGGTCTCAAACTTCAGGGCTGGGAATTTTACTAAGGTGGGCAAAGAGTGTATTTTTTCCCAAAAGGTTAGGGCGAAGAAAAGGCTTGTGAAAGCCATCCTTGTTTATGGATGGTAGGAACTCTGTGCAGAGAGCAGATTAGGGCTAGACTGTCAGCTCATTATGGGCAGGGAACGTGTCTGCTCATTCTGTTGTATTGGACTCTCCCAAGAGCTTAATACAGTGTGCTGCATGTAGTAAACAAGCAATAAATACCATTGATTGATTGATGGACTGGGTATATCAGTATTTGTGAATGAAAACTGCTTCCAAAAGAAATAGCCAAAGCCTATTGCTTGGGAGAGGGAGCGTTGTTCGGGTTTGTTCTGAGAGCCTTAACAGCTATAACCATTTGGAGGTTTCTTCTGTAAGCTCGTTGTGGGCACGGAATGGGTCTGTTTATTGTTGTATTGTCCTCCCCCATGCGATTAATACAGTGCTCTGCACACTGTAAGCGCTTGATAAATACGACTGAATGAATAAATACGATTAAATGAAAACAAATGTCTCCTTAGAAAACAGGATCCAAGAGGGATAGAATGCAACACCTAGGGACATTTAGGAAGGGAAAATATTTTTAGCAGTGTTTATTGGAATTTTTTAGGACAAGAATTGTTCCTTGGGGTATGCAAAAATACCTTACATTTAGGTTTGGTGAAAATGGTTGATTTCTGTACCTTCTTCTGAAAGGAATTATCAGTCTTTTCTTTTTTTCCCCAGCCCAGCAGCCTTTCGAAAATTGTTTTTGGAGGCACTAACAAATTCTCCAACGTGATTTCTGATGTAGGTGTGACTGGCTCACAGGCATATCTTGCATACAAAACCAGCTCCTTAAGGCTGAGCATTGGAGAATTTGTGGAACAATTCCATGGGAGCACCGTTGTCATTTTTATTTTTTTCCTAGGTTATTTAGTTCCTTTGCCTAGGGAAGGCGATGGGTTTTTTCTTTGGATGACAATGGGTTATTAATATATAAGGATGAACATATTTTGGTCAGAAGCCCAGAATTACTTTAAAAACAAGTCACATCGTGTGTTTCACAAAGCACAGCACTTGAGATCTTTAAAGGTTATTTGGGTAATTGAAAAGCTGACTCTCACTGTGGCCAAGAGGGTTCCCTGGCTTCATGAAAAGAGAAACAGCAGAGAGAACGGGGCACCCAATTAGGGATTTGTTCGGATTGAAAATAAAAGCAGCATGGCCTTGTGGATAGTGTCTGAGCTTGGAAGTCAGAAGATCCTGGGTTCTAATTCTGCCTCCCTCACTTGTCAGTTTTGGGACCTTAAGCAATTCACTTCTTTGGGCCTCGATTCCCTCATCTGTAATAATAACAATAATAATAATATTGGTATTTGTTAAGCATTTAATCAATGTCAAACACTGTGCTAAATGCTGAGGTAGATAGAAGCTAATCAGGTTGGACACAGTCCCTGTCCCGCATGGGGCTCACTTCTTTATCCCCATTTTACAGGTGAGGTAAATGAAGTACAGAGAAATTAGTGCAAAATGGGGATTAAGACTGTGAGCCCTACGTGGAGTATGGATGGTGTCCTTCCTGATTAGCTTGTATCTATTCCAGGGCTTACTACAGTGCCTGGCCCTTAGTAACTGCTTAACAAACACTATTAAAAAGCAAACAGAAGTGAACAAACACTATATCTCACATCCTCAGCTCTTCTCAAGCCAATCTACTCACTATGTCTCATTCTCAACATCCTCACTGTCAACAGTCCTCTAGACTGTAAGCTCCTTGTGGGCAGGGAACGTTTTTGTTATACTGTACTCTCCCAAGGGTTTTGTACAGTGCTCTGCACACAGTAAGTGCTCAATAAATACGAGTGATTGATTCTTGCTCACACGCTCGCTCTTAGCTGTGTCTCCCTCCCATTAATATTCAGTAGATCACTGCTCTCTCAAATCTCTTCTGAAATCAGATCTTCTCCCCAGAGGCCTTTCCTATACAATCTCTCATCTCCCTGCCATATTATCTCCGCTACTGCCACCTCGGCCCTTCAGCCCGGACTTGGGAGTCAGAAGGAGCTGGGTTCAAATCCCAACTCCAATACATGTCTGCTGCATGACCTTGGGCAAGTCACATCACGTCTCTGGGCCTCAGTTTCCTCATCTGTGAAATGAGGATTAAGATTGTGAGCCCTGTGTGAGATAAGGACTGTGCCACCCTGGTTAGCTTGGATCTACTCCAGTGCTTAGTACAGTGCCTGGCACATAGTGAGTACCTAACAAGTACCATAAAAAACATCACTTTTTGCCCCAGTGTAGCAGTTAGGTATATATCCTTGCACTTTGTTGCTTCTCTTTCAACCTGTAGTTAACTTAATGTCCGTTTCCCACTCTAGATTATAAACATCTTGAAGGTAGGGCACGTGATCATTACTTCTATTTTACTCTCTTACTCTGCGCAGAGTAAGTGTCCAATAAATGCTCTTGATTACTTGATTGATTGGTAGAACACAGTCAATTGATCAAAAGGTCCTTGATGGCAGGAAACTTGACAGGACCTTGGACAAATCACTAGCCTTTCTGTCTCAAAGAGCAGAGTTGAACAATAACCAGTCTCCCAGGGACTCAGGAGAGGATTAAGTAGATTTAAATTGCGATGAAGTCCCCAGAGAGGGAAATCCAGGGCACTTGCATGTTAAACATGTAATAATAACTAATTATCTTTCCCCAAATTTAGTTATTTCAATCCTGAAACGATTTTTTCCACGTTAGATTTTTGGAATGAATTATTCCTTCACCAGTTTATCGATCATTTAAATTTAATTAACAAGCTGAAAGGGGCAAAGGAGTCCACAGCAGAGGAGTTCACAAAGGGGTTGTTAGGAAATAGTCTTCTCTGGGGGTCTTCAGGGTGGTTTATTTTTCTTGGGGGTGTTTGGAGACAGGGCTAGCCTTAGGCAGAGGAATTGGCTGAAAGGTTTTGTGTAACCCTAAGACTCTTTTGGACTGTCATCAAAGTGTCAGTTGAGCAAAGTGGTTACACAGTCTGATCAATCAATCAGTCATATCAATTGAGCACTTACTGCATGCAGAGCACTGTTCTAAGCATTTGAGAGAGTACAAAATAACAGAGTTGGTAGACACGTTCCCTGCCCACAGTGAACTTACAGTCTACTGTGGAAGACAGAGATGACTATAAATAAATAAATTACAGATAGGGACGTAAGTGCCTTGCGGCTTGTCTGGTCTTATGCCGTTGAGTCGTCTCCGACCCATAGCGACACTGTGGGTCTCTCTCCGTGGGAGCCTGTATGCCAACTCTGTTGTATTGAACTCTCCCAAACACTTAATATACTGCTCCTCACATAGTAAGTTAAGCAGAGAAAAAGCATGGCCTAGTGGATAGAGCACGGGGCTGGGAGTCAGAAGGTCATGGGTTCTAATCCCAGCGCTACCACTTGTCCGCTGTGTGACCTTGGACAAGTCACTTCACTTCTCTGGGTCTCAGTTACCTCACCTTGTAAAATGGGGATTGAGAATGTGAGCCCCGGGTGGGACAGGGAACATGTCCAACCCGATTGGCTTGTACCCACCCCAGGGCTCAGTATAGTGCCTGGCACATCATAAATGCTTAAAAATACCACTATTATTATTATTATTATTATTAATAATAAAGCAAACAAAGGAGGTGCCTAGCTGAGGTGAATGTCACTTATGTGTTCCACAGAGTAGTCAAGTTCTGCCGTACAGGGGAGAGCTCCAGGTCTGAGGATGATACCCTCTCGGGGGAGCATGAGATCCAGATTGAAGGGGTTCGCCCAGCCCTAGAAGCGGTGGAACTGGAAGATGGGACAGCTGTCCCGAAGGACTTTGCCAAACCCACCGATGGTGAGTAAAGAGCCAGGAGGTTGCCACCGGCTCTGGATCTGGAGCCAACTGGAAGCTAATAATACTGATGATGACGGTACTCCTTCTTTCTCTCTTTTCCAGATACTTTCATGGTGGAAGATGCGGTGGAAGCCATTGGGTTTGGAAAGTTTCAGTGGAAGCTCTCCATCCTCACTGGATTAGCCTGGGCAAGTGTTTGTTCATTCAGTCACATTTATTGAGCACTTACTGTATGGAGAGCACTGTACTGAGCACTTGGGAGAGTACAGTTCAACAATAAACAGACACATTCCCTCCCCACACCGAGCTTACAGCCCATCTATCTATCTAACTGTGAATATTCAGAGAGAGTTACATCTGTGTAGTTGCCTTTTGTGTTAGAAAAACTACCGCTGAAGGTGAAATTCACCCATGTGTGTGCGTGTGAATGAGAAGGCCACAGTTCTGGTCACATGAGGCACACAAAATGGTTGACCCTTGTTATGTTGTTGTGGTTACTCTTTGCAGTGTCTGGAGCTGCTTTAGTTTTTCCCTCCTTATCTCTTGTCCCTTACCAAGTTTTTGCCTGGAGGAGGATAGCAGTGAGCCTTGTTTGTCTACCCTAGACAATTGACTGCCAGTTTTCATCGGGGAAGCAGCATTGTCTAGACTTTATTTTACTATGTCCTTAAAACAATTTTGCTGCCATCCTGGCTTTTGATGTCCCACTTTCAGCTCTCCAATCTGCAGTCGTTAAAGTATCCTGTTGCCGCTCATTCTTTTTACGTGTTCCCACCCAGGGTAGCAGTGTTGAGGGGAGCCTAGCTTAGAAACCATGTGATTTTGTACCTTTTGTGTTGCTCATAAGGAATCCTGTACCATTCCAGAATATCTCCATGTTCCAGGGAGGAGGAAGCAGCGAGGCCTAAAAGACAGAGCATAGACCTGGGAGTCAGAGGACCTGGATTCTAATCCTGACTCTGCCACTTGTTTGCTGTGTGACCGTGGGCTAGCCAGCGAACTCTGTACTTCAGTTTCATCAGCTGAAAAGTGGAGATTCAATCCCTGTTCTCCCTCCTGCTTTAGACTGTGGGCCTCTTGTGGGATGGGGACCGAGTCTGACCTGATTAACTTTATCAATTAATCAATCAATAGTATTTATTGAGCACGTACTAAAAACAATTTTAAAATAATAAGGAAATGTCTCCCTCGTACCATGAGCAGAGTCTGAGTTTTGCCTCTCTCTGGTGGCTTCACCTATGATACTAGCAGATCAGGGTCAATTTTCGTTTTTTAATCATATTAAGTGCTTACTATGTGCCAGGCACTGTACTACACACTGGAGTAGATACACGTTAATACAAGGTTGGATATAGTCCCTTTCCCACATAGGGCTCACATTCTTAATATCCATTTTACAGATGAGGTAACTAAGGCACAGAGAAGTGAAGTGACTTGCCCAGCATCACACAGCAGACAGGTGGCAGAGCCAGGATTAGATCCCAGGTCCCCTGACTTCCAGGCCCGTGGTTTATCCACTAGACCACAATGTTTCTACCTCAGGGGATCCTTTTGGGCAGGGAACATGTCTACCAAATCTGTTATATTGTCTACCAAATCTGTTATATTGTACTCTCCCAAGCCGTCTGATCACAGTAAGCACTCAGTAAATACCATTGACTTACTGATTAGGGGGACCAGAGATGTCTGTGTCTGGTCACAGACACGCTGAGAAGCAGCATGGCTCAGTGGGAAGAGCACGGGCTTTGGAGTCAGAGGTCATGGGTTCAAATCCCAGCTCCGCCAGATGTCAGCTGCGTGGCTTTGGACAAGTCACTTTACTTCTCTGTACCTCAGTTACCTCATCTATAAAAATGGGGATTAAGACTGTGAGCCCCCTGTGGGACAACCTGATCACCTTGTAACCTCCCCAGCGCTTAGAACAGTGCTTTGCACATAGTAAGTGCTTAATAAATGCCATTATTATTATTGTTACCTGGACAAGGTGTGGAAGCTGTAATGGCAGGTAATGGACGTGAAGTTTCATCCATCCTTCTCTTAGCGGGTGGACTCAGTCTTGAACCTATTTCTCTCACCTGTCTCTGCCGTAGTACTGAGGGGACAGAGGGGAATTTTGAGGCAGCCTAGGGGAAACCAGTGTCGAGCGGGTTGGTGGTTTGTTGACCACCCTCTGATTTTCTGTTTCTCTCCTTTGCAGATGGCGGATGCGATGGAAATGATGATTCTAAGTATACTAGCTCCCCAGCTCCACTGTGAGTGGAGACTCCCCAGCTGGCAGGTCGCCTTGCTCACCTCGGTAGGAAGCTTCGCTCCATCTCGTCTACCTTGCCACCGACCCCTCGCCCACGTCCTCCCCCTGGCCTGAAACCCCCTCCCTCTCCAAATACAACAGGCAGCCACTCTCCCCACCGTCCAAAACAGCAGGGCGTGGTGGCTAGAGCCCAGGCCTGGGAGTCAGAAGGACCTGAGTTCAAATCCTGGCTCCGCCACTTGTCTGCTAGGTGACCTTAGGCAAATCACTTCACTTCTCTGGGCCTCAGTTACCTCATCTGTAAAATGGGATTAAGGCTGTGAGCCCCATGCGACACAGGGACTGTGTCCAACCTGTTTAGCTTGTATTTACCCCAGCACATATGCCTGGCACATAGTAAGTACTTAAGAAATACTGTACTTAGTACACTGTACTTAGTACAGTGCTAAGCGCTTAGTACAGTGCTAAGCACTTAGTACAGTGCTCTGCACACAGTAAGCTCTCAATAAATACGATTGATGATGATGAAATACCATTCGTTAATCACAGCTGTTTACTGTATGCTCTGCACACGGTAAGTGCTCAATAAGTGATTGAGCCTTCCCCAATTAAGCCTCTCCTTTCTGCAGTCATCCATTCATATTTATTGAGCGCTTACAGTGTGCAGAGCACTGTATTAAGTGCTTGGAAAGTACAATCTGGCAACAAATAGAGACAATCCCTACCCAACAATGGGCTCACAATTTAGATTCTGCATTGTCTGTGCACTTGAACCTGTCCCCTTGAAGCAACTGGTATTCACCCCACCCTCAGCCCCTTAGCACTTAGGTATAGATCTGTAATTTATTTAATGTTTGTCTCCCCTCTAAACTGTAAACTCCTTGTGGGCACGGAATATGTCTACCATCTCTGTTAAACAGTTCTCCCCCAAGCACTTAGCCCAGTAGTGACTCTGACTGAAAACACATGCTTATCAAGAGGCATCGTGTTCCCCTAATCTCTCACCGACATCTCACAGATCCAGGCAATATCATATACTAGGAAAAAAATAAACATCTCTGCAAAATTTTCAAGAGTTCCACTCTCTTCCATGCAGCTTTTAAAGCTTCCAGAGGCATAAGACAAGGGGCCTGAACATTTTGATTTCTTGAGCTCCCTTCTTTATCTCCTTCAGAGAAATATTTTTTTCTCATCCTCCTAACGGATCTTCTCCTCCGTCCCTTCTGTCTTTCAGGTGGTGTTTGTGGGAATGATGTCAAGTTCGACTCTTTGGGGAAACATTTCTGACCAGTATGGGAGAAAAACAGTAAGGCAGCCCTCTTTCCTCTTCTCCCACTCCCTTCTGTGTCACCCTGACACCTGGATTTGCTCCTTTTATTCATCGCCCCTGCCCCCTGCCACAGGCCCCACAGCACTTATGTCAATATCTGTAATTTGTTTATTTCTATTAATGTCTTTTATCCCGTCTAGACTGTAAGCTCACTGTGGGCAGGGAACGTGTCTGTTTTTTGTTGTATTGTACTCTCCCAAGTGCTTAGTATACAGAAAGTGCTCAATAAATATGATTTGACCGACTGACATTAACTAAGCCTATAGATTCAGTATCATGTGCTCTCTACCAGCGGGAGTCTATCAGTGGTATTTACTGAGTACTTACCGTTGTGCAGAGAACAGTGTTCTGCACATAGTAAGCACTTAATAAATGCTATTATTGCTACTGTCCACCTATGATGATGATAATAACAAAGATGTGGATGGCAAGTGCTTACCATGTTGCCAAGCACTTGGGTAGAATCAAGATCATCGGGTTGGACATGATTCCTGTCCCACATGGGGCTCACAGTTAAAAAGGAGGAGCAGATACCTTATCCCCATTTTACAGTTGCGGAAACAGCCACACTGACTTGCTCAAAGTCTCACAGCAGCAGAAAGAACACGGGCCTGGGTGTCCGAGGACCTGGGTTCTAACCCCAGCTCTGCCAGTTATCTGCTCTGTGACCTTTTGCGAGTCACTTCACTTCTCTGTGTCACAGTTTCCTCATCTGTAAAATGGGGATTAGATGCTACTCCCGCCTACCTAGTCCGTGAACCCCTATGTGGGACAGGGACTGTGTCCAACCAGATTATCTTGTATCTACTCCACTGCTTAGTGGTGTCTGGCACATAGTGAGGGCTTAACAACTACCGTATTTCTAATTTATACATCTGGGCTGTGATATCAGCAACAGTTTCAGTGATATCGGTTACCTTTTTTTTAATGGTATCTGTTAAGAAGCAGCATGGCCTAGTGGATCGAACACAAGCCTGAGGGTCAGAAGGACCTGGGTTCCAATCTGACTGCCAATTTTCAAGTGTGTGACCGTAGGCAAATAACTTCACTCCTCTGTGCCTCAGTTTCCTTATCTGTAAAATGGGGATGAAGACTGTGAGCCCGATGTAGGACAGGGACTGTGTCCAACCTGATTTGGTTGTATTCTCCTCAGCACTTATTGCAGTGCCTGACACAGAGTAAGTGCTTAATAAAGTTCTCTGTCTCCCCCTTCTAGACTATGAGCCCACTGTTGGGTAGGTACTGTCTCTATATATTGCCAACTTGTACTTCCCAAGTGCTTAGTACAGTGCTCTGCACACAGTAAGCGCTCAATAAATACGATTGAATGAATGAATGAAAAATACCATTAGGAAGCACAGTTTTGCTTGGCATAATAGTCTGTCCTCTCTTCTTGCTCTGTTTCTTGACACTAAAGGGGTTAAAGATCAGCGTGTTCTGGACTCTATATTATGGGATTCTCAGTGCCTTCGCCCCAGTGTATAGCTGGATCCTGGTGCTCAGAGGCCTGGTGGGATTTGGGATCGGAGGAGTCCCTCAGTCGTAAGTAGAGAATCCCATTAAAAATTATCCTTTGCGGGTGAAGGATGTGTTAATGGGGTCATTGGCATTGGCCCAGTCTTTGTTTCCCCGAAGACGCTGGACGGAGAGATTTGAGAGCTGTAAAAGATTTCTGAAGAGGCTGTGATTTCTGTGGCGTGGATTTGTGTGAACCAAACTCTAAGTGGCTAGTCACTTCAGCATAACCTAGGGGAAAGATTAAAGGATGTGGTAAAAACAAGGCTTCAGACAGTGCTGCCTCTCAGCTGAAAACTGGGAGTCAGTGGCAGGTGACAGACCAGCATGGCGCACTCACGTCGGGAAGGGAGCCGCTTCCTTTGACCAAAAGCTTCAGAAGGACTTGGGTTCTAATTCCGCCTCGGCTACTTGTCTGCTGTGTGACCTTGGGTGAGTCATTTCACTTCTCTGGGCATCAGGTACCTCTTCTGTAAAAATGGGGATTGAGACTGTGAGCCCCACAAGGGACAGGGACTTTGTCCAACCGCATTTGCTTGTATTCACCCCAGTGCTTGTACAGTGCCTGGCTCAAAGTAAGTGCTTAACAAATACCGCAGTTATTATTATTATTATTATCATTAATACATAGAATGGAAAGAGTACAGGAAATGGGGGTCAGGAAACCCAGCTTCCAGCAGTGTGGCTCAGTGGAAAGATCCCGGGCTTGGGAGTCAGAGGTCATGGGTTCTAATTCTGAGTCCGCCACTTGTCAGCTGTGTGACTTTGGGCAAGTCACTTCACTTCTCTGTGCCTCAGTTACCTCATCTGTAAAATGGGGGTTAAGACTGTGAGCTCCATGTGGGACAACCTAATTACATTGTATTCCCCCCAGCGCTTAGCTTTGCATATAGTAAGCGCAACAAATGCCATCATTTTTTTTTCTCACCCACCTTCAAAGGCTTGTTAATACCCCATCCTCAAGAACCTCTAGTGTGTTGGCCTATCCTCCTCCACGTCAGACAGATTTTCCTTCCCGTTGTCTTTAAGGCACTCTGTCGACTGTCCCCACCCTACTCTACCTCACTGATTTCCTAATAATAATTGTGGTACTTGTTAAGCGCTTATTATGTGCCAGGGGTGTACTAAGTGCAGGGGTAGATACAAGATAATGGGGTTGGACAAAGTACCTGTCCCACATAGGACTAACAGTCTTAATCCCCATGAGGAAACAGAGGCACAGAGAAGTGAAGTGACTTGCCCAAGGTCCCACAGCAAGCAGGTGGAAGAGCTGGAATTAGAACCCAGGTCCTCCAACTCCCAGGCCCATGCTCTATCCACTATGCTATGGTGCGTCTCAGGTTCCTATTCTATGTTTCCGTTCTGGCAAAGCAGTGATGAGGTCACATGCCCTTTTCTGGAAGCACCGCTGGCTGGAAAACAAATCTCTGAGAGCGAATCATTGCAATATGACTGTTAAACAAATTTATGTTCAGATGAAGTCCGCCAAATGCTTATTGGGGCTTCAGATTTCATTGCTCATTCATCTGGCTCTTAATATGATTGTAATAATCATGGTATTTGGTACCGGATTCCTGCTAGTTGACCTCCTGGCTTCTTTCTTCTTCTCTCTCTTCTCTCCACTCTCTCTTTGCTCTCTCTTCTCTCTCTCTGTCTCTGTCTCTCCCTCTATCTCTGTCTCTCGTAACAACAATCATTTTTTCCTCAGGGATCTTTGGTTCAAGACATTCTCCTCCCTAGATGGAGACACTGGTTCTCATTTACCCAGTGCATCAAATTAAAACATCCGAAACCCTCTACTTTATCTAATTGTTCTAAATGCAGTGTCGCCTAGTGAGAAGCAGCATGGCCTAGTGGATGGAGCCCGGGCCTGGGAGTCAGAAGGACCTGGGTTCTAATGCTGGCTCTGTCATTTGTCTCCTGTGTGACCTTGGGCAAGTCACTTCACTTCTCTGGGCCTCAGTGACCTCATCTGGAAAATGGATATTAAGACTGTGAAGCCCCATGTGGAACATGGACTATTTCCAACCTGATTACCTTGTATTTATCCCAGCTTGGCACATAGTAAGCACTTAACAAATAACATAAACACTATGATCTTTTTTCCCAGCTTCTGTCTGGATTTTGTCTTTACAGACAAAAATCCCCTCCCTTGTGGTGTTGTCATGTTTAACGTTTGCAGCTGCTAGTGCTGTTTTCTCTTTTGCCTCCTCATCTCTCATTCCTTCCCAAGGCTTCTGCTCCAAAAGAGCCGCTCCTACCTTGATGTGGCATGCTATGCTGGTCTATTCTTGGCAATTTTCAGCTGGGATATGCAACACAGTCTGCGCCTTTTGTTTCCCGAGGCTTTAAAACACTCAGTCTCCTCGCCATATTTCAGCTTCCCCATTTCAGCTCTCCGTAGGGCAGTTGTTCGGGTCGCCTACCTTCTTTCGATCTCTTCTGGCATATCTGGGTTCAGCTAAGCGTAGTAACTACTGTTTAGAGGGCTGACAGGAATACCGTTCTCAACAGCCACAAACCCCAACTAAATGTCTTGCAAAGCATGTCATTGGCAAGAGATTGTGGTTGGTTCAGTGTGAATCTTCACCGTTAATCATCATCATCATCATCATCAATCGTATTTATTGAGCGCTTACTATGTGCAGAGCACTGTACTAAGTGCTTGGGAAGTACAAATTGGCAACATATAGAGACAGTCCCTACCCAACAGTGGGCTCACGGTCTAAAAGGGGGAGACAGAGAACAAAACCAAACATACTAACAAAATAAAATAAATAGAATAGATATGTACAAATAAAATAAATAAATAAATAGAGTAATAAATATGTACAAACATATATACATATATACAGGTGCTGTGGGGAAGGGAAGGAGGTAAGATGGAGGGGATGGAGAAGGGGACGAGGGGAAGAGGAAGGAAGGGGCTCAGTCTGGGAAGGCCTCCTGGAGGAGGTGAGCTCTCAGCAGGGCCTTGAAGGGAGGAAGAGAGCTAGCTTGGCGGATGGGCAGAGGGAGGGCATTCCAGGCCCGGGGGATGACGTGAGCCGGGGGTTGATGGCGGGACAGGCGAGAGCGAGGTACGGTGAGGAGATCAGCGGTGGAGGAGCGGAGGGTGCGGACTGGGCAGTAGAAGGAGAGAAGGGAGGTGAGGTAGGAGGGGGCGAGGTGATGGACAGCCTTGAAGCCCAGGGTGAGGAGTTTCTGCCTGATGCGCAGATTGATTGGTAGCCACTGGAGATTTTTGAGGAGGGGAGTGATATGCCCAGAGCGTTTCTGGACAAAGATAATCTGGGCAGCAGCATGAAGTATGGATTGAAGTGGAGAGAGACACGAGAATGGGAGATCAGAGAGAAGGCTGGTGCAGTAGTCCAGAGGGGATAGGATGAGAGCTTGAATGAGCAGGGTAGCGGTTGGGATGGAGAGGAAAGGGTGGATCTTGGCAATGTTGCGGAGCTGAGACCGGCAGGTTTGGGTGACGGCTTGGATGTGAGGGGTGAATGAGAGAGCGGAGTCGAGGATGACACCAAGGTTGCAGGCTTGTGAGACGGGAAGGATGGTAGTGCCGTCAACAGAGATGAGAAAGTCAGGGAGAGGGCAAGGTTTGGGAGGGAAGACAAGGAGTTCAGTCTTCGACATGTTGAGCTTTAGGTGGCGGGCAGACATCCAAATGGAGATGTCCTGAAGGCAGGAGGAGATGCGAGCCTGGAGAGAGGGGGAGAGAGCAGGGGCAGAGATGTAGATCTGGGTGTCATCAGTGTAGAGATGATAGTTGAAGCCGTGGGAGCGAATGAGGTCACCAAGGGAGTGCGTGTAGATCGAGGGAGTGCGTGTAGATCGAAGGGAGTGCGTGTAGATGAAAAACAAGTCAACGGACAGATGCTTCTGACAGCCCGATGCCTCACAGCTGCTCCGCTTTTAGTGGGTGCTGAGAAAATATCGATCATGAGGACGTTCGTCTTCAGTGGAACAGACATGCATATAAGCATGGGGGTTGCAAGCTGTTTGGCTCATCTTGGGACCAAGAGCCAAAGCCCCTTCCCATTTGGGATCCGGGTCAGCCTTCCCCTCCCAGGGAATCAGTCACTGGGGAGAAACAAGTAGTCCTAAGGGGCTGTTGACCTTACATAGGACCATAATGATTTTACCTTCGTTTTCCGAGGCTCCAACTCTACCAACTCCAAGAGAAGCAGCGTGGCTTAGTGGATAGGGCACTGGCCTGGGAGTGGGTTCTAATCCCGGCTCCTCCACCTATCTGCTGTGTGACCTTGGGAAAGTCACTTCCTTCTCTTTGCCTCAGTTACCTCATCTGTAAAGTGGGTATTTAGACTGTGAGACCCACGTGGGACAGGGACCCTGTCCAACCCGATTAGCTTGTATTCACCCCAAAGCTTAGTACATTGCCTGGCACACAGTAAGTGCTTAACGAATACCATTATTATTATTGTTATTATTCACTCTACAGCATTATACTCTCACAGGTGCCTAGTTCTGGGCTGTATATACAGTAAGCACTCCATAAATCCCACTGATTGACTGAGCTGTCTGAGGAATGGATGAGACTAAGAGGAAAGAGACAACTGAGAAAAAGAACGCTCTTTTCTTTAAATCGAACCTGTGTCTGCTGTAATGCCAACTTTATCACTGTACCTCGATCTTCTCTATCTTCCTGCCAACCTCTCGCTCACAACCTGCCTCTGGCCTGGAATGCCCTCCCTCGTCATATCCGGCTGTCCATCACTCTCCCCATCGTTAAGGCCTTACCGAAGACACATCTCCTTTCAGAGAGCTTCCCTGACTAATTTCCTCTTCTCCCACTCCCTTATGCATCAGCCTTGCTCTAGGATTTGCTCTGTTTACCCACCCCTCCCTCAGTCTCACAGCCCTTTGTGTCCACATCTGTAATTGATTTTTTTCTATTAATGTCGGTCTCCCCCTCTAAACAGTTATCTCGTTGTGGGCAGGAAATATGTCTGTTTATTGTTATATTGTCCTCTCCCAAGCGCCTAGTCCAGTGCTCTGCACACAGTAAGCACTCGATAAATATGATCTATTGATTGATTGATTGATGCTGTGGGGTTTCAGGCCCTGGGGGCTTTCTGTGTCTCTGCCTTCAAAGAGTACTGCTTCCTCTAACCATTTGGAAGCAGAGAGGAGGTACATGATTCCCATTTACTTTAACATAGGAAATAAAGTGAATATCCAGAATGTCCGATACCTCTGATTTTCTCGGAATGCTAATCCCCACCACTTTTTTGTCTGTATCTGTTTTCCAAAGGGTCACCTTGTATGCTGAGTTCCTCCCAATGAAAGCCAGAGGCAAGTGCATTTTGCTGATAGAGGTAAGAACTTGTTCTGAAACCCTGGGGCTAATACTAGTGATTCATCACTGACCTAGCCCCTTCATTGCCAGCTGACAGGTGATTTGGGCAAATAAGTGACAGATGATGATGAGGGAAAATCCCCGCTTCTCAGACAGGCAACTTCGCCCAGTTGAAAGAGCTCGGGGCTATTTTCTTCCCTCTCCATCCAAACTGCTTCCTCGCTGATCCAAGCACTCATTAAATCCCGTCTCAACCTCTGCATCAACCTGCTCACTGCCTTCCTGCCACTCCGGACTTCCATCCACACTTCATTCTGCTGCCAGTTCATTTTTCTGAAAAATAATTCACGCCTTCGAAACCTCCAGTGTTTGCCCATCCACTTCCTCATCAAACCAACTCCTTACCATACACTTTTAAAGCACTCAGTCAGCTCTCTCCCTCCTACTTTACTTCGCTGATTTCATACTGCAGTCCAGCCTGAACACTTTGCTCCTCTAATGCCAGCCTCCTCACTGGCTGTGCCTCAGTCTCACCTATCTCACTGCTGACCCCTTGCCCACATCCTCTCTCTGGTCTGGGATGCCCTCCCTCTTCATATGTGACAGTGGACCCTCTCCCTACCTTCAAAGCCTTGTAAACATCACACTCCTCCAAGAGGCCTTCCCAGACCAAGCCCTCATCTCCCCTATTCCCTCCCCGTTCTGCCTCACCGATGCACTTGGATTTGTATCATTTAAGCACTTGTTAGTCACCCCACCCTCACTTTTATGTACATATCCACCCTTTATATTCATGTCTGTCTCTCCCTCTAGACTGCAGGCTCCTTGTGGGCAGGGGTCATGTCTACCAACCCTGTAGTATTGTACATTCCCAAGTGCTTAGTACAGTGCCCTGAGTACAGTAAGTGCTCAATAAATACCACTGATTGATTGGTATTAGCCAGGAGTCCTGGGTTCTCATCACAGCTCTGTCCCTGGCCAGCTGGGTGGCTGTAGCCTTTTGGAGCCTCAGTTTCCTCATCTACAAAATGGGGATAAGATCTGCGTTCTCCCTCCCTCTTGGATCATGAGCCCCTTGAGGGACAGGGTCTGATCTGATTTAATCGTAGCCACGCCAAGGGTTGGGGGTAAGAGCTTAGTAGAGAAGCCTCAGAGCTTCAGAGCTTAGTAATGGAGAAACAGTGTGGTTTAGTGGATAAGAGCATGGGCCTGAAAGTCAGAAAGACCTGGGTTCCAATCCCGGCTCTGCCATATGTCTGCTGTGTGACCTTGGGCAAATCACTTCACTTCTCTGGGCCTCAGTTACCTCATCTGTAAAATGGGGATAAGAATGTGAGCCCCATGTGGGACAGGGACTGTGTCTGAGCTGATTAACTTGTATCTACCCTCGTACTTGTAACAGGGCTTGGCACATAGTAAGCATTTAACAAGTACCATAATTAATAATGATGGCATTTGTTAAGCGCTTACTATCTGCGAAGCACTGTTCTAAGCACGGATTAGTAGTAATAGTAGTAGTAGTCGTAAACCTCATGATCAGTCTCATGAAGCAAAGAGGGATTGGCTTAGGCATCTCACCCGCTATTTCCCAGAGTTTTACAGCAGCCCCCCAGAGTCCACCCAAATACCACCCAGAGGCCTCCCAGAGTCCCCCCGGAGACCACCCAGAGGCCCCTTCTGCTTTGGAATGTGTCTATGGCATGACGGAGGTCCGCGAGCCGGCAGCTTTCTCCCCCCGTTTCTGACGCATGCTTTTCTGCGGCAGGTTTTCTGGGCGATCGGCACAGTGTTTGAAGTCCTCCTGGCATTGTTCGTGATGCCCAGCCTGGGATGGCGTTGGCTGCTCCTTCTGTCCGCTGCCCCGCTGCTCTTGTTCGCCATCCTCTGTTTCGTAGGTATCCTGGGGAGCAGGTGGAACCGAGCCATTCGTATTGGTGGTTGGGCAGGGGGAGAGGCAAACGGGGGACCCTACATCACCCCAAGAGCGGAGACGAGGGCCGACACCTCCTCATCATCATCATCATCAATCGTATTTATTGAGCGCTTACTATGTGCAGAGCACTGTACTAAGCGCTTGGGAAGTACAAATTGGCAACATATAGAGACAGTCCCTACCCAACAGTGGGCTCACAGTCTAAAAGGGGGAGACAGAGAACAAACCAAACATACTAACAAAATAAAATAAATAGAATAGATATGTACAAGTAAAATAAATAAATAAATGGAGTAATAAATATGTACAAACATATATACATATATACAGGTGCTGTGGGGAAGGGAAGGAGGTAAGGTGGGGGGGATGGAGAGGGGGACGAGGGGGAGAGGAAGGAAGGGGCTCAGTCTGGGAAGGCCTCCTGGAGGAGGTGAAACCTCCGGGGAGGTTGGAGTTTCCTTCTCAGAGAGAGCCCGGACTGGGGAGTCGGAGGATCTGGGTTCTAATCCCGGCTCTGCCGCTTGTCTGCTGGGTGACCTTGGGCAAGTCACTTCACTTCTGAGCCTCAGTTCCCTCATCTGCAAAATGAGGATTCAATTCCTGTTCTCCCTCCCTCCCAGGTCCCATGTGGGACTTGATCATCTTGTACTTACCCCAGCACTTAGTACACTGCTTGGCCCATAATAAGCACTTAATAAATATTATTATTATCATTAGTATTATTATTATTAGCTCTTGACTGGCAACCTCCAAGGAGAGCGACCCATCCACTACACCATGTGGCTTCTGACTTAGGTGACTTGCCTAAAGTCACACAGCGGAAGTTCATCAGCCATCATTACTTTTTAAGAAAATGGTTGTAACTGGATATAGAACCCTAAGAGAAGCAATGTGGCCTAGTCAAAAGAGCCCAGGCCTGGGAGCCAGGCGGCCTGGGTTCTAATCCCGGCTCTGACATGTCCTTGGCTTGTGACCCTGGGCAAGGCACTGACCTCATCAGGCCTCATTTAATCTGTAAAACAGGGAATAAACCTCTTTCCTCCCTCCCCGTTAGAGAGTGGTGTCCTACCTGATTATCTTCTCCCAAGGTGCTTGGTAAACACAGATCCCTGATTGATTGATTGATTGAACTGATGGTGGGTGGCGGTTTAATGGACTCTTTTGACAGTGGCTGCCGGAGAGCGCGAGATACGATGTCCTGTCTGGAAATCAAGAGAAGGCCCTTGCCACCCTCCAGAGAATCGCGACGGAGAACGGCGCGCCGATGCCTCTGGGAAAGTTGGTCACTTCCAGGCAGGTCAGTCGCCTCAGGGGCTTGTGGAGTTGGGCCCGACAGAATTTGTTGTTTTCATTGCTACCTCTTGGAAGATTGAGTGTGACTTAATAATAACAATGATGATGTTGGCATTTGTTAAATGCTTACTATGTGCAAAGCACTGTTCTAAGCGCTGGTGGGGGGATACATGGTGATCAGATTGTCCCACATGGGGCTCACAGTCTTAATCCCCATTTTACAGATGAGGTAGCTGAGGCCCAGAGAAGTTAAGTGACTTGCCCAAGGTCACACAGCAGACATGTGGCAGAGCTGGGATTCGATCTCATGATCTCTGACTCCAAAGCCCGTGCTCTTTCCACTGAGCCACATGGACTTCAGTCCACAGTAAGGGGAAGGTCTCATTTTAGGGCCTGACAATACACCCTCTTCTATTGGAGGGAGGCCTCTGAGCCTTGGGTCTTGAAGGAGGTGGCTGAGGGATGGATCAATTCAGGAAACATGAGAAAAAGCTCACTTGGCTGCCCTGGAATTTTAGGAGGTGAAAGGGATCCTTTTTCATACTCTGAGTCATCCAAGGGTGACTGAAGGAGTTTTGTTCTAGTAGTAGTAGTACCAGGTGGTGCCTTATATTGCTATAGCATACTCTCCTAAGCGCTTAGTATAGCGCTCTGCACACAGTAAGCAGTCAATGAATACCACTGATTGCCTGACTACCTTATTAAGTGTGTATTTTATGCAAAGCACCATGCTGAAGACTGTCAAAACATGAACAGATTAGATACAATAACTGTGCCATGTCATGCCCTTGATAACTCAAGGTAATGGAATAATAATAATAATAATAATACTGTAAGCTCTTTGTGTGCAGGGAATGTCTCTTTACTGTCACTTCACTTCTCTGGGCCTCAGTTACCTTATCTGTAAAATGCAGATTAAGAGTGTGAGCCCTATGTGGGACAGGGACTGAATCCAACCTGCCTGCCTTGTATCTACCCCAGCGCTTAGAACAGTTCTCGGCACATAGTAAGCTCTTAACAAGTACCATAATTATCATTATATTGTCCTCTCCCAAGCTCTTAGTACAGTGCTCTGCACACAGTAAGCGCTCAATAAGTACGATTGAATGAATGAATGAAGTGCCTACTATGTTCCGAGACAGTGCTAAATGCTAGTTTTTTTTACAGTATTTATTAAGTGCATACTTTGTGCCAAGCACTGTACTAAGTGCTGGGGTAGATACAAGCTAACCAGGCTGGACACAGTCCATGTTCCACATAGGGCTCACAGTCTTCATCCCCATTTTACAGGTGAGGTAACTGAGGCACAGAGAAGTGAAGTGACTTGCCCAAGGTCCTATGGGAAACAAGTGGCAGAGCTGGGATTAGAACTGAAGTCCTTCTGGCTGTCAGGCCCAGGCTGTATTCACTAGGCTATGCTGCGTCTCTATTGTACATAACAATAATAATTCTCTAGTGTAGATAACAACTAACCAGATCAGACATGGGGCTCACATTCTATGAAGGGGAGAGCACAGGGATCTTATCCCCATTTTACAGGTGATGAAACTGAGTCGCAAGGAAATTAAATGACTTGCCCAAGGCCACGCTGGCAGGCAAGTGTCAGAACTGGGACTAGAACCCAGGCCGCCTGACTCCCGTCCCTGTGCTCTTTCCTGTAGGCCCCATTGCTTGTGGAGCCTAAAAAACGTCAGGTAGGCATGGGGACAAACCCATTCACCTGTTTCTCCTTATGAGCGCCATTCTTTCAACAAGTAAGCAACTTCCCCGTTGTCTCCTCTACCGTTCTATTGATCTTGCTTTGTTTTTTTTTAACAGGAAGACCGAGGCAAAATCAGGGACCTATTCACACCCCAGTTTAGATGGACAACTCTGTTGCTGTGGTTTATATGGTGAGAGATACCTCAACTATTTTTCCCCATTGTCTTTCATTGTTAAAAAATATAATTCCGATTTCAATTATTTTTAAAAGTAAAGAACCCTTAAGCCCCAGCTTTTTTGGACCCCTTTCCTTCCATGGAAGAATGGGGGCTTCTGGGAAACAACAGTGGCGGACAGACCGTCCCGTGCATAGCCAACGGGAGCAAGGTGGTTCTTTTTAAAGGACGATTCTGACAGACTGAAAGTCAAGGATGCAGAATCAAACCCATATCCACCAGGGCCTATTCTTATATGGTTCTCACCAGCTCGGAGGGCAGATGAACAACTACAGCCACGCAAGAATAGTCCCAAGAGTGTACAACGGAAATGATACCGGTGGTTGGCAGCTACCTAAGCCCCCCACCTAAGCACCCAAATGTCAATCGCTGCCATCAGTAGGACTTACGTGGAGTTTCCAGCCACGATTATTGCTCAAGTCTTCTTTGGTGTTACAAAGTAGAGTCTGTTGTGGGCTATTTCTCCCGATGTCTCACTGTGTTGTATCCAGAGGGGAGTGCATTGTGGGAGGAATGCTCCTTAATTCCCTAATGGGGAACCTCCCCAAATTGCAGAGCGAAATCCCACACGAAGAACTGGAACTGGACTTCCAGCGCTACCTGAACAATGGGGATAAGTGGAATTCACAACTAATCCAAAAATCTCCTTCATTTAGCACCCCATTTTTTTTCCATAGCCACTGACTCGTATCAAATATATCTGACTGAAATTTCACCTCGTCACTCTTTCCTTGATCATCCTCTAGCAGAAAGGCCAATGAACAGTGAAATGGCCAAAGAATCAAATAGAGAGAAGAAGCAAAGGGCCCTGGATAATCCACAAGCTAGATAAACAACCTTGGAATAACTGAAAATTGGCTGTAATCTATCAATCCATCAATGGTATTTATTGAGCACTTCCTGTGTGCAGAGCACCTCACTAAGTGCTTGGGGGAGCACAATAGAGTAAAATTTAGACAATAAGCTCTCTTTAGCCTGCAGACTGTAGATTGTAAGTTCTCTCTCTAGACACTTCTACCAACTCTGTTATAATGTACTCTCCCAAGCGCTTAGACCAGTGCTCTGCACCTAATAAGAGCTCAAAAAATACGGTTGCTTGATTGAATAAAACAGAGTTTGTAGACCCATTCCCTGCCCACGAGGAGCTTGCAGTCCAGAGGGAGAGACAGGCATTAATATAAATAAATTACAGCTGGGTTCATAAGTGCTGTGGGACTGGGAACTGGAAAATACTCGGTGAAAGATATTGGGCTGAAATTATGTCAAGAGGATTAATTCCAGTTCATGGTTCTGATTCTAACTTCCTCTAGACGGTAATAATAATAATAACAATCATGGTATTTGTTAAGCGCTTACTATGTGCTAAGCACTGTTCTGAGCACTGAGCACTGTTCTAAGTGCTTCTTAACACCAGGGATTGTGCCTCTTATCTCTGTTGTCCTTTCCCAAGTGCCTTCATATGGTGCCCTGCACATAGTAAGTGCTAAATAAATACTGCCGATCGATTGATTTCTCTTTTGTCTTCAACAGGTTTTCCAATGCGTTTTCCTACTATGGGTTGGTTTTGTTAACCACAGAGCTCTTTCAAGCTGGAGATATCTGCAGCAGTGAGTATCCGCTCTTTTGTCACCAGTGCACCAAAACTCATTCAATCATTCAGTCGAATTTATCGAGAGCTTCCTGCGTGCCGAGCACTGTGCAAAGTGCGTAGGAGAGCTTCCAGTCTAGTGGGAGGAGACAGACATTAATAGAAAGAAATAAATGACAGATCTGGACATAAGTGCTGTGGGGCTAGGAGGAGGGTTGAATAAAGGGAGTGAGTCAGGGCGACGAAGAGGGGAGTGGGAGAAGAGGAAGGGGGGGCTTCAGTTCTGATTCTGTAGGCTGTTGCCCCTAGGAATCCCTTTATCCGTGAGATTTGCAGGGTTAGATTTAGAATGGATGGAACCTCCAGTCTGGGAGGGCAGGCTAGACTCAGTCCTGACACTTCAAGCCCGAGGACCAGTGCGGAGGAGTTGATGATAGAGCTAGTGGCTTGCCCAACCCCATTTGCCCTCTCTCCTCCCTGCCTCTCGTAGTCCGGCTGGGACACGGAGGGCAACGAGCAAGTAGGTGGGCAGGGTTGCAGCACGTGGCAAAGCACATTAGTCAGTAAATAATTATAATAGCATTTGTTAAGTGCTTACTATGTGCTAGGCACTGTACTAAGCGCTGGGGTGGATACAAGCAGATCGGGCTGGACGCAGTTCCTGTCCCACATGGGACTCACAGTCTCAATTCCCATTTTACAGATGAGGCACAGAGAAGTGAAGTGACTTGCCTAAGGTCACACAGCAGATAAGAGGCGGAGCTAGGATTAGAACCCAGGTCCTTCTGACTCCCAGGTCCATGCTCTATCCACTAAGCCATACTACTTAGAGGTCATGGGTTCAGATCTCGGCTCTGCCCATTGCCAGCTGTGTGACTTTGGGCAAGTCACTTCGCTTCTCTGGGCCTCAGTTACCTCATCTGTGAAATGGGGATGAAGACTGTGAGCCCCACGGGGGACAACCTGATCACCTTGTATCCTCCCCAGCGCTTAGAACAGTGCTTTGCACATAGTAAGCACTTAACAAATACCAAAATTATTATTATTATTATTACTTCCCCAAGAGAATCAGCATTTGACAGTTGTAGGTACTGCAGAGTATCCCTAAAGAATCCTAAGTAGCACTTAGCATCTAACCTATAAATTACCAAGAACGGTTCAGCCTAAAGGAGAAGCAGTGTGGCCTAGTAGAAAGATGACAGGACTGGAAATCAAGAGACCTGGGTTCTAATCCTGGCCCTGCCACTTGCCTGCTTGGTGACTGTGGGCAAGTCACTTAATTCTCTGGACTTCTGTTTCCTCATCAGGAAAATGGGGATTAAATACTTCTTCTTCTCGCTTTGATTAAGACTGTGAGCCCCATGTGGGACATGGACTGTGTCAAACCTGATTACTCTGTATCTACGCCAGCACTTAGAACAGTGCCTAGCACAGAGTAAGGACTTAACAAATACCAATAATAATTTTTAAAACCCGCTAGGGTCAACCTATAAATGATATTTTTTGTGTGACAGGGACTGTGTCTGACCTGATCACCTTGTAAGCACTTAGTAAAGTGCTCCACCCACAGTGAACGCTCAATAAATATCACTGATAGATTGACCCCAGTGGGGTTTTTTTAATGGTATTTGTTCAGCGCTTACTATGTGCCGGGCACTGTTCTAAGCGCTGGGATAGATACAAAGTAACCAGGGTGGGCACAGTCCCTGTCCCACATGGGGCTCATAGTCTTAATCCCCGTTTTACAAATGAAGTAACTGAGACACAGAGAGGTGAAGTGACTTGCCCAAGGTCACACAGCAGACACGTGGAGGAGCCGGGTCTACTTGGGGGCCATCACAGAAGCCTTTCATAAAACTAGATTAATAATAATAATGATAGCATTTATTAAGCACTTACTATGTGCAAAGCACTGTTCTAAGCTCTGGAGAGGTTACAAGGTGATCAGGTTATCCCACAGGGGCTCACAGTCTTAATCCCCATTTTGCAGATGAGGTAACTGAGGCCCAGAGAAGTTAAGTGACTTGCCCAAAGTCACACAGCTGGGAATTGGCGGAGCTGGGATTTGAACCCATGACCTCTGACTCCAAAGCCCGGGCTCTTTCCACTGAGCCACGCTGCTATGAGATCAGAGAGTACAGTGACACTGTGAGCTCCTTGTGGGCAGGGAATGTGTCTATTTATTATTTTGTACTCTCCCAAGAGCTTAGTATTATTATTAGTAGTAGTAGTAGTAGTACAGTGTTCTGCATACAATAAGCACTCAATAAATGCAACTGACTGACTGACTGAATGAATTAATGACTTTGGCTAATGTTTTACCACTGTGTTGCAGGGGGTTGAGTGGGGGAATTGAGCGAATCATTTCTGGTGAAGGGAGGGTGAAAGTTCAGGAGAGCGGATGGAGGAAGAGGACCAAAGAGACCCTCCCCTTTATTGTCCTCTGCTGTTTCCCCTCAACCCAGTTTCCAGCCGAAAGAAGGCAGAGAAGGCCAAATGCAGCTTGGCTTGTGAGTATCTAACTGAAAAGGACTACACAGACCTGCTCTGGACCACTCTATCCGAGTTTCCTGGTAAGTGGAAGTCGGAGTTTGCCTGGCCAAGCTACGGATGGTCCCGGCCCACAGTGGCGTTCGCTAGAAAACAGCAAGCGGGGTATTTTCAACTCCACCTCTGGGACGGGCACAGGGCATGGAGTCTCCACACTTGTAAGCATCCCCACAACCTACAAGTCTTGGTGGTTGGGGAAGGGGGTGAGGGAGGGGAGCAAAAATATAAATATAAATCATATAAATCCCCCCACTTTCCCACCTGTCTGTCCTCCACTAGAAGTTGCAAGGGGGGGCTCTCTATAAAGGGAAAAGACAAGCAAGGAGGCCTGTCAGCGCTTGCCTCCTGCCACCCCAAGCTGCTGCAGCTTTTCTGACGGCAATGAAAACCTCGGGGTGACCAGGTCCAATTTGTTGGGGCACCAGAGGGGAGGTAACAGGGGCACCTATGGTTTGCCGTGGCTTCTGGCATTGGCATTACCATGAGATAAATCCTGCTTCTGTGGGAACTTCCCTTTAGTTTGGTGAGGGTGTTGATCTGTCGGGTCACTGGGCTCTGAAATACGACTTCAGCATGATACCGATCTTCACTCCAGATGCCACCTCATAAATGACCCTCATGGAGGGCTCTTTTTTTATGGCATTTGTTAAGCACGTACTACGTGCCAGGCCCTGTTCTAAGCGCTGGGGTAGATACAAGGTAATCAGGTTGGTCACAGTACCTGTCCCACTTGGGGCTCACAGTCTTAATCTCCATTTGAGAGAGATGAGGTCACTGAGGCACAGAGAAGTGAAGTGACTTGCCCAAGGTCAGACAGCAGACAAGTGGCAGAGGCAGGATTAGAACCCAGGTCCTTGTGACTCCCAAGCCCGTGCTCTATCCACTAGGTTGTGCTAAAAAGTAGCTCATGCCCTAATATTAATCATAACTGTGGCATTTGTTAAAGCGCTTACTACGTGTCAAACACTGTTCTAAGCGCTAGAGTAGATACAAGTTAATCAGATCAGACACTGTCTCTGTCCCCATATGGGGCTCACAGTCTTAGTAGGAGGGAGAACAGGTATTGAGACCCCGTTTTTTACAGATGAGGAAACTGAAGTACAGAGAAGTCAAATGACTTGCCTGAGGACACACAGCAGGCAAGTGGTGGAGCTGGAATGAGAAGTCAGGGCTCTTTCCACTAGGCTTCACTGCTCTCCTAGGATGCTGTGTGGTGATTGTGCTGAACTTGCAAATGGAAGTTGCTAGAATTGGTTCTCTGATCAGCCAGAACAGAGGTCTGTCTCCATTTGCTTTCTGGTCTCCCTGCTCCTGATGGTCACATTCAGGTGTGTGACAAGCGGCACGGGGTATAATTCGTGTTTGCCACCGGAGGCTGTACGATCCGCAGGAAATTTTCAAATTAAAATGTTATTGTTCTCCTAAAATTATCTTTTCATCCGTTCAAGCCATCAATAGTATTTTCTGGACACCTGCTCTTTTCAAAGGACTACTGAACACTTAGGAGAGTACTGCAGTGGTAGAAAACAAACACTTAGTGCAGTTTTCTGCCCACACTGGGTGCCCAGTAAATACTATTCCCAGAAATCTCTGGGAATTCCCAGAGATTCCCAGAAATGGGAGAGAATTGAAGGGGAGTGGGACAAGCCTACAGAAATCCTTACCAGGTCATTCATGGTCCAGGACTTCCATTATAAGGTCTCTGATCAATCAGTGGTACTTATTGAGCGCTTACTGCGTGCAGAACACTGTGCATAGCGCTTGGGAGAGGACAATATAGCAGAGTTGGTAGACACACTCCCTGCTCATGATGAGCTTATACCAGCATTTTGTTTTCCCCCTTTAGGTGTCCTTGTGACTTTATGGATTATTGATCGACTAGGCCGCAAGAAGACAATGGCCCTTTCCTTTTTCATCTTCTCCTTTTGTAGTCTCCTGTTGTTTATCTGTGTTGGAAGGTAGGAAATCAAAGGGGCAAAAGGAGGGGGAAACCTCAACACTTAAACTCAGATGTTAAATTGAGTTGTTAAACTCAGATTTAACAATAACTCAGTAGGCTGTTTGTTAGAATGAGCAGACTGAAGAAGAGTTTGCATTTTCTTATTCTCTGGTTAGTTTTCTGTCTTCCGGACTGAATCTGGTGGTTACACTACCCAAACATTCAGGCTTCAAGAATTTTTCCTCACGCATCTTCCTTTCTGCTATGAATTCTATCACTGTGGGGTATTTTTTTTTAAATGAGGTTGAACAAAATACAACAGATTGGCCAGCAAATAAGCCAAAATTGTGACTAAGAGCTTACTTAATCAGTAATATTTATTGAATGCCCAGTGGGTACTAAGTCTCAGGAAGAGTACAATAGAAGCCACTGAAATAGTCCCTACTCTCAAGGAGTTTGCCCCCCTTAGCACTTATGGAAGCAGCATAGCCTAGTGGATAGAGGACTGGCTTGAGAGTCAGAAGGACCTGGGTTCTAATTCTGACTCTACCAGTCTGCTGTGTGATCTTGGGCAAGTCACTTAACTTCTCTGAGTCTGTTACCTCATCTGTAAAACTGGGATGATGCGTGTGAGCCCCATGTGGGGCAGGGACTGTGTCCAACTTAGTTCATTTCCACCCAACACTTACAACAGTGCTTGACGCATAGCAAGCGCTTAACAAATACCATCATTATTACTATTATGTACATATCCATAATTTGTTTATATTAATGTCTGTCTCCCCTTCTAGACTTTAAGCTCCTTGTGGGCAAGGAAGGTGTCTGCCAACTCTGTTGTATTGGACATTCCCAAGCATTTAGTACAGTGCTCTGCACACAGTAAGTGCTTAATAAATATGATTGATTGACTTAGGAGCAAATTAGGCAGACATAGTCCCACTAAATTGAAATATTTCCCTCGACTGGGGACACCTAGAGGGCAGGGATCATTTTTTTTTATTTTTTATTTTTAATGGTATTTATTAAGCGCTTACTATGTGCAAAGCACTGTTCTAAGCGCTGGGGAGGTTACAAGGTGATCAGGTTGTCCCTCGTGGGGCTCACAGATTTAATCCCCATTTTCCAGATGAGGTAACTGAGGCACAGAGAAGTTGAGTGACTTGCCCAAAGTCACACAGCTGACAATTGGCAGAGCCGGGATTTGAACCCATGACCTCTGACTCCAAAGCCCGGGCTCTTTCCTACTGAGCTACGCTGCTTCTCTGTTTGCTAACTAAATTGTACGGTGTTCTGAACAGTGAGAGCTCAATACTGAGCACAAAGAAGTGCAGTGACTTGCCCAAAGTCACAGAGCAGGGGAACAGCAGAGATGGGATTAGAACCCTGGGCCTCTGACCCTCTGTCCTAGGGTATTTCCACTAAGCTATGCTGCTTCTCTGGGCTACAAGGCTTGGGACATGGGGAATTAATCAAGGAAGACTTCCTGGAGCAGGTGGGATTTGTAGAAGACCTTAAAAGATGGGGAGAGCCATGATCTGGATGATTGGAAGAGGATGATGTCACTACTACTACTACTACTACTACTACTACTACTACTACTAATAATAATAATAATAATAATGATACTTTCTAAGCAGTTATTATGTGCCAAGCACTGTTCTAAACCCTGGAGTAGATACCAGTTAGTCAGGTTGGATACAGCCCCTGTCCCACATGGGACAGAGAAGCAGCGTGGTTTAGAGGATAGAGCAAGGGACTCTATCAGAAGGTCATGATTTCTAATCCTGGCTCCGCGACTTGTCTGCTCTGTGAACTTGGGCAAATCACTTCACTTTTCTGGGCCTCAGTTACCTCATCTGTGAAATGGGGATTGAGGCTGTGAGCCCCATCTTGGACAGGGACTGTTTCCAGCCCAATTCACTTGTGTCCACCACAGCATTTAGTACAGTACCTGGCACATAGTAAGGGCTTAACAAATACCACAATTATTATTATTAATTATTATTTATTATTATTATTATTATTATTGATTATTATTGTTATTATGAGGATCACACCCATATCCCATGTTACTGATGAGGTAACTGAGGCCCAGAGAAGTTAAGTGACTTGCCCAAGGTCACTCAGCAGACACGCGGCAGAGCCGGGACTAGAACCCAGGTCCTTCTGACTCCCAGGCCTGTGTTCTATCCATGAAGCCTAGTTGCTTCTGACCTAACTTGTTTACAAGTAGTCAGAGTCTTTTAGACTGTGAGCCCACTGTTGGGTAGGGACTGTCCCTATATGTTGCCAACTTGTACTTCCCAAGCGCTTAGTGCAGTGCTGTGCACACAGTAAGCGCTCAGTAAATAAATACGATTGATGATGAGTAAGAGAATGACAAAGGATATAACAGCTAATAACATAAATAATTGAGTACACATAAACACATAAGAGCTGAGGATGGTATAAATACATGAATAATAATAATGGTTTTTGTTAAGCACTGTCAAGTATGTCAAGCACTGTTCTAAGCAATGGGGAAAAAGTACAAGATAATCAGATTGGATAGAGTCCCTGCCCTATATGGAGCTCACAGCCTAAAGGGGGAGAAGGAGAACAGGAAACACCTATTTTACAGCTGAGGAAACTGAGCACAAAGAAGTGAAGTGACTTGCCCAAAGTCACACAGCATGGGAACCGCAGAGATGAAATTAGAACCCTGGTCCTCTGACCCTCTGGCCTAGGGTATTTCCACTAGGCTATGCTGCTTCTCAGGGCTACATGGCTTGGGACATGGGGAATTAATCAAGGAAGAATTCCTGGAGAAGATGATTTGTAGGAGACCTTTAAAGATGGGGAAAGCCATGATCTGGAGGACTGGAAGAGGGAGATGTCAGTTTAGGCCTGCAAGAAATCAGACCCTGTTCCTTTTTAAAAAATGGTTCTTGTTAAGCGCTTACTATGTGCCAGGCCCTGCATTAAGTGCTGGGATAGACAACTTAAATCGGGTTGGACCCAGTACCTGTCCCACATGGGGCTCCCAGCCTTAATCCCCATTGTACAGATGAGGTAACTGAGGCCCAGAGAGGTGAAGCGACTTGCCCAAGACCACACAGGAAACAAGTGACAGAGCCAGGATTAGAACCAAGGTCCTTCTAACTCCCAGGTCCGGGTTCACACCATTAGGCCACGCCGCTTCTCAGTTTCTGCATCTCAGTTTCTTCATCTGCAAAATGCAGATCGTAGTACCTATAACCTAACAGTAGCTGTTCTCCCAGGGATGCTGTGAGGAGAAAGGCGGGATAAAACCATTTGGTTTTTCATGAGAAATCTACATTTGGTGGGAACTCCAGCTGCCTAAAGAGGCCCCTTCGTAAGGTGACCGTGGATCTTTGTAGTGGAGCAGAGAGGATGTTTTCCACGCCCACGGTGGGCCGATCTGCTTCCCCCCATTCCTTCTCCTCTGTCTGATAGAAATGTGAAGCTGTGGCTCCCATCGGCACCTTTCTCCTCCAGCTAACAATGCCGGAGGCGCAGTGGCCACTGTCCACATAGGACTGTCCGATCTTCAGCTGGCCCACCCCACATGGAAGTGGATGTTAAACACTCAACCCAGAGTCGCTCAGCCCAGAGTCACTCCATCGCAGCTCCAGCTGCTGGGTTCTTCAGCTCTGACGGGGCTCCAGATGCCCCTGGGAACCAGGAGGGGAAGACAATTCTGGAGCATGTGGAGGAGGGTGTAACTGATTTCCCGCCCCCCCTCCAGGAGAAACGCTCTGGAATTGCCTGAACCCCACAAAACGATGTGTGTGAAGTCATCACATCCCCCAAGGTCGCATCACATGCTTGGTGGCCTTCCAAGCTAGAAGTCGGATAGATGTGCCCTAGAGCTTTGTATCTGAGGAGCTTTTGGTTTTCCAAGGGCCTTCGTATCATTCCCCTCATTTTACCTTTACGACCCCCCTGAGATAATAGGTATTTTTATCTCCATTTTACGGATCAAAAAACTGAGGCACCGGAAGATTAAACCAGACAGCCCCAGTGTAAATTGGTGTAACTCTTTCCCCAGATATGGCACTCTCTACTGACAGCTGTTGGAGCTCTTTTTGCTCGGCATTATCGGCGACAGAGAGAGGGAAGGGACATGGTTAGAAAGGGGAAGGTGTGGGGGTGGGGGGAAGCGGCCAAGGAGGGTGGAGTTGATGCACTAATCCGCTTTTTAACCCCTCAGGAATGTTCTCACTGTATTACTCTTCGTAGCCAGAGCTTTTATTTCCGGAGGATTTCAAGCCGCTTATGTCTACACCCCTGAGGTATGGGCTGCTGGGGGGAGAGGAGAGGTTTTGGGAGCAGGGAGGGATGTTATTCATTTTATATTGGTTGTCCCAGCTTTCTGCCTGCCCCTGGGGCAGGAGTGGCTAATTATTTTGGCAACTGCCTGATATCTGGACAGTAGCAAAGGGGGTCAGGTGTGGGAGAAGCCTTGAAGTGTGAAAATCCCGTTCCAGGCAATACAGATGGATCATTTCATCACTCTGGTTCTTTAACTGGGACATTTCTTTCAGGTTTTTTTTAACGGTATTTGTTAAACAATTACTATGTGCCAGGCACTGTACTAAGTGCGGGGGTGCATACAAGCTAATCAGGTTGGACCCAGGCAATATCCCACATGTCTGTTGTATTGTACTCTCCCAAGCACTTAGTGCAGTGCTAGTGCTGTCCATACAGTAAGCGCTCAATAAATATGATTGATGAATGAATGAATATCTTCAATGACTTCAAGATATGTCATTGAAGGCATGACTCTACAAAAGTTCTGGGTACGGGTCTGAATAAGTTCATACATTCTAGAGATAACTCAGTCAATCTGTGGTATTTATTGAGCGCTTACTATGGGCAGAGCACTGTACTAAGCACTTGGGAGAGTACGGTATAGAGTTGATAGACAGTTTCCCCACCCACAACAAGTTTACAGTCTAGGAGGATGAATTTATGCTGATGGGTTTATGCGATTTAGGTGGGATTTTCAGAGGGCTTTGAGCCTGGGGAGAGCTGTGGTCTGTCAGATTCGGGGGGCAGGGTGTGCAGAAAGGCCTTCTCAAGTCAGGGAGCAGTGATGTGATGGAAGAGTTGAGAGTGGGGGGCATAGAGAAAGCTAGCAAATCAATCCATCAATCAATGATATGTACTGAGCTCTTCCTGTGTGCAGAGTAGGTAGAGGAGTTGGTGGAGGAGAGGGTTGGACTGTGGGCTTAACCTCCCTGGGCCTTGGTTTCCCCATTTGTAAAATGCATCTACCCCAGTGCTTAGTACAGTGCCCTGTGCAGAGCGAGTGTTTAACACATAACATAAAAAAAGCAACTGCTGCTTTTCACATTTGGCTCCTCCTTCTCCTATCAGGTTTATCCGACAGCCACGCGGGCCTTGGGCTTAGGCACTTGCAGTGGAATGGCCAGAGTTGGGGCGCTCATCACCCCCTTTATCGCTCAGGTAGGAAAAGACCCAGAATGAGCGCGGGGGAGGGATTTGGGGAGCAGCGGTTTAGGGGGGTGGGAGGGAGGCTGAGTGGCTACTGCCTTCTGTTCTCTGTGAACCTGTCCTGTGGAGACACGTGGGTCCGGTGATTAGGTCTCCCCCATCTTGGAGGGAGGGGAGGGAGGGGGACTCCAAGGGGCATCGTCAGGATGAATTAACAAGGGTCCTTTTAAAATGCTTACCAGGTGCTTCGCACAGGGCTAAGCACTGGAATAACTCCTTACCTTTGGCTTTAAGGAACTCCATCGCCTGTGCACTTAAATCTTATAGACTGTGAGCCCACTGTTGGGTAGGGACTGTCTGTATATGTTGCCAACTTGTACTTCCCAAGCGCTTAGTACAGTGCTCTGCACACAGTAAGCGCTCAATAAATATGACTGATTGATTGATTGATTAAATCTCACCTATGTATTTCCACCTGTGACCTTTGGACACTTGCTCGTCACCCCACTCACAATCCCGCAGCACTTATGCCTTGGCTTAGTGGAAAGAGCCCGGGTTTGGGAGTCAGAGGACGTGTGTTCTAATCCCGGCTCCGCCACTTGTCTGCTGGGTGGCCTTAGGCAAGCCACTTATCTTCTCTGGGCCTGTTATCTCATCTCTAAAATGGGGTTTAAGACTGTGAGCCCCATGTGGGACAATCTGATTACCTTGTGTCTACCCCAGTGCTTAACATAGTAAGCGCTTAACAAACTCCTTAAAAAAATGGACTGATTTGGGAGACTGGGATATTTGGGTGCAATTGCTTTGAAGATGATGGTTTTAACTTTGATTTTTAGGGCTAAAAATGGCCTCAAAGTGGTCTAGGTTTGGAAGCAACCTGCGATTTCCCCTCTCTGAGTTATGCTGACCTCTTTACCTGTCCCTAACATGAACCCTCTTGATTAGGAGAAGCAGCACGGCCTAGTGGGTAGAGCATTGGCCTGGGCATCAGAAAGTCATGGGTTCTAATTCCAGCTCCTTACCTTTTCTGTTTTATGGCCTTGGGCAAGTCACTTCACTTCTCTGTGCCTCAGTGGCCTCATCTGTAAAATGGGGATTAACACTGGGAGACCTATGCAGGACAGGGACTGTGTCCAACCTGGTTTGCTCGTATATGTCTGTTAAGTGTTTACTGTGGGCCAAACATTTTACAAAGCACTAGATGCAAGAAAATCAGGTCAGGCACAATCCCTGTCCCACTCAGGGCTCACAGACGAAGCTGAAGGGAGAGCGGATATCGAATCCCCATTTTACAGAAGAGGAATCTGAGGCATAGAGAAGGGAAGCGACTTGCCCAAGGTCCCACAGCAGGCAAGCGGCAGAGTAGAGATGAGAACCCAGGTCCTTCTGACTCCCAGGCTTCTGTTCTCTCATTCAGATTCAATATTCTTGGGAGATAAATAAGGGGAAGATGAAATTGTCAGCATTTTGCAAATGGGATTTCAAGTTTTTCATAGAAAGAAAAGAATTCTGGGCCCCAGCACTAGGGGTTGGGAGAGGTTGAGGAAATCTAAAGATTAGGAAACTCCCTGTGTGAGAAATGTGAAACCTTATGGTGTCAAAATAAGTGCCGAACAGATACAGTAGGTTGCTTGAGAAGCAGCCTGGCCTTGTGGAAAGACCATGGGTCTGAGAGTCAGAGGACCTGTGCCCTAACTCCAGCTCTGCGACCTTGGGCAGATCAATTCACTCCTCCGTCCCTCGGTCACCTCATCTATACAATGAGGATTCAGACTGGAAGCCTCTTGTGGGCCAGGGACTGTGTCCAATCCGATTATCTCAGTGTGGCTCAATGGAGAGAGCACGGGCTTTGGAGTCAGAGTTCATGGGTTCAAATCCCGGCTCTGCCAATTGCCAGCTGTGTGACTTTGGGCAAGCCACTTAACTTCTCTGTGCCTCAGTTACCTCATCTGTAAAATGGGGATTAAGACTGTGAGCCCACCTGATCACTTTGTAACCTCCCCAGCGCTTAGAACAGCGCTTTGCACATAGTAAGTGCTTAATAAATGCTATCGTTATTATTATTATCTCGTATCTACCCCTGCACTTCGTACAGTGTCCGGCACATAGTGAGCACTTAAGTTCCATAAAAAAAAAAAAAAGAAACCAAGAAAAGAGCCTTCTGTGTTCTGAAGGTGCTTAGCTAGGTCTAGTGAGACCCATTTCCTGCCCAGAGTGAGCTTACACTTTAATGGAAAAGGAGTAGGAAGATGGGAGGGAAGAGCAGACTGAAAAGGACGGATCCAGTCTAATCAGTCAGTCAGTCACTGGTATTTATTGAGCGCTTACTGTGTGCAGAGCACTGTACTAAGTGTTTGGGAGAGTACGATAGAACAATAAATGGACACATGCCCTGCCCACAACGAGTTTACAGTCTAGAGGGGGGAGACAGGCAGTACTATAAATAAATAAATTACGGATATGTACCTAAGTGCTGTGGAGCTGGGAGGGGGTTTGAATAAAGGGAGCGAGTCAGTGACAGAGAAGGGAGTTGAAGAAAAAAAAAGGGCTTAGTCAGGGAAGGCTTCTTGGAGGAGATGTACCTTCAATAAGGGTTTTGAAATGGGGGAGAGTTATTGTCTGATGGATCTTGGGCCTTCACGGCTTGTGTCTTTCTCCCATAGGTGATGCTGGAATCATCCGTCTATCTGACCCTGGTGGTCTACAGCGGCTGCTGCCTGCTGGCCGCCGTGGCTTCCTGCTTCCTGCCCATCGAGACCAAAGGCCGGGGCTTACAGGAGTCCAGCCACCGGGAGTGGGGTCAGGAGATGGTCGGAAGGGGCTGCCAAAACGTAGGCCTCACCAGATCAAACTCTGGGTCGCAGGAGTAACGGACGATGCCGGGGTGGACTGTCAGGAAGCCCAGAGAGGGAGGAGCTGTGTAAAGAAACAACAACAACAAAAAACAACAACAAAAAACCCCAAACAAGCTGACCAGGCCCCACCACTGCCAAATGTCGTGTGTCAAAGTGCGGGAGCTATTGATTGGACCTAAAGGGATTCACGTCTTTCCTCTCATTTGCTCATTTTCACGTAGAGCCCCCGGGCTCGGTGCTGGGCTTACGGTTTACGATCGGCCCCGTTTGCCGACAGGGCCAGTTGCCGAGTTGCCAGTTGAGGCTGATAGCCGACTCGCTGCTGCTGCTGTTGCTCCCACTCAGGGTGGGACCAAGATGGGATGCTTAATGGCAAGAGGAAAGTTTTATGAGCCAGAGGGACGCCCTGCCCAGCACGCTCACCCGGACGCAAGAGGGTCTTCGAATGATAAAGCCTCCTCTGTGCTCTACTGAATCATCAACCACCAAAGTCCGGCTGACCGACAACAGTTGCTTCTTAATACCCCCGGGGTGGGGAGTCAGTTTTTGTGACATTCTGTCTCCTAGAAAAAGCCCAGTGTGTTATGAGTGACATAAGAACATTTGGGCAGGAAGTATCATCTAGACAACGGGAAGGGGTTACCATATAAACTAGCGCTAGAGAGATACCCTCTAAAAACTAGGGGCAAGGAGGTATCAACTTGAAACTAGGGGCAGGCAAGTACCATCTAAACTAGTGAAATGGAGTAATACCATTGCTTGACTGACTGAGATGCTAAGAGGACCCTCAATGTGGGGGAACCCACTCCCTCATCCCTTGGCTTTTCATCAGCCATGGGAGTCGAGAATCCAGACATCGAGGAGCAAAAAGAAATGTATGACCAAAACGAAAGGACCCACCTGTTACAGTCTTATGTTTTTCAGAACGCTAATACCGGACCCACCGTCCTGTGCTGCCAACAAGGAACTCTTGGCTTATTTCCAGTATCCCCCTCCTCTGGGATGTCATAGGGATGTATGGCAGTGCCAACCATGCCACGCCACATGGGGCAATAGCAGGACAACTTACTGGACTAAGTGATTCAGGGCCAGGTCCCTTGGTCTATAGAATGGATTCACTTGCGAAGGAACAGGGAGGATCCCAATCGAATGTCTCTCGGTTGAAGGAAACGGGGGGGAAAGGGAGGAGGTGGAGTGTAGCCCCGTATCAGCTCTGTGTTGCTGTAATGTGATACCCCAAGCTATCTGTTCATCCCAACGCATCTTCACCCGTTGAAGGAAGTACTATTAGAGGAGGGAGGAACCTCTCAGTTCTCACAGAAGGCCAAAGAAGCTTCTGAATTCTGCCGGGAGCTGTCTGTGCCGAGTAAATATTGCGAGAACCTTAATGTGCTTGTCCATCTGGTATTGAAACGTGTTGATAAAAGACGGTGACTGTAGATGTTTCATCCCGTCGGCCCGACCATCACGGTTATTGTGCTGGGAAGATTGTCCGTCAGTGGGACCCAAAGCGGATCTGTCTTGTTTATTTTTTTTTTCCGTTGGTGATTTTGAACTACGTCTCTGGCCCACGTGGTGCATTTCCTGTTAGTTAAAGAGCTTCCCGGGTGGGACGGAACCACTCGGCACTGTCAAAGGGACCCTGGGATGGGCAGGGGATGGCAGTCTGCCGTCATCACCTGTGGGTGGGAAGGTGAAATCTAGCCATAAATCAAGGGTGTTTATTGAGCACTTACTAGGTGCAGAATACTGTATTAGGCGCTTACCCTGAAAGTCCAGGAGCTCCCCCTGCCCCTCCGACTCAGACCCACCGGGATTCCCAGAAGCCACAGACGTGGCCCGGAATGCAGTGGAGCAAGCATAGGGAGGCTCGTGGAGCAGCCGCTGGCAATGTCGTCACCTCCCTGAGCTTCTGCCAACTTCGCTATTTCCACGGACCCAGGAACCCCCGTGCAGGTACAGAGCTTGCCATCTCTCCTCTTGAGTTGATAAAACTGTAAACACCCTGGTGAGGCGAGTGGTTGTCTCGAAACTCAGTGTTTTATGGAAATACCGTGATGCTTTACATCTGGTGGATAAGAATCGCTTTTTTTAATAATCACTTCTTCTTGACTCAGAATTCGTTTCTAGATGGGCGAGTGAAGAGTTTCTCTTAAGAAAGGGTCTTTAGGTCATCTCTCCTTCTTTGAAAATCAGCAGGTGTTGAAGAGGCCAAAGGTGTGCCTGGAAAACGCTTCAAAATTTTTAAATTTATGAGTATGTGGAGATGTTTCATTTTTGGTCAAGTGAAAATCTAGAGCTTTTGGATTCCCGGGGGTAACTGACTCCTGGTTAGTTCAGTGCTACAAGGTGTATTAAACCGCGCTAGATGCTGAAGTTTCAGCCATCATTGTGTGGGTTTGCGCTTTGTTTTTTAAAGCACCTTAGTGGTAAAATGAACATAATAGAAATGGATGTCGGCATTGTCCCGTGCCAGATGGGAAAAAAAAAACAGTTTATGGGTCTCAGAATTGGAAGTACCAATGTGTTTTACAGTGCTGAAATAAGTGGAAATCAAGTAATGGTGGAGAAAAAGATAAAGTCCCTGTTTCTGACAAGGGAAGGTAGTGAATGCAGAGAGAAATTCAAGAATCGGTGGAGTGTGGAGCAAGCTCCCAGCTCTGCTAAAATGCTAACAGAGGAGATGGGTGGCATTACCTTCCAAAGGTTTCGTCGGACCTGTCAATCAATGACAGTTATTGAGCGCTTACTGCATGCCGAGCACTGTATTAAGCACTTGGGGGACTATAATAGGATAAAATTGGATTCCTGCTCATAAGGAGCTTATAGTCTTCAGAGGAGCTTACAGTCTTCTGTTGTAAATGGTCACTCGGGAAGGAACTTGGCTAAATATGATGAGGAAGAGGTAAGGAAATACCTACCAGAGGAACAGACGAACAAACTGAGTTGTGGGATTCCCGGATTCATTCATCTGTTAATTTCAGCTCTGAATTGGAAACGATTTCAGCCACTAATTTTCAGAGTCCTCAATGCTTGCAGCAAGAATATGGAATGTGACCTTGTGTTTGAACCTACGGATTCTCAAATGGATACATTTTCATGTTTAAATCTTCCTGAATATTGAGCTTGTTGTATTACATTCTTTGGGTTCCTGTTAACAATGTGTTATCAGACAGTTTGGTCCCCACATCACTAGATGTTTTATGTTGAATAAATGAAGAGTTTTTTTTACAAAATCCAGCTGTTTCCTCAAAAGCCTCCAGTTCCTCAAAAAACTCCAGTGGTTGCCCATCCACCTCCTCATAAAACAAAAACTCCTCACCATTGGCTTTAAAGCAGTCCACCAGTTTGCCCCCTCCTACCTCACCTCGCTTCTGCAGCCCGCACGCTTCACTCCTCTAGTGCTAACCTTCTTACTGTGCCTCTGTCTCACCGCCGACCCCTCGCCCATGTCCTACCTCGGGCCTGGAACGCCCTCCCTCCTCAAATCCGCCAGATAATTACTCTCCCCTCCTTCAAAGCCTTACTGAAGGCACATCTCTTCCAAAGGCCTCCCCTGTCTAAGCTCCACTTTTTCTCATCTCCCACTCCCTTCTGCATCGGCCTGACTTTGCTCCCTTTGTTCTTCCCCCCGTCCCAGCCCCAGAGCACTTACGTACATATCTGTCCTTTTATTTATTTGCATTGATGCCTGTCTCCCCACCTTCCCCCCCGGATTGTAAGCTCGCTATGGGCAGGGAATGTAATAATAATAATAATGGCATTTATTAAGCGCTTACTATGTCCAAAGCACTATTCTAAATGCTGGGGAGGTTACAAGGTGATCAGGTTGTCCCACTGGGGGCTCACAGTCTTAATCCCCATTTTACAGATGAGGGAACTGAGGCCCAGAGAAGTTAAGTGACTTGCCCAAAGTCACACAGCTGACAATTGGTGGAGCCGGGATTTGAACCCATGACCTCTGACTCCAAAGCCTGGGCTCTTTCCAGTGAGCCACGCTGCTTCTCTAACTATTGACTATTTATGTGATTATTGTCATAGAATGTGACTGTTTATTGTTGTACTCTCCCAAGTGCTTAGTTCAGTGCTCTGCACATAGTAAGCGCTCAGTAAATCCACTTGAATGAATGAAGTGCCAAAATGTTGGCCAAAAAGGGAAGGGGACAGTTTACCCAGGAGTTCTGTGGATTATTGTCTTGGCTGAGAATGGTCCTGTTAAAGAGATCATTTAAGAGTGAGACCAGATGTTTCATCCACTGGTGGCACTGTGATGAATTGATTAATCAGTCAATCAGTAGAATTTATTGAGCACCAGCTCTGGGCAGGGCTCTGTGCCAACCGCTTGGAAGAGTACAATAGACTTGGTAGAGACAATCTTTACCCTCAAGAAGCTTACACTCTAAGGAGAGGAAGGAAGGAGTGATAGATCAATCTATCAAGCATGTTTATTGAGAGCTTACAGTGCGCAGGGCACTGTACTAAGCGCTTGAGAGAGTACAACACAATATAACAGACACATTCCCTGCCCCCCACAAACTTACAATCTAGGGGATGTGGATTGACAGGTGGTTCCGGGTGAATTTATTCTTGAACCAGATCGGAGCAGACATAACCAGGTAAGTAGAAGAGACATTGTGTAGGTCGAGACCAGCTTCCTTGTCTTTCACAAGACTCCGTTCCCTGCGAGGGCTCAGCGAAACCCATCATTCTTATTATTACTACTCCTGCTGTGTCTCACTGAAAAAAAAAAATCAATTAGTCAATCAATGGTATTTATTGAGCATGATTGAGACTCGCTGAAGAAAAATCAGTCAGTCAATCAATGGTTACAATTTAAGCCAGGAGGGTAAAGTGAATCAGACTCTGCTGATAATGCTTCTAAAAGCATCTAGGGGCCCGTTTGCTATCGTTAACTGGGGACTGAGGGACCTAAAAGAACGTTTCATTTTTATTTTTTTTAAGTTCAGACCAGAGGGAGCATTGAGGGAGTCTGTGTTCCCAATGAAACACTTCCTCCAGCGATGGGGCCTCGGAGTGCACTTCCGTCAGGGCGAGCTGATTCCAGGTTCCGGCTTCGGAAGAGCTGGCTTTTTGGGTTTCTAGTCGATGGGGGCGACGGCCCCGAATCAGCCCGAGCTGGACCCTGGCCTTGCCCATCCCAGGTCTCTGATAATTCCTGAGCGTTTCCAATCGAAGGTCACCCAGGAGACAAGTGTCAGAGCCGGGCTTAGAACCCAGGTTCTCCCAGGGACTCCCAGGGCCGTTCTCTATCCACTAGGCCACATTGGAGGGCTGCAATGAGGGAAACTGGCATGGATTATTACTTCGGGATACCCTGCTTTATATTAACGTCTGTCTCCCCCTCTAGACTGTAAGCTCATTGTGGGCAGGGAATGTGTCTGTTATATTCTGTTGCCAGTGCTTAGTACAGTGCCCTGCACCCAGTAAGCGCTCAATAAATACGACTGACTGACTCCTCACGGCAACCAGCCAAAGGGGACATTGTGGGGCAACTGGTTGGCCCCGTGTCCTGCCCTCTGCCAGAGGCAGCCCCATCAGTGGGCCTTTATCCTCAAGTCCCAGCTCCGTCCTGCGTCTTGCTTCCCAGCACCAAGAGTCACGAGGATGAAACGACTCGGGTCGGCTACTTGATTAGTTAGGATGGGTGGATTACGCTCTCCCTGGGGGTCTAGGGTCTTTCAGAGGTGGGACGGGAAGGGCCTGGTCAGCTTCTTTTCTTCGAGGATCTGCCCGAAGAGCTTGGCGGCCTCCAGAGCACAGCCCCAGTGGCTGGTCAGTCCGTAGCCCCCATGGCCGTAGTTATGGATGATCTGAAAGAGATGACAGTGCACCGTTATTCATCCGGCCGTGTTTTTTCATCATCATCATCAATCGTATTTATTGAGCGCTTACTGTGTGCAGAGCACTGTACTAAGCGCTTGGGAAGTACAAGTTGGTAACATATAGAGACAGTCCCTACCCAGCAGTGGGCTCACAGTCCAAAAGTTTTCTGAACGCTTACAGTGTGCAAAGCACTGTACTAAGCGCTTATGTAGTGTTATGGACATTTTTGCCGATGGAGAGCAGAGCGGGCAAAGGAATGAAATTCCTTAGAGGTTTAATAATAATAATAATGGCATTTATTAAACACTATGTGCAAAGCACTGTTCTAAGCGCTGGGGAGGTTACAAGGTGATCAGGTTGTCCCACGGGGGGGCTCACAGTCTTAATCCCCATTTTACAGATGAGGTAACTTGCCCAAAGTCACACAGTTGACAATTGGCGGAGCCGGGGTTTGAACCCATGACCTCTGACTCCAAAGCCTGGGCTCTTTCCGCTGAGCCACGCTGCTTCTCAGGTTTAGCAGTGTGGTCTAGTGGCTAGCGCCCGGGCCTGGGAGTCAGAAGGGCCATTCGTCTGCTGGGTGACTTTGGGCCAGTCGCTTCACTTCTCTGGGCTCCGGTGACCTTTTCTGTAAAATGGGGGTGAAGATTGTCAGCCCCAGGTGGGACAGGGACTGTGTCTAACCCGATTTGCTTTTATCCACCCCAGCATTTAGTACGGCGCTTGACACATAGTAAGCGCTTAACAAACACCACAATTATTATTATGAGCACTTCCAACTCTCTCATTGTTTTACCTCTGCCTGGAAGGGTCCATGGTCCAGCTTCTCCCTCTCCAGCCGAATTCTGGAACGTACAGGCCGGAACCCGCTCCATTCACCCACGATCTTGGCGTCCTGGAGACAGAGAACCGCTTTCAGCGAGTCATGAGTTTTTTTCTGGGGGCTGAAGCCAAGGGAGGGCAACTATCATTCATTCATTCATTCAATTGTATTTATTGAGCGCTTACTGTGTGCAAAGCACTGTACTAAGCACTTGGGAAGTACATGTTGGCAACATATAGAGACGGTCCCTACCCAACAACGGGCTCACAGTCTAGACTGGGGGAGACGGACAACAAAGCAAAACATTCATTCATTCACTCAATTGCATTTATTGAGCACTTACTGTGTGCAGAGCACTGTACAAAGCGCTTATGAAGTACATGTTGGCAACTATCAATCGCTCAATCAATGGTATTTATTGAACATGTACTGTGTGCGGAACACTTTATCTTGTATCAACCCCGGTGCTTAGAACAGTTCTTGGCACACAGTAAGCGATTAACAAATACCACAATAATTATTATTATTATTATCATCATCATTATTACTAAACGTTTGGGAGAGTATTGTTCAACAGAGCAGGAAGATATATTCCCTGCCCACAGGGAGCTTACAGTTAGGCATTGGATAAGGAAACGTCCTGATAGAAGACTTCAGGGTGGGGTGGAGAAAAGAGGCAGCACGGCCCAATGGAAGGAGCCCAGGATTGGACCTCAGGAAACAGCGGCTCTAGTCCTGACCCTTCCACTGCTTGGCTGTGTGATTTCAGGGAAGTCGCTGAACTTCTCTGGACCGCAGCTGACTCATCTGTAAAAGGGGATAAGATCCCTACTCTCCTGCATTCTTAAATTGCGATTCCCGTGTGGACAGAGACTGTGTTCTGATTGAAGGATCTTGTATCACCCCCGCATTTAACATAGTGTCTAGCATGTAGTGAGTGTTTAATAAATACTCTAATTAAAGGGTTCTCAGCTGGGCCCATCCTGTCTTTGAGAATGACGATAACGGTATTTGTTAAGCGCTTACTGTGCGCCGGTTACTGTACTGGGATCGATACAAGATAATCAGGTCGAACACCATTTCTGTCCCACATAGGGCTCGCAGTCTTCATCCCTATTTTACAGATGAGGTAACTGAGGCCCAGAGAAGTAAAGTGACCTTGATCAGATGTCTACGGTGAGGAGCTCCGCTTGCTTTCAAGGCCCTGAAGCCCATAATCCCTCTATCTAAATGTCCTCCCGAGAGAGTGACCATGGCATCCTAACTAGACAGATATTCTAGCGATAGTATTTATTTAGTGTGACGTGTCAAGTGCTGTGCTAAGCGTTCAGATAGGACACGGCCCCTGACACACCCAGACTGAGGGAGGGAGAGCAGAGGTCTTATCCCTGTTTTGCAGATGAGGCCCGGAGAGGATAAGTGACTCGCCCAAGGTCACTCAGCAGGCCAGCAGCAAAGCAGGAACTAGAACCCAGAATCCCACGCTCTATCGACTGGGCCTCGTTGCCGCCGGTCTAAAGAGACGACGGCTCTCGGTCGGGCCGATCTCCAGGAGTCCCCCTCTCCCGGGTGGCCTCCCCCAGCCCCTAGCAGCCACGGGAGAGCCTCGGCAGGCCGTACCTGCAGAGTGGGCTCCAGCTGGCAGCAGCCGTTCCAGATGGTCTGGTGGTCCTCGGGGTTGTTGACTTCGCTCCAGTTTCCCAGCTGAAAGATCCCTCCCAGGGTCACCGTCTGGCTCCTGCAACCAGGGCCGTGATGAGCGGACCCCTCGAGCGGAGCGACGGCAGAAGCCAAACCCCGGCCTCTACACGTCGGGCGGACCACAGCCCTCCCTGGCCTCAAAGCCCTCCTCGAATCACCTCTCCTCCAGGAGGCCTTCCCTGATTCATCTCTCCCCTCCCCAGCCTGCCAGCCCACCCCCTTCCCTGACCCCCGCAGTCTGGCTCCTCACCCGGGAATAATGTAGGGGGATTTATAGATCCCGGCGTCCGGATCATGCGTGATGATGAAATGTTTCAGCCAAGGGGCGAAAACCTGGAGGAACAGGAAAGGCGTTTGTCCATTGGTTGGGGGGGGGGGGCAGGGAAGAAGTCGGGGACCACCTTCTTCTGCTCCCCTTGGCCCTCCGAGTGGCTCGGCTGCAACCTAGCAGTGCTCCCTCCCCTGTCCCGCCTTTGGTGTGTGGTCCCACCGGGTTGGGCCTGGCTGTCCCTGCCCGGATCGATGGGGTGGGTTTCCATGGTGAACCTCGAGTCTGGAGCTTCCCGAGGTTGTGACTGTGAACCCTGGCCCACGATGGCCTACCCCGCCCCGCCGTGCCCACCCATGAGCCCCCTGGCCAGGCTCTCTCACTGCTCCAAGGCCCGGGGCCGGGTCTGTGTGGCTGCTGTTGGCCGCCTCCTCAGGTCACACAGGCCCTCTTATCATTGCCAAGGCAGTCACTTGGGCTTCAGCCTCAAAGACACACACATACACACACTCACACAGAGCCCCTGGGGGCAGGGGGGGGCCCACCCTGAGTGGATGGGATAGAGAAAGCATTCCACATTCCACCCTATGAGGACACACACACAATATCGAGACACAAAATGCACACAACACACAAATGCATACATGCACGGACACTGAAACACACACACACACAAGATACATGAATCAATCAGTGGTAGTTATTGAGCGCTTACCATATACAGAGCACTGTACTAAGCGCTCGGGAAAGTACAACAGAATTAGTAGATGTGTTGCATTCACAGACACAGAAATACCTCCCCCCGACATCCACACACATCCACTCAAGCCCCCAAATGCCCACAAACACACATATATACAAACACCCATAAATACACAGCCACATACACACACATACACAGACACCCAAACACATTTGAACTAATGCACACAAAATAGAGAAGCAGCGTGGCTCAGTGGAAAGAGCCCGGGCTTTGGAGTCAGAGGTCATGGGTTCAAATCCCGGCTCCGCCACCTGTCAGCTGTGTGACTTTGGGCAAGTCACTTCACTTCTCTGTGCCTCAGTTACCTCATCTGTAAAATGGGGATTAAGACTGTGAAGCCCCCCGTGGGACAACCTGATCACCTTGTAACCTCCCCGGCGCTTAGAACAGTGCTTTGCACATAGTAAGCGCTTAATAAATGCCATTTAAAAAAAAATTTAAAAAACACACGCATACACACACACACACAAACACACACCCTTCTTCCAAAGAAAGCTTAAAAGAGGAGCCCAACCAGCGAAGCATCTGGAGCGAGATTATACACTGGCCGGTTTGGTCAGCTCCTGAAGCTTTAGTGGAAATGTTTCAGGGGGCCGGCAGGCTCTGGTTCCTTTTAGGGTCCCCGCCTCAATCTCACTGACCTTGATGATCTGGCCTCGACCTGGCTGCAGTTCTCTATCAGGCTGCAACTCCCCGGCCCACACTCCCGTGCAGTTAATGATCACGTCCGCCCCAGCTCTGGCCACCTGCCAGGAACACAGCGATCAATCCATCGATAAATCAACGGTATCTCTTGAGCGCTTACTATGTGCAGAGCACTGTACCATCCAACCGAATAGCAGGCACGTCTGCCCACAGTGACCTTAGAGTCCAGAGGGGACGACGAGCAGTAATATGAAATAGGATGTGTGACCCCTGACCCCCGTCGGACAGACCCCCCTCCTCCCCGGTCCCATTTTTAGACTGTGAGCCCACTGTTGGGAAGGGACTGTCTCTATATGTTGCCAATTTGTACTTCCCAAGTGCTTAGTACAGTGCTCTGCACATAGTAAGCACTCAATAAATACGATTGATGATTATAGAGAGCCAGGAGCCACAGCCCAAGCCCGCTCCTCCTCGGATCATTTATGGATGCATTCCTGGAAAATGGTAAAGAGGAATGGACAGAAGTGGGAAACTATCAAGAGACCTCTAGGTGCATTAGCTTTACTGGATTGGAGAGTTCCAGAAGACAGCAACAGAGTACGTGGAAGAATTAAAACAGGAAGGAAAGGAAATAAAGTGAACACTCTGACACACATGATGAAAAGAAAGAATAATAAGTATAAGTATGATATTTCTAAAGAGCTCAGAATCTTGGAGCCCTTTCCCCAGGCTAGGCAAATATGTCTCCAGTTTTTGTATAGGGATTTTTTTTTTTCCACAGCTCTTTCCTGTGCATCGAATATCTCATTTACTCCTCTCAGTCTTTCAGAGGGATGGGAAGAGACGGGTATCAGATGAGTAAACTAAGCTGCAGAGGAGTTAGGTGACTTGGCCAAGGTCACACTTGATGACAAACTTCAGGCTTTTTCTATTAAGCTGTGATATTGCAACACGCCACAGGCCATCCACTCAGGGCAGACCCCAGGCCTCCGTGCCTCAGTAGACACCAGCGGGCTGGGTCAGCTTCTCCGCTGCTATCCCGGGCCTGACCCCACCCAATCCCTCACCTCTTCAAAGGACTTGATTTTCTTCAGGAAAAACTTGACTCCTCGCCGGGTTAACCTATGGGAATACAGAGTTAGTGTCGGTAGGACTGAGATTTCTGTCCTGGGGAAGTCAGTGTGGCCTAGTGGAGAGAGCATCGGCCTGGGAGCCAGAGGACCTGGGTTCTAATCCCTGCTCTTCCGATTCCTTGCTGGGAGACCTTGGGCCAGTCACTTCATTTCTACGTGTCTCAGTTTTCTCAACTGCGAAACGGGGATACCTGCGGGACATGGCCCCATGTGGGACAGGGTCTGTATCCAACATAATTAATGTGTAACTACTCTAGTTTAGAACACTGATTGACACATAGTAAGGGCTTAATAAATAGCATTGAAAAAGAGATCCCAACAGCCAGGCTTGGTCCCGGCTGGAGTTGGGTTTTGAGTTCTCTCCATCTCCGGTGGTGGTGTTAGGGGAAGGGGAGATCTCCAAGGGCTGGGTCTTGGCCAGAAGCTGAGATAATAATAATGATCATTATGGTATTTGTTAAGCCCGTACTACTGCGCTGGGCACTGTACTAAGCGTTGGGGTGGATACAAGTAGATCGGGTTGGAAACAGTCCCTGTCTACTAGCTCTATTGTTCACCTCTCTGGGCTTCAGTTATCTCATCTGAAAAATGGGGATTAAGACCGTGAGCCCCATGTGGGACATGGACTGTGCCCACCCTGCAAAGCTTATATCTACCTTAGTGCTTAGTACAGTGTCTGGCACATAGTAAATACTTAGCAAATAAGAAATAACAAGTACCATAGGTGAACACAAGACTTAATTTTCAGTGTTACCTTTCACATCCTATTTGGCAAAGAATCACCCTCATGCCAACAGACTGAAAATCTGCCACAATCTAAGTGAAACACAGGCCTTCATCTAATAATAATAATGGCATTTATTAAGCGCTTACTATGTGCAAAGCACGTTCTAAGCACTGGGGAGGTCACAAGGTGATCAGGTTGTCCCATGGGGGGCTCACAGTCTTCATCCCCATTTTACAGATGAGGTCACTGAGGCTCAGAGAAGTTAAGTGACTTGCCTAGAGTCACACAGCTGACATGTGGCGGAGCTGGGATTTGAACCCCTGACCTCTGACTCAAAAGCCCGGGCTCCTCCCACTGAGCCACACTGCTTCGCTAATGCTAAATTGAAATGGGCTAGAATTGTTCTATTCAGCTGAGCCCCAAAAGCACACTTCCAAGGAAGCAGCATGGCAAGTGGGTTAGATCTTGGGCCTGGGAATCAGAGGACCTTGAGTTCTAATCCCGGTTCCGCCACTTGTCTGCTATGTGACCTTGGGCAAATCACTTCGCTTTTTTGTGCCTCAGTTCCCGCATCTGTAAATGGGGATTAAGACTGTGAGTCCCATGTGGGACAGGGTCTGTGTCCAACCTGATTAGCTTGTACCTATTTTGGTGCTTAAAACAGTGCCTAGCACATAGTAAGTGCTTAATGAATAGTATTTTTTTTTTTTTAAAAAAAGAAGGGGCAGAAGAATGCTATAGGAGGGGATGGCAGAGCCATGGTTTCGAAACTTTGTTCTCCCTTAGAACAACTGTGACAGCACCGGGACTCAGTAGAGGGGGGAAATAGTCCAGTGGGGAAAGGCTTTGGAATGAAAATGGGCAGGCGGGATCACGCCATGGCCATTCCGCTCTCGAGAGTCTTAGGTCTCAGTCCTCGGTTGGAGCCATTAGTTTTCCCTGGGTCCCTTCCCGCCCATCTCCCCCATTCCCCCCGCCCCCGAGCTGCAAACAGTCCCAGGCTCAGACTCCCCAACAGCGTACGCCGGCCCCAAGGGGTGACAGAGAAAGAAGAGACGTGGATACTCACTGTTTGGTGAGCCAGGGCAGGTAGTTCTTCCCTTCTAGGATCAAGGCCGTGTTGAACCACCCATAGCTAGGCGAATAATAATAATTGTGGCATTTGTTAAGCGCTTACGATGTGCCGGGCACTGGACTAAGCACTGTGGTGGATACAAGCAAATCGGGTTGGACACAGTCCCTGTCTCACGTGGGGCTCGCCGTCTCAATCAATCAATCAATCGTATTTATTGAGCACTTACTGTGTGCAGACCACTGTACTAAGTGCTTGGGAAGTACAAGTTGGCAACATATAGAGACAGTCCCTACCCAACAGTGGGCTCACAGTCTAGAAGGGGGAGACAGAGAACAAAACCAAACACATTAACAAAATAAAATAAATAGAATAGATATGTACAAGTAAAATAAATAAATAGAGTAATAAATATGTACAAACATATATACATATATACAGGTGCTGTGGGGAAGGGAAGGAGGTAAGACGTGGGGGGATGGAGGGGGGGCGAGGGGGAGAGGAAGGAGGGGGCTCAGTCTGGGAAGGCCTCTGGGAAGGTGTGATGGCGGGCGGGTCAAACCCCATTTTAAAGATGAGATAACAGGCCCCAGAGAAGTGAAGTGACTTGGCCACAGTCACACAAAGGACGAGTGGCTGAGCCAGGATTAGAACCCACGACGTTCCGACTCCCAGGCCTGGCTAGAGGCCACTATCCATGCTGCTTCTCCAAGAATGGGAGAGCAGCATTAGACCGTCTGTCTGCTAGGCCCAAAACCAGGTCTCTCTGTCTGCGGTGCTTGGGGGTTGTGTACCAAGCCTGTCATTGTGTCCATTTCTTCCACTAGACGGAAAGCTTCTGGAGAGCAGGGATCATGTCTACTACTTCTGTTGTTCTCTCCCAAGGGCTCGGTACAGTGCTCTGACCTCAGTAGGCATTCAATATCAATCCATCGATCGATCGATTGTTTTTATTGAGCGCTTGCTGTGCGCAGAGCACTTGGGGGGGTATGACATAACAGACTGGTAGACACATTCCCCGCCATAACGAGCTTACAGTCTAGAGGGGGAGACAGAGATTAATATAAATAAATAAATTATGGATGGGGACATAAGTGCTTTGAGTCTGAAGGAGGGGTGAATTAAGGGAGCATGTATGGCCTTGGGCAAGTCATTTCACTTCTCTGTGCCTCTGTTATCTCATCTATAAAATGGAGTTTAAAACTGTGAGCCCTATTTGGAACAGGGACTGTGTCCAACCTGATTATTTTGTATCTACCCCAGCTCTTAGAACAGTGACAGGCACATAGTGAGCATTTAACAAATGCCATTAAAAAAATAAAATTAGGGAGCACTTTCTCCTCTGTTTTCCTTCCCGCCAGAAATTGGGAAAGATTCTTCTGACAATCTTGCTGGGGGTGTAACAACTGCACTTATCACCTCAAAAACCAGCTGTTGGGGGAGGTGGTGGGAATAATAATAAGAAGAAGAAGACTTCTGTAAACTCATTGTGGGCAGGAAACATGTCTACCGATTCTGTTGTATTTTACTCTCCCAAGTGCTTAGTACAGTGCTTAGAATACATTAAACACTTAATAAAGGCCATTGATTGGTGTTTGTTAAGTACTGACTATGTGCCTAATACTGTGGTAGATGTAAGATAGTCAGGCCAGACCTGGTCCCTGTCCCACAAGGGCTAAAGGGGAGGGAGAACAGGTTTGGGATCCCCATTTTACAATTGAGGAAACTGAGGCCCAGAGAAGTGAAATGGCTTGCCCAAGGCAAGGATAGTGACGGAGCTGGAATTAGAACCCAGGACCTCTGGCTCCCAAGATGAGCTCTTTCCAATGGGCCAGGGGTGCTCTGAAAGTTTTGCTGGGGTGGATAATTTTAGGTACAAATCCCTAAATGTAAAGTTGCAGGAGCCCAAGAAACACAGTCCAGTCCAGTCCAGTCAGTCCAGTTCAGTAGAATATTCATTCATTCATTCAATCATATTTATTAAGCACTTACTGTGTGCAGAGCACTGTACTAAGCACTTGGGAAGTACAAGTCGGCAACATACAGAGATGGTCCCTACCCAACAACAGGCTCACAGTCTAGAAGGGGGAGACAGATAACAAAACAAAACATGTAGACAGGTGTCAAAATCATCAGAACAAATAGAATTAAAGCTATATGCACATCATTAACAAAACAGAATAGTAAATATGTACTATGTATATATATGTAATGTGTAATATGTACTATATGTAAATATGTACTATGTAGTATGGTAATAGTATTGATTAAGCACTTACTGTGTGCAGAGCATTCTACTAAACTCTGGAAGAGAATACACAGATGGGAATTAGACTCAGTCCCCATCCTGTGGGGAACTTGCTGTGTGCAGGAATGTGTCTGTTGTTAGATTGTACTCTCCCAAGCGCTTATTACAGTGCTTTGCCTACAGTAAGCACTCAATAAATATGATTGAATGAATAAATGAATGAACTCACAATCTAAGATTTTTAGTGGAGTCTGGGAGTTACAGTAACATCACACTGAAGCTGACTAAAGCCCCTCAAGACTGTAAGTTTGTTGAGGGCAGGGAATGTATCTACCAACACTGCTGTATTCTCCCAAGCACTTAGTACAGTGCTCTGCACACAGTAAGTGATTGATTGATTTCCTAACTCTTAGTTTCTGTCCTGATTCTACCTGATCCAATTTATGTTAGAGCAGAACAGACTACTGTACAGGAAAGAACTTTTTTTTTTTTTAGGAATTTGTTAAGAGCTTACTATGTGCCAGGCGCTGTAGTAACTGCTGGGGTAGATACAAGCTAATTGGATTGGACACAATCCCTGTCCCACATAGGGTTTACAGTCTTAAATCCCCATTTGAAGATGAGGTAACTAAGGCACAGAGAAATGAAGTGATTTGTCCAAGGTCAAATGGCAAGCAAGTGGCAGTGCCAGGGTTTGAACCAAGGTCCTCTGACTCCCAAGCTCGTTCTCTTTCTACTAAGTCACACTGCTTCTCTTTCCCTGATTCTTCCAATGCTTCCCTCAAGCCATATGAGAGGCCTTCCCTGACTAAGCTCCCATTTCCTCTTCTCCCACTCATTTCTGCATCACCCTTTCACTTGGATTTGCTCCCTTTATTCAATCTTCCATCAGCCCCCCAGAACTTAAGCCCATATTTATAATTTATCGATATTAATGTCTCTCTCCCCCTCTAGACCCTAAGCTCGTTGTGGGCAGGGATCGTGTCTCCCAAGTCAGTTATACTGTTCACTCCCAAGGGCTAAGCACTGTGCTCTGCCCACCGTAAGTGCTCAATAAATGCTACTGGTGTAAAAAGAAGATGTGTTGTAACGGAACGGGGCTCACCTGTATCCCGGGAACAGCTCAAGTTCTTTAGGCGTCAGGTTCCGAAATCCCAGAACAGCATCCTTCCAAGAGGGATCCTACGGAGGGGGTAGGCATCGATTTGGGGCTCCTTGGTGGTCAGACCCAAGACCTTCCGTTTGGGATCGATCACTCAATCAATCGGTGGTATTTATTGAGTTCTTAGTGTGTACAGAGCGCTGTACTAAGTGCTTGGAAGAGTATAATACAGTGGAGTTAGGAGACACGTTCACTGCCCGTAATGAGAAGGGCTCCAGAAGAATAGGAGGCAGAGTTTTCCACAAAGGAGAATTCATGCCACTCTTATATTTTAGTCAGTGGAATCAGCTGCTAACAATAGAGTGATATTACCCAAAGGGATAATGATAATAATAAAATAACAATGATAATAATAATAGTGGCATTTGTTAGGCACTTACTATGTGCCAAGCACCATTCTAAAGTCGAGGATAGATACATCATCAGGTCCCACGTCGGGGTTAGGGTCTAAGAAGGAGAGAGAACAGGAATTGAATCCCATTTTGCTGAAGAGGGAACTGAGGCCCAGAGAAGTGAAGTGATTCACCCAAGGTCACTCAGCAGGTAAGTGGCAGAGCCAGGGTTAGAAACCAGGTCCTCTAACGCCCAGGCCCGGGCTGTTTCAGCTAGGCCACGCTGCTTCCCATCTATGCTTTTATCTTATTAAATCGCTCCCGTTTAGAAGGATAAACCGAGGCCCAGCTCACCAAGCAGATTGGCGTTCCACAGAGGCTGATGTGGGTCAGAGTGGAGATTGGGGATGAGGCTAGGTTGGACCAACTACCCGGCCAAGATGATCAAATCAGGTCATCTAATCACATTCTGAGAACCGGGGAGATTCCGAACCTCATCTCCATTTTACAGGTGAGAAACAGAGGCCCAGGGAGGTTAAGCGACTTGCCCAGAGTCACACAGCAGGCCAGTGGCAGAGCAGGGATTAGAACTCGGGTCTTCTGACTGCCAGGGCTGGGCTTCTTTCACTAGGCCAGGCTGCCTTTGGCCCGAAGAAGAAGAGTCCAGAATAGGAGCTGGGTAACCTGGTAAACTCCCTGTGGTCAGGGAATGAGTCTGTTATATTGTTCTATTGTACTCTCCTAAGCACTAAGTACAGTGCTCTGCATACAGTAAGTGCTCAATAATCACCATTGACAGACTGAGTGACATCAGCTCCTTGTCCTAACTGCTTTGGAAGAAGCTCATCCATGGGCAGAAAAGCTGAATTGGGAAGCAGTGTGGCCTAGGGGAAAGAGCACAGGAGACAGAGGTCAAGGGTTCCAGTTCTGCCTCCACCACTTGTCCGCTGTGTGACTTTGGGCAAGCCACTTCACTTCTTTGTGCCTCAGTTACCTCATCTGTAAAATGGGGATTAAGACTGTGAGGTCCATGTGGGACAGCCTGCTTACCTTGTAGCTACCCCAGCGCTTAGAATAGTGCTTGGCACATGGTAAGCGTTTAACAAACACCATAATAATAATTAATAATCATCATGGCTGTTATTAAGCATATACTATGTGCCAAAGTACTATGCTAAATGCTAGGGACCTCTCTCTGCCTTGGAAATACACAGTGGTACTTTTAAAATTATATTTATGGTACTTGTTAAGTGTTTCCTATGTGGCAGTTGCTGTTTTAAGGACTTGGCTAGATACAAGTAAAGCAAGTCAGACAGTCCCATCTGTAAAATGAGAATTTGATACCTGTTCACCACCTTACCTAGACTGTGAGCTTCATGTGGGACAGAGACTGTGTCCAACCTGATTATCTTGTATCTACCTCAGTGCTTAGTACAACGCTTGGCACATAGTAAGCGCTTAACAAATTCCATTTTTTATTATCAGTAATAATATAATAATAATTATTACTAATATACTGGGGGATACATTTTCCCCTATCAATCAATCAATCATCGGTATTTATTGAGTACTTTCTGTGTGCCAAGCGCAGTACTAAGTTCTTGGAAGAGTAGAGTTCAACAGAGTTGGTAGACATGTTCCCTGCCCACAAAGAACTTACAGTCTAGATGGGGAGACAGACATCAATAGAAAGAAATAAATTATTGATATGGAGATAAGTACCATGGGGTTGAGGGTGAGGGGAATATCAGGTCCTAAAAAGGTACAGATCTAAGGGTAATAAGCGATGCAGAAGGGAGAGGGAGTAGGGGAAATTAGGACAATCGGAGAAGACTCATCGTGGGCAGGGAATGTGTCTGTTTATTGTTATATTGAACTCTCCCAAGGACTTAGTACAGTGCTCTGCACATAGTAAGCACTCAATAATTTCGACTGAATGAATGAATGGAAAGCCTCTAATTCCTACTTCCCCCACTTTCTCCAACTTTCCCCCCAAATTTCTCCTTGCTCTGTAGGAAAAGGCACCTCTTCACACCATAGCCAACAATTCCAGTGGGAAGAAGCCTCCTCTCAGCGCACCCCCCAACACGACTCTCCCTATTCCTGTGGTCCCATCAGCCACTCCCTAGATTCCTCCTTTACTCACCGGGACAGGGTCCGAGAACAGATTGTAGCCGGAGAGAAGGAAGAGGCCCATTTTCTCCGCCTCCGGGGATGAGAGGTGGCTCAGAAGGTAATCGAACGTCTGTCTGTTCCAGGCCCTGCAATGCCATGATGGAAAACCTACTTTGCCACCTTTCTCTGCCTCTGCCTCGACTGGCTGCTTCCCCTTCCAGTGGGCATTGGGGAAGCTTTGTTCTCAGGCTCTCGAGATCCAGGGCGCTTTCTTTAGACTGTGAGCTCGTTGTGGGCAGGAATGTGCGTCCTTGTTATATTGTATTCTCCCAAGCTCTTAGCACGGTGTTTTGCACACAGGAAGCACTCAGTAAATACGACTGAATGAATTAATTCCCTCCTCAAATCCGACAATGACTCTCCCAACCCTTCAAAGCCTTATTGAAAGCACATCTCCTCCAAGAGGTCTTCTCTGACTAAGCCCTGCTTTCCTCTTCTCCCATTCCCTTCTGTGTCGCCCTGACTTGCTCCCTTTCTTCATTCCCCCCACCAGACCCACAGCATCTATGCCCATATCTGTAATTCATTTATTTCGATTAATTTCTTACCTCCCCCTTTAGACTGTATATTCATTGTAAGGAGGGAATTTATCTGTTGCATTGCTATATTTTACTCTCCTATGCTTTGCACACAGTAAGCTCTCAATAAATAAGATGGAATGAATTCAGCTACCTTTTAGCCCCTTGCCCCTGAGTCAGGCTTTGCAACATTCCCTGGCCCACTGCTGCCTGGACCTCCAGGGGTCTTAGCCTGACCCCCTCACCCCCGCCAGATTTTGGGGCCAAGGAGATGCTTGACTTGCCCTCAGCTCCAGCGAGAGATACGACACACATCATGAACCCCTTAAGGGCCTGGGACAGGATCCAATCGTCTTTTTCTTTCCCCGCACTTACTACGCTGCTCAGCACAAAGTAAGCGCTCAGTAGATGGGAAACAGCATGGCCTAGCGGAAACTGCCCGGGCCTGGGCGTCAGAGGACCTGGATTCTAATTCTGGCTCTGCCACTTACCTGCTGAGTGACCTTGGGTGAATCACTTCACTTCTCTGGGCCTCAGTTCCCTCACCTGCAAAATGGGATTCAATTCCTGTTCTCTCTCCTACTTAGACCGTGACCCCCAACATGGGACCTGATGATGTATCTATCCTCGTCTTTAGAATGGTGCTTGGCACATAGGAAGTGCCTAACAAATGCCACTATTATTATTATCATTATTATCCCTTTAGGTAATATCACTCTATTGTTAGCAGATGATTCCAAGGCAGAGGCCACAGAGCTGGGCTGGGAACTGTCACAAGAATGGAAATCAGCTATCAGTCAATTAATCGTGCACAAAGCATTGTAGTAATAATGATAATAACACTAATAATAGTGGTATTTGTCCAGGCACTGGACTAAGTGCTCTATGGCGGAGCCAGGAATGGAATCCGTGACCCTCTGACTCCCAAGGCCAAGTACTATCCACTATGTCCTGAGCGCTTATTGTGGACAAAGCACTGAACTAAGCTCTGCTATTCAGAGTCTGGGCCCTTGGACAGAAATAACCGAGAGGACCGTGAGTTGACTGAGCTACTTTTTTTATGGTATTTACTAAGCACCTATTACGTGCCAGGTACTGTACTAAGCGCTGGGGTAGTTTCCCCCTTCTAGACTGTGAACCCGTTGTTGGGTAGGGACCGCTTCTATATGTTGCCGACTTGTACTTCCCAAGCGCTCTGCACACAGTAAGCGCTCAATAAATACGACTGAATAAATGAATGAATGAATACAAGCTAATCAGGTTGGACACAGCCCTTGTCCGATATGGGGCTCACAGTCATAATCCCCATTTTTACAGATGAAGCAACTGGGGCTCAGAGAAGTGAAGTGACTTGCCCAAAGTCACACAGCAGATGAGTGGCGGAGCCGGGATGAGAACGCAAATCCTTCTGATTCTCAGATCCGGACTCTTTCCACTAGGCCATAGTACTTTTCCTTGTGGGCAGGGAATGTGCCCTGTGCACGTGAGTCACTATCCCAAGTGCTTAGCCCAAAGCACTGCACTCTTTAGGTGCTCAGTAAATACCATTACCGCTGCGGTGGATCTGTGTCCTGTTAGAACACCAGATCCGGGGAGCGCCCAGTGAATCATCATCATCATCAATCGTATTTATTGAGCGCTTACTATGTGCAGAGCACCGTACTAAGCGCTTGGGAAATACAAATTGGCAACACATAGAGACAGTCCCTACCCAACAGTGGGCTCACAGTCTAAAAGGTGAATACGGCTGACCGCCCAGCCCGCTGCTGTTTATGGTTCATATCGTCCTCTCCCAAGCACTCAGTACAGTGCTCTGCATACGGTAAGCGCTCAATAAATACGATTGACTGAGTGACTGAGCCTCTGTGGCTCTCAGGGGGCCCAGGGGGAGAGGGGACCCCATCCATAGCACCCCCAGGACGGACGCGGGTCGCTTCCTTACGTCTCCTGCGCGTTGCCGTGGTCGTAGGGGTAAGGCTGCCACAGGCCCGCCGCCCCGTCGCTGGTGGTCAGGGGGGTGAAGCGGTCCGCATAGACCTCGATCTGCAGAGCCGGCACGGAGGCGTGGAAGCGTTGGTGGACGGCCAGAGCGGCGGACAGCCCGATGACCCCGGCCCCGATCACGGCCACGCGCATCTCGACAGCTGCGGAGGGAGACGGGGAGATCAGTGTCTTGTGGCCTAGTGGAAAGAGCACAGGCTTGGGAACCAGAGGACATGGGTTCTTATCCCTGCTCCGCCACTTGTCTGCTGTGTGACCTTGGGCAAGCCACTTTACTTTCCCCTTTTAGACTGTGAGCCCACTGTTGGGTAGGGACTGTCTCTATATGTTGCCAATTTGTACTTCCCAAGCGCTTAGTACAGTGCTCTGCACATAGTAAGCGCTCAATAAATACGATTGATGATGATGATGAGGTCGGCGAAGGGAAGGGGAAATCCAATCAGTCAACAGCGAGGGGTTGGCGGGGGCCGCGGGTGAGATCGTCGGCTCCGGGGGCCTGGCGCCCGCCTGCTAAGGAGACGAGGGGGACGGTGACCATGGGAGGGAAGGAAAGGAAGCAGACCCTCTGAGGAAAAAGCCGTGCTGCCTAGTGGATAAAGCCTGGGAGTCAGAAGGACCTGGGTTCTAATCCTCACTCTGCCACTTTTCATTCAGTCGTATTTATTGAGCGCTTACTGTGTGCACAGCACTGTACTAAGCGCTTGGAAAGTAGAAGCTGGCAACATATAGAGAAGCAGTGTGGCTCAGTGGAAAGAGCATGGGCTTTGGAGTCAGAGGTCGTGGGTTCGAATCCCGGCTCCACCACATGTCTGCTTTGTGAACTTAGGCAAGTCACTTAACTTCTCTGAGACTCAGTTCCCACATCTGTAAAATGGTGATTAAGACTGTGAGCCCCCCGTGGGACAACCTGATCACCTTGTATCCCCCCAGCGCTTAGAACAGTGCTTTGCACACAGTAAGCGCTTAACAAATGCCATCATTATTATTATTATTATATAGAGACGGTCCCTACCCAACAACGGGCTCACAGTCTAGAAGACTGCCACTTGTCTGTTGGATATCCTTGGACAAGTCACTTCACTTCTCTGGGCCTCGGTTCCCTCATCTGTAAAATGGGGATTGAGACTGTGAGCCCCATGTGGGACAGGGACTGTGTCCAACCTAATCAGCTTGAATCTACCCCAGTGCTTAGAACAGTACCTGGCACTTAGTAAGCACTTAAATACCATTGAAAAAAAAGACAACAACAACTCTGTTGTATTATCCTCTCCCAGTTGCTTAGTAAAGTGCTCTGCACACAGTAAGCGCTCAGTAAGTACCATTGATTGATACTTAGATACTCACTTTAAGTGTCGTCTCTGCCGCTCTTTCTCCAGATGAAAGGAGAAAATGCGGACAGTTGAAACAACTGAAGCGGGAAAATCAAGTGCTCAAAAAATGCCATTGATGGTGATGATGAAGATGATGATAGTAGCAGTGGCAGCAGCAGTAGGAGTAGAGGTAGTAGTAGCAGGAGCATTTATTGAGCACCCAGCTGGTGCAGTGCACTCTATTAGGTGCTTCCAAAATACAGAATAATCAAGTGGAGTCGTTCGCCGCCCTCAGCGATGTTACATTTTAACACAGAAACAGAAATAGGGCAGGGAACTTTTCTGCCAACTGTGTGGGAGTGTACAGTCCCAAGAGGTTAGTACAGTGCTCTGCAGAAAGTTAGCACTCCATTCATTCATTCATTTATTCAATTGGATTTATTGAGTGCTTACTGTATGCAAAACACTGTATTTAACGCTTGGGAGAGTACAATATAACAATAAACAGACACATTCTCTGCCCACACAAGCTTACAGTCAATAATAATTAATAATTATTATTATGGTGTTTGTTACAGGCTTACTTTGTGCCCGGCACTGTACTAAACACTGGGGTGGATACAAGCAAAGCTGATTGGACACAGTCCCTGTCCCATGTGGGGCTCACGGTCTCAATCCCCATTTTACAGATGAGGTAACTGAGGCACAGAGAAGTGAAGTGTCTTGCCCAAGGTCACACAACAGAGAAGAGGAGTAGAACCCATGAATTTCTGACTCCTAGGCCCAAGCTCTATCCACTAGGCTTTGCTGCTTCCCACTGATTGAACACCATTAATTGATGGCAATATTTATTGAATGCCCCCTGGGTGCAGGGCAATCTACCAGGCACTTGGAAAGTACAGAATAATGATGTGAAATGTTTTCGGTCCACAAGGAGCTTCCACTCAAACTGGGGAGATAGACATTAAAATATTTACAACTAGAATGTTCCAGATAAATAAATATTTTTACATATATATGTATGTATAAACGTATGTATGTATTTTTGTATGTGTCTGCTCAATTTCTCTCTATATATGCTGAGGAGCGTGTAATGAAATTCATAAACTCCTTGTCTCGCTCTGAAGTCCCCTGTTTGTGCTGCAGGAAGACCATCCAGAAACGAAAGCTGAATTCTAACAGCGGAGCTCTCTGAGCCGGGAAATATCCAAATTCAACTTTCACTCCTCTTTTCTCCAAACTCTCCTCCCATGACCTGAAGATCCTGGCATCTTCGGGGGTGGTCCTTCTGAATGACTGTTCTATGGCAGGACATTCTCAAATTGGCCTTCAGAAAATCAAAGGGAAAAGTACTAAGCTGTTGGCCAAGAACACTGGAAACATTGGAAACATCAAAGATTTCCACGGCCAAGAGGGGACTGGAAAAAACAAATGCAGGAAGCATCTTATTGTACTTTTTTATGGTATTTGTTAAGCACTTACTCTGTGCCAGGCACTGTACTAAGTGCTGGTAGATAATACTAATTGTGGATCAGACCTTTGTCTGCCCTGTGACCTTGGGCAAGTCCCTTCACTTTTCTGTGCCTCAGGTACCTCTCTGTAAAATGGGGATTAAGACTGTGAGCTCCATGTGGGACATGGGCTGTGTCCAACTTATTAGGTTGTACTCATCCAAGTGCTCGGTACAGTCCCGGTATATTGTCAGCACTTAAAAAAAAAACACAAAAAGAAATAAAAGAACAGAGCCCTGATGTTCAGGTTAGGGGAAAGGTCTTAATCCCCATTTTACAGGTGAAAGAACTGCGGCCCAGAGAATAATAATTATGGTATTTGTTAAGCGTTGCCTATGTGCCAGGCACTGTAGTAAGCGCTGGAGTGGATACAAGCAAATCGGGTTGGACACAGTCCCCGTCCCACTTAGGGATCACAGTCTTAATCCCCATTTTACAGATGAGGTAAATGAGGCCCAGAGAAGTGAAGTGACTTGGCCAAGGTCACACAGCAGACAAGTGGCAGAGCCAGGATTAGGGTCCAGGACCTTCTGACTCCCACCAAGTGACTCGCCTAAAGTCACCTAGCAGATAAGTGGCGGAGTCAGGATTAGAACCTAGGTCCTTCTGACTCCCAGTCCTGAGCTCTTTTCACTAGGCCGCTTCTCTAAGTAGGCATGGAATCCAGAATGAAAAACCAAACCGGGCCCTGACGACCAAGAGGAAACCATCGCACACCTCAGGTTGTGAGGCGAACACTGTTGCCTGACCAGAGATCGAGACGATGCCAAGGTCCCTGGACCGGTGCACTCTGAGCTCTCTGTGAGATGTTTGACAGAATTGTCTTTCACCTTCGCGACTTTGGGGGTCGTCTTTGCTTTGGGCCCGTGAGGGCCTTGGTGGTGTGAGGACACTGGGGAAAGTCTTTATTCTGGGAGCCCTAACCGCACTGCTGTCCGATCTCCTGAAAAGTCACGCAATCTAATGGAAAGAGCACTGAACTGGGAACCAAGGAAGCTGGGTTCAAATTCCGGCTCTGCCACTTTTTTTTTATGGTACCTGTTAAGCGCTTATTATGTGCCAAGCACTATTCCAAGCCCTGGTTGATGGGGTTGGACACAGTCCCTGCCCCACATGGGGCTCAATCTTAATCCCCATCTTACAGTTGAGGTAACTGAGGCTCAGAGAAGTGAAGCGACTTTCCCAAAGCCAGAGGACCTGAGCTCTAAATCCCGCTCTGCCAAGCCCTGGTAGATGGGGTTGGACACCGTCCCTGTCCCACATGGGGCTCAATCTTAATCCCCATCTTACAGTTGAGGTAACTGAGGCCCAGAGAAGTGAAGCGACTTTCCCAAAGCCAGAGGACATGAGCTCTAAATCCCGCTCTGCCACTTGCCCGCTGTGCGACCTCGGGAAAGTCACTTCGCTTCTCCGGGCCTCCTTTATCCTCATCTGCGAAATGGGGTTGCGATACCTGCCCTCCCTCCTAGACTGCAGGCCAGGGACTGGGTCTAACCTAACTACCTGGCGTCTACCCCAGTGCTTAGGATGGCAGTTGGCACATTGCAAGCGCTTAACCGACACCACACCCGGAGAAAATTGGTCGAACCTAAGCGGAGCAAATCACCACCACTCACCTGGACTTCCCGGATAAAAACAGTTCGAGTTGTGCCCCAAAAGCCAGCTTCCTTCCAGCCCAGGTGAGTTCCAGGATTCGGGACGAGGTCGCCGCAGACTGCTTTGCTCTCCTCTCTGGGGTGCGGAGTGTGTGGACAAAGTCTCCCAGTGACCAGAGTGAACCGTCCGGTCAAAGTCAGCCTCTGAGCTCCGGGGTGGAGATTAGCTCTTTCTCCTAACTGCGTAGTGGTTTTGGAACCCAGCCCAGCCCCGGAGATCTCCCTCCCTCTCTCTCTCTCTCTCTCTCTTGCTCCCCGGAAAAGCCACATGAACTCTGGCTCAAGAGGAGCCAATTGGCAGTGACTGGCCAGCCGGCCACCCGCGATCCGCCGCCCCGGGCTCTGCCCGCCTGCCTCCGCAGGTAGGAGGGCATGGTCTCTGTGGGCTGAAGGTTTTGTGGCCAACCGGGCAGCGTGAGCTAAAGGGAAGAGCACGGGACTGGGGTCAAAAGAATGCCGCACCCCTGGCCGATGTGATCCCGGGCAAGTCGCCGAACCCCTCTAGGCCTCGGTTTCCACATCGGCAAAATGGGTACAAGTCACCCGTGCTCCCTCCCTCTTAAACTGGGAGCCCCTGAGTGGGATTACCTAGTATCCTACTGCAGAACTGAGCCTATAGTAAGATCTTAAAAACTATTATTACTATAATAATAATAACATGAGGAGCAGCATGGCCTAGTGGATAGAGCACCGGCCTGGGTGACAGAAGGATCTGTGTTAATAATCATCATCATCATCAATCGTATTTATTGAGAGCTTACTATGTGCAGAGCACTGTACTAAGCGCTTGGGAAGTACAAATTGGCAACATATAGAGACAGTCCCTACCCAGCAGTGGGCTCACAGTCTAAAAGGCTAATAATAACAATTACGGTAATCGTTGAGCGTTTACTATGTGTCGAGCGCTGTTCTAAGCGCTGATACAAGTTAATCGGGTTGGACACAGTCCCAGTTCCACACTGGGCTCACAGTCTTAAAAGGCGTTTTGCAGATGAGGTCACTGAGGTCCAGAGAAGTGAAGTGACTTGGCCAAGGTCACCAGGCAGGTAAGTGGCAGAGCCGGGATTAGAAACAAGTCCTTCCGACTCCCAGGCTTGGGCTCTATCTATCCACTAGACCACCCTGCTTCTCACTTGTTGCTGGGGTTTGTTGGACGCTGGGCATACATCAATGGCGAGGGGGAAGGAATCTAATGCAGTCAAGTGCAACTCCCGCCACGATGGCGGTGGAATTGCAATGCGTGATGCCCACAATTATTGATTCATTTTATTGAGAGAGGCAGCATGGCCTACTGGCTAGAGCTGGGGCCAGTGAGTCAGAAGGGCATGGGTTCAAATCCCGGCACCGCCACTCGTCTGCTGCGTGACCTTGGGCAAATCGCCTCATTTCTCTGGGCCTCAGTTCCCTCATCTGGGGGATTAAGACTGTGAGCTCCGTGTGGGACAGGGACTGTGTCCAACCCAATTATCTTGTATCTACCCCAATACTTAGACCAGTGCCTGACACGTAGTAAGAGCTTAACAATAACATTATTATTATTATTATTAGAGCATCTGCATATATGTGTTCATCTTGAGAGGCTGCCTTTCAGCCCACTGGTTTCTCAGAAGCCCCAAACTGTGAGGCAAGCAGATAGCCCCAGCCTAAATGGGCCACTGCCTGGACCATTTTTATCACATTATTACATTTATTATAAAGAAGCAGCATGGTCTAGTGGAAAGGGCACAGCCCTGAGAGTCAGAGGACCTGTGTTCTAATGCTGACTCCGCTACGTGTCTGCTGGGTGACCTTAGGCAAATCACTTAACTTCTTTTCTCTGCATAAGTTACCTCATCTGTCAAATGGGGATTGAGGCTATGAGCCCCACATGGGACAGGGATTGTGTCCAACCTGATTTGCTTGTATTCCCCCTAGCACATCGTACAATGCTTAGCATATAATAAGCACTTAACAAATACTACAATTATTATTATTATTGACACATAGTAAATGCTTAACAAATACCACAATTATTATTACTATTAGTAAGAGTAGTAGTATAATAGTAGTAGTAGTATGCCTGGAACTCTCCTGTCTGGACCATACTAGGCCCATGTGAACCCCACGTGAGGCAACCCGATAATCTTATATCTACTCCAGTGTTTAGAACAGTGCTTGGCACATAGTAAGTGCTCAACAAATGCCATTATTGCTATAATTATTAGATTCAAGATGCCCCCAGCTCTAAGTTTTCCTCCCTTCAAAGCCCTACTGAGAGCTCACCCTCTCCAGGAGGCCTTCCCAGACTGAGTCCCCTTTTTACTCTCCTCCTCTCCATCCCCCCCGCCCTCCCTCCTTCCCCTCCGCACAGCACCTGTATATATGTTTGTACAGATTTATTACTCTATTTATTTTACTTGTACATACTTACTATTCTATTTATTTTGTTAATGATGTGCATCTAGCTTTATTTCTATTTATTCTGATGACTTGACACCTGTCCACATGTTTTGTTTTGTTGCCTGTCTCCCCCTTCTAGACTGTGAGCCCGTTGTTGGGTAGGGATCGTCTCTATATGTTGCCGACTTGTACTTCCCAAGCGCTTAGTACAGTGCTCTGCACACAGTAAGCGCTCAATAAATACAATTGAATGAATGAATGAATGAATAAGGCCAAAATCCGATTATGCCAAACTTTCCCTGACATTGCTACTGACCACTCTAAGTCTGGAGCAAACCATCCCCCCTCAACCCCTCGAGTAGAGGTCCTCCTTCGGGGTCAAGGATTCTCCAGTCTGCTGAGCCCTCGCTGGGGAAAGAATCCACCCCGTCTTGCCACATACTGAGATGGAGTTTGGCCCCTAGTCTTGTGTCAACAACCTTCATCCAACCCTCCCCCTGCTCTCCTGACAACCGTGGAGAAGGATCTGCAGGCTTCAGAGAAGCAGCGTGGCTCAGTGGAAAGAGCCCGGGCTTGGGAGTCAGAGGTCATGGGTTCAAATCCCAGCTCCACCACCTGTCTGCTGTGTGACTTTGGGCAAGTCACTTCACTTCTCTGAGCCTCAGTTACTTCATCTGTAAAATGGGGATTAAGACTGTGAGCCCCACGTGGGACAATCTGATCACCTTGTATCCCCCCCAGTGCTTTGCACATAGTTAGCACTTAACAAATGCCATTATTATTATTATTATTCACTCCAACGGCATCACCGTTTTCCTTCAGAGGTCTCCGGGCCCTCTCTAAGTAACAGAGATGGTGGAGTGGGGCAGCCTCCTGTGAGGCCTGGCCTGCTGACTCTTAGACACCAAAGGACTCTCAGGTTCCCTGCTCTCACTGGTCTTGGGCTACTAGAAAGCACCTCTGGACCCAGTTTTAATAATAATAATGATTGAGGTATTTGTTAAGCACTTACTTCGTACCAGGCACTGGAATAGATACAAGATAATCGCTTAGTACAGTGCCAAGCGCTTAGTACAGTGCTCTGCGGCTAGTAAGCACTCAATAAATACGATTGATCGATGGATAATCGGGTCAGACACAGTCCCTATCCCACACAGGGCACATACAGTCTAAGGGGGAGGAAGAATGAGCAACGCTCACATCCGCCAAGCTGGCTCTCTTCCTCCCTTCAAAGCCCTAATGAGGTCTCACCTCCTCCAGGAGGCCTTCCCAGACTGAACCCCCGTTTTCCTCTCCTCCTCCCCTCCCTCTGTCCTACCCCCTTCCCCTCCCCACAAACCCTTGTGTCTACTTGTACCTATTTATTCCTCTATTTATTTTATTAATGATGCGTAGATAGCTGGCTCAGTGGAAAGAGCCCGGGCTTTGGAGTCAGAGGTCATGGGTTCAAATCCCAGCTCCGCCAACTATCAGCTGTGTGACTTTGGGCAAGTCACTTCGCTTCTCTGGGCCTCAGTTACCTCATCTGTAAAATGGGGACGAAGACTGTGAGCCCCACGGGGGACAACCTGATCACCTTGTAACCTCCCCAGCGCTTAGAACAGTGCTTTGCACATAGTAAGTGCTTAATAAATGCTATCATTATTATTATTATTATTAATTCTGCTGGTATTGACACCTACTTGTTTGGCTTTGTTGTCTGCCTCCCCCCCTCTAGACCGTGAGCCCGTTTTTGGGAAGGGACTGTCCCTCTCTGTTGCCTAATTGTACTTTCCCAGGCGCTCAGTACAGTGCTCTGCCCACAGTAAGCGCTCAATCAACGGGACGGAATGAATGAATGAATAAATGAATGAATGTTCTCTCCTCAGGCGGCGCGCAATAGCCGCCGCGGCCGACAGGCGGCGCCCCTCTGCGGCGCCTGCGCACAGCGCCTCGTTCACGCGCGCGCCTCGTTCACGCGCGCGCCTCGTTCACGCGCGCGCCTCGTTCACGCGCGCGCCTCGTTCACGCGCGCGCCTCCTCCAGGAGGCCTTCCCATACTGAACCCCCTTTTTCCTCTCCTCCTCCCCTCCCTCTGTCCTACCCCCTTCCCCTCCCCACAGCCCTTGTGTCTACTTGTACCTATTTATTCCTCTATTTATTTTATTAATGATGCGTAGATAGCTATAATTCTATTTATTCTGCTGGTATTGACACCTACTTGTTTGGCTTTGTTGTCTGTCTCCCCCCTACTAGACCGTGAGCACGTTGTTGGGAAGGGACCGTCTCTCTCTGTTGCCTAATTGTACTTTCCCAAGCGCTCAGTACAGTGTTCTGCCCACAGTAAGCGCTCAATCAACGCGACGGAATGAATGAATGAACAAATGAATGAATGTTCTCTCCTCAGGCGGCGCGCACTAGCCGCCGAGGCCGACAGGGGGCGCCCCTCTGCGGCGCCTGCGCACAGCGCCTCGTTCACGCGCGCGCCTCGTTCACGCGCGCGCTCCTCCCCGTGACGCGGCGCCGCGCTCACCTCCTCCAGGAGGCCTTCCCAGACTGATCCCCCTTTTTCCTCTTCCCCTCCCCACAAACCCTTGTGTCTACTTGTACCTATTTATTCCTCTATTTATTTTATTAATGATGCGTAGATAGCTATAATTCTATTTATTCTGCGGGTATTGACACCTACTTGTTTGACTTAGTTGTCTGCCTCCCCCCTTCTAGACCGTGAGCCCGTTGTTGGGTAGGGACCGTCTCTCTCTGTTGCCTAATTGTACTTTCCCAAGCGCTCAGTACAGTGCTCTGCCCACAGTAAGCGCTCAATCAACGCGACGGAATGAATGAATGAATAAATGAATGAATGTTCTCTCCTCAGGCGGCGCGCAATAGCCGCCGCGGCCGACAGGGGGCGCCCCTCTGCGGCGCCTGCGCACAGCGCCTCGTTCACGCGCGCGCCTCGTTCACGCGCTCACCTCCTCCAGGAGGCCTTCCCAGACTGATCCCCCTTTTTCCTCTTCCCCTCCCCACAAACCCCTGTGTCTACTTTTACCTATTTATTCCTCTATTTATTTTATTAATGATGCGTAGATAGCTATAATTCTATACATTCTGCTGGTATTGACACCTACTTGTTTGGCTTTGTTGTCTGCCTCCCCCCTTCTAGACCGTGAGCCCGTTGTAAGGAAGGGACCGTCTCTCGTTGCCTAATTGCACTTTCCCAGGCGCTCAGTCCAGTGCTCTGCCCACAGTAAGCGCTCAATCAACGGGACGGAATGAATGGATGAATGAATAAATGAATGAATGTTCTCTCCTCAGGCGGCGCCCCTCAGCTGCGCCTGCGCACAGCGGCCCGCCGCGCGCGCCTCCTCCCCGTGACGCGGCCCCGCCCCCGAGCACGCGCTCGCTCCCGCGGCGTGCGTGGCCCTGTGCGCGCGCGCTCCCGCCCTCCCCCGGCGCGGCCCCGCCCCCCGCGCGCGGCCCCGCCCCCGGCCTGGCGGGCTGAGGGAGTCGCGGCGCGAGCGAGTCCGGCCTCCCGCTCGGGACCCCCCTGACCCTCGACCTCTGACCCTTGACCCCCCCGCCATGGCCCTGGTGACCCTCCAGCGCTCCCCCACCCCCAGCGCCGCCTCTTCGGCCAGCACCGGCGAGGTAAGCCCGACCCCCGGCCGTCACTCACCGATTCCGGGATGCCCATGTTTTCTTTTAATAATAATAATAATAATGATGGCGTTTATTAAGCGCTTACTATGTGCAAAGCGCTGTTCCACAGTGATCAGGTGGTTTTGTCGTCCGTCCCCCCCTTCTGAACCGTGAGCCCGTTGTCGGGTCGGGGCCGTCTCTAGATGTTGCCCGACTTGGACTTCCCAAGCGCCCAGCACAGTGCTTTGCAATCAATCAATCAATCAATCGTATTTATTGAGCGCTTACTATGTGCAGAGCACTGTACTAAGCGCTTGCACACACTAAGCGTTCAATAAATGCGATTGAATGAAGGAATCCGGCTTGCTCTTTGCGCGGGCACCACTGACCCCAGGCTGCCCATTGCCCGGCCCGTTGCACCCACCCCGGCCTGGCCCCAGTCTGCGGGCACCACCCGCTCTGCACGGACCCCTGGGCACCACTGACCCCGGGCTGCCCATTGCCCCGCCCGGCCCCAGGTAACAGGGCTGTGGAGATCCGGTCTGCTCGTTGCCCGGGCACCACTGACCCCAGGCTGCCCATTGCCCGGCCTGGCCCCAGGCTGCAGGGCTGCGGGGATCCTGTCTGCTCCTTGCCCGGGCACCACTGACCCCGAGCTGCCCAGTGCCCGGCCCGATCCCAGGCTACAGGGCTGCGGGGATCCTGTCTGCTCCTTGCCCGGGCACCACTGACCCCGGGCTGCCCATTGCCCGGCCCGGCCTGGCCGCAGGCTGCAGGGCTGCGGGGATCCGGTCTGCTCGTTGCCCGGGCACCACTGACCCCGGGCTGCCCAGTGCCCGGCCCGGTCCCAGGCTGCAGGGCTGCGGGGATCCTGTCTGCTCCTTGCCCGGGCACCACTGACCCCGAGCTGCCCATTGCCCGGCCCGGCCTGGCCGCAGGCTGCAGGGCTGCGGGGATCCGGTCTGCTCGTTGCCCGGGCACCACTGACCCCGGGCTGCCCAGTGCCCGGCCTGGTCCCAGGCTACAGGGCTGCGGGGATCCTGTCTGCTCCTTGCCCGGGCACCACTGACCCCGGGCTGCCCATTGCCCGGCCCGGCCTGGCCCTAGGCTGCAGGGCTGCGGGGATCCGGTCTGCTCGTTGCCCGGGCACCACTGACCCCGGGCTGCCCAGTGCCCGGCCCGATCTGGCTCCAGGCCACAGGGCTGCGGGGATCCTGTCTGCTCCTTGCCCGGGCACCACCGACCCCGGGCTGCCCAGTGCCCGGCCCGGCCTGACCCCAGGCAGCAGGGCTGCGGGGATCCGGTCTGTTCGTTGCCCGGGCACCACTGACCCCGGGCTGCCCAGTGCCCGGCCCGGCTCAGCCTGGCCCCAGGCTATAGGGCTGCGGGGATCTGGTCTGCTCTTTGCCCGGGCACCACTGACCCTGGGCTGCCCAGTGCCCAGCCCGGCCTGGCCCCAGGCTACAGGGCTATGGGGACCCGGTCAGCTCTTTTCCCGGGCAGCACTGACCCCGGCCTGACCCAGCCTGCGGGGACCTCGGGCTGCCCATTGCCCGGACCAGACCCGCCGGTCTGCCAGGACCCAGGGGTCGGCAGTGACCCCGGTCTGCAACACTGACCCCGAGGATGCACGGACCCCCGGGGCTACCATGACCCCAGCCTGCTCCTTCCCCGGCCCGGACCCGGCCTGCAGCACTTACCCTGGCCTGACCTCAGCCTTCGGAGACTCAGGTCTGCACCGACCCCAGGGCAGCACTGACCCTGGGCTGCAGGGATCTGGTCTTTGCTGACCTCAGCCTGCAAGTACTCGGACCTTGGGCTGACCCAGGCTGAAGGGATCTGGTCTGCACGGACCCTGCATTGACCCCAGGGTGTAGGGACCCCGGGCCAATCCCAGCCCCCAAGGACTCCCGTCTGTGCCTTTCCTGGGCTGCAGGATGAACCCCCACCCCCCCAGCAGCACAGATCCAGGGCTGACCCTTGTCTGATTATTCCTGGGCCGGACCCAGGCTGCAGAAACCCCGGTCAGCACGGATCCATGGTCTAGTGGCTAGAGCTCAGGCCTGGGAGTGAGAAGGACCTGGATTCTAATCTTGGCTTTTCCACTTGTTTGCTGTATCATATCAACACTTCACTTCTCTGGGCCTCAGTGACCTCATTCATTCAATCGTATTGAGCACTTACTGTGTGCAGAGCACTGTACTAAGTGCTTGGGAAGTACAAGTCGGCAGCATGTAGAGACGGTCCCTACCCAACAACGGGCTCACAGTCTAGACCTCATCTGTCAAATGGGGGTGAAGACCGTGAGCCCCAGGCGGAACATGGACTTCTGTGTCCAGCTTGATTAGCTTGTATCTCCCCCAGCGTTTAGAGCAGTGCTAGGCACATAGCAAGCTCTTAACAAATACCATTAAAAAAAAGAGAAGGACCCCTTATGAGCAGGGGCTGAGATGGAGATCCAGTGGTGGTTGGGCAGTCCTGGGTTCCTCCCCAAAGAGTCACCTTCCTCATCCCTCTCGGGGGGGTCCTGTGGGTGCTAGTGGGTGAGAGCTTTGGGGTGGAAACGCTCCTCCTGTGCGAGACCACAGAAGCCGATCATCATCAATCGTATTTATTGAGCGCTTACTATGTGCAGAGCACTGTAAGGAAGGGAGAGGAAGGAAGCCGATGTTTGTGGAGGAAGGGGCTGGAGGGAAATGCATCTCCAGGGGGCCAGGAAATAGGCCCTACATCATCCCTTAGTGCTCAGCATTACGGGAAAAGTGGGCTTGTTCCCCGGATGGCCGTTTGAAAGATTCAGGGAAAATGTTAGAATGAAAGATCTATCTCTTTCTCAAACACACATACTCTCTCTGAACACGGCAATTTGAAAGATTCAGGGAAAACGTAAGAATGAACGATCTCACACACACTCTCTAAACATGGCAGTTTGAAAGATTCAGGGAAAATGTAAGAATGAAAGGTCACATATACACACTCTGAACATGGCAATTTGAAAGATTCAGGGAAAAATGTAAGAATGAACCATCTCACACACACTATCTAAACATGGCAGTTTGAAAGATTCAGGGAAAATGTAAGAATGAAAGGTCACACATACACACTCTGAACATGGCAATTTGAAAGATTCAGGGCAAATGTGAGAATGAAAGATCACACAAACACACTGAACACCTGTTTACATATTCTGTGCCTGCCTGTTGAAGACGATCATATGGTATTGTATCCGTGGGAATTTTAAAATTTGTATTCCTATGTAATCCTGTGTGTTCTTAGGATGTTGGTACCTGGGTTCAATATACACATAAAGAGCTGTTTAATGATTCATTTTCCTCTAGGTGTTTTGAAGTGAAAAACAAACCATAAAAACCCCTCTCAAGTTCATTTTGGTTTCACTCTATCGATTCTGGTGGAGAGATTTTCATGTGTTTCTACAAATAAGGATATACCGCAGTGGTTCTTGCCTCATCTCTGGCTAAGAGCTTTAGAGTAGGTTGTTACTCCCACCATTTTCTCCTCAGAATACATCTGGTTAAGAGGCTGGTCCCCGAGTAGTCGGACATTATTATACTTATTGTTTATTGAGTGTCTATTCAGTGGTAGGCACCGTTTGGACCACAGATTCAGACAAATGTACAGTGCCTTGGATTCCCCTTCTGAATTTAACAGGCAGAATACCATCAGAGAGTGATCCAGCTGGCCGGAGGTGGGTTAATGTTACACCAGAGTCAGAAGTGGGCAGTGCTAGATTGGACCACCCAATGCCTAAACTGGTTCAAGCTGGCGGTCCCAGAAGATGGGCATTTGGAGGAACTTCATTCAGTAGTATTTATGGAGTGCCTACAGTGTGCAAAACACCATACTAAGTGCTAGCACTGAAATGGAGGGAAAGGCCTTTATCCACTACAGTGGGACGCCATTTCAGGGACACAGACTATATTTTAGACGACTTGTCTTCCTACATAACAAACTGACGGACAATAACTTTAATTAGCAACCGTTGGATCATCCACCTCAGCGTCAAACAGAAACTCCTTTCCGTTGGTTTTAAAACACTCAATCGCCTTGCCCCCATCTGATCTCGCTAATTTCCCACTGAAGCCCAGTCTGCTCACCTCACTCCCTTAACACCAACCTACTCACTGCACCTCAGTCTCATCTATCTTGGGTCACACAGCAGGCAAGTGGTGGAGAAAGGATTAGAACCCAAACCCCTGGCGCCTCCCGACCCCCAGGTACCCCAATTCATGGGTAGTGAAATTGCTGTTGAACACAATTGTTTTGTCAGGTCTGTGTCATAGACCAGCTTCTGGAGCTCCTCCCTGCATTGGCCTTTTTATTTCTCTTTTCCCATTATTCTCTTTCACCGGCTTCTGTTACGTTTTCTGTCCGGGATCAACCTGGCTGTCTCTCCCAGCCATCACTGCTTTCCAAGTTTCCCTTCCACGCTCAGTCAGTGCTTGTGTGTAATATGCAAAACTTGCCAGGTTCCATTGGAGCTGAGTTGTTGTTTCTTTTCTGTTGTTGTTTTTGTTTCTCTCATTTTGGTTTTAAAGGTAATAGATGAAGAACCAAACCTACCGAGCATGAATGGGCATTCATTTTACGGTGAAAACCCTGACCTTTTTGCTTTTAAAAAACATCCTTTTCTGTGATTTTCTTGCATGAACCAACAGTTTAGAACATTTCATATTACATTCACATTTAATGATTTTAAGTTAAGAACAATAATAATAGTTGTGGCATTTGTTAAGTGCATACTATGTGCCAGGTACTGTACTAAGCACTGGGGTGGATACAAGCCAATTGGGTTGGGCACAGTCCCTGACCCAGTAGCTCAATGTCGATCCCCGTTTTACAGATGAGGTAACTGAGGCCCAGAGAAGTGAAGTGACTTGCCCAAGGTCATACAGCAGACTTCGAACCCATGACCGTCAGACTCCCAGGCCCACGTTCTATGCACTATAATAATAATAATGTCATTTGTTAAGTGCTTACTATATGCAAAGCACTGTTCTAAGCGCTGGGAGATATAAGGTGATCAGGTTGTCCCATGTGGGGCTCACAGTCTTAATCCCCATTTTACAGATGAGGTAACTGAGGCACAGAGAAGTGAAGTGGCTTGCCCAAGGTCTCACAGCTGACAAGTGGCAGAGCGGGGATATGCCATGCTGCAACGACAAGGTCTTAAAAACTAGTGACAGGCTGTCTACTTCTGGCGGTCCTATTCTCAAAATGTCATTCATGGAATAGTGAAGGTTATCTTTTTATTCATCAGCTTTCCTGTTTCCAAACCCATTCCTGGGGCATGGATGTGGAAACGAATCAACTTCAAACTTAATGACGAAAGGAAAGGGACAGTTGATTGAAATACGTCAGTAGCATCTCTCAGCTCCAGTAATAATACTTTTGCCACTGATACCCAATGTTGGATTTGAAGCGGCATTCAAAGAGTACACATGTCGGAACCTGAAATTCCTTCATGGAAGTTACCAGTGCTTAGAACAGTGCTCTGCACATAGTAAGCGCTTAATAAATGCCATTATTACTATTATTATTATTATTAAAAAGGACAGGAGACCAGCCAGGTGAATTTAGATCTGATCAGGAGTAAATTCTTTAGCTCATTTTGTGACGATCCTCACATTCTTTCATCACATGAGCCCCAGGCTGAAAAGTATTCTAGTGTGAAAGTGGATGCTCAGATTTATCTTGTTGGGTAAATTTTTTTTTAAATACAGGAAGCGCTATTTAAAAGCCTAGCAACATTGGTTTTCTTGAGCATAGGTGGGGGTGTACAATAATGTCATAAAACTTTGTCTTTTTCCCTAGTTGGAGGTTGGCAGTGATGAAGATCGCAAGTTAAACCTCAGGTGAGCAAAGAAACTAAATCCATGTTCAACTTCTCTTCAGATCTCAAAGTGCTTATATTTTACTGCCTAATTCAGGATTTTTGTAAATGCATTCATTTCTGCGGAAGGCGTTTGACAGATTTGAAGTACCTGTATTAAGTGAGAAGACTTTTAAAAAAATTACAGAATTATTAGCTCCAAGGTAGTTTTCAGTCTGCATAAGAAATTTACACGTGCAACACATTTTTTAAAAGAAACCCTCCCACAAAGCATAACTATCAGTGGTTAGGTTTGTTAAATAATGCCAAGGATAAGATTAGCTTTTCACCAATTAAGCTTCTTCCTGTTTTGGAGGAGTCTTACAATTAGAAGTTAAGATGCTCTCTTATGTGGTTTTGGGCGTTGAAAGAGTTTTGTCTCTTGTGAAATAATGAACAGAATTTTAGCAGTACTCAGTGAAGAGACGAAGTCTGTTTCATCATGTGAGGAAAATTAATTGGAGGAAGAAATGGGTGCTCAGAGATCTGGTTAGGGTTCTGTTGAGGAGAGCAGGAAAAATATTAGTTAGTTCTATAAAAACATTGTTTTTATAGACTTGGGTCATCATTCAATCAATCAATCTTATTTATTGAGTGCTTAATAATAATAATGGTATTTGTTAAGCATTTACTATGTACCAAATACTGTTCTAAGAGCTGGGTTACATAAAGATTATCTGGTTGGACACAGTCCCTGTCCCACATGGGGCTCACAGTCCTTATCTGCATTTTACAGATGAAATAACTGAGGCCCAGAGAAGTCAAGTGACTTGCCCTAGGTCATACAGCAGACAAGTGGTGGAGCTGGGATTAGAACCCAGTTCCTTCTGACTTCCAAGCCTGTGCTCTGTTCACTAGGCTAAGCTCGTAGAGCAGTGTACTAAGCACTTGGGAGATCACAATATAACCGAGTAGATAGGCACATTTCTTGCTCACAACAAGTTTACAGGCAAGAGGGGAAGACAGATATTAATATAAATACATTATGGATATGTACCTAAGTGTTGTGGGGCTGAGGGGGGGGTGAATAACGGATGTAAATCCAAGTGCACAGGGGTCATTCTGGGATTCAATGGTATGGAATCAGAGAGATTTGTTTCACATTTCCGGGGCCATACTGAGATGGAGGAGCCCTTTCTGGGACTCTCATGAATTGGAATTTCTTTTTTCATCAGTTTCTGGGCCTTAAAGCCTCTCGAGCCCCCAGCTGACCAAGAACTGTCAGACACGGCTGAATCCTCACAGTGGCAAGACTTCCAAGTGGGGGCAGTAAGGGACTGGGTTTCAGAATGTTGCTGGACAATTTTAGCTGTTTTCGCTTTTTCTCTCTTAATTGGTTGGAAAGAAAATTGAAAATCTGTTTATTTAGGAATTCACCGATCTTTGCGGGAAGAGCAGAGAATGGTGACTCCTCCCTGCCAGTCCCAGAGAAGCTTTGAGAACAGGTTAGACTGCCGCTCTTTAGGCACTGAGATGGAGCAGAGCCTAGAAGAAAGAGCACAGTCCTGGGAATCAGAGGAAATAATAATAATAGTAATGGTCGTTGTTAAGTGCTGACTCTATGCCAAGCACTGTATACACTCTGGGGTGTATACAAAATTATTAGGTCCCACTTGGGGCTCACAGAGTAAGTAGGGGGAAAGCAGGTGTTGAATCCCCATTTTGGTGGAACTGAGGCACAGAAAAGTGAAATGTCTTGCCTGAGATCACCCAGCAGATAAGTGTTGGAGTTTGGGATTAGAACCCAGGTCTAGACACAGTCCCTGTCCCACGTGGGGCTCACAGTCCTTATCTGCATTTTACAGATGAAGTAACTGAGGCAGAGAGAAGTCAAGTGACTTCACAGTCACTTAACTGTGCCTCTGTTTCCTCTTCTGTAAAATGGGGCTTAAATACCTGTATTCCCTCATTCATTCATCCAGTCATATTTTTTGCATGCTTACTATGTGCACAGCACTGTACTAAGCGTTTGGGAGAGTACAATACAACAATAAACAGACACATTCCCTGCCCACAACAAACTTACAGTCCTAGACTGAGAGTTTAACTTGTTTCTACCCTGGTGTGCTTGGCACACAGTAAGTAGTTAACAATTACCACAATAATAATAATAATAATAATGGTTGTAACTATTATTATTTAAAATGGTTGGGAATCCCTCAGGCCATCTTGCAGCCTTGACCCATCCCTGCCTTAGCTTGCAAAACCCAGGAGAGAGAATCATGGCACTCTGCTTTCCATGGTCTCTTGGGAAAAGCACTTGTTTTGTTTATTCTTAATTAATCCTAATTACTGATTTTTAATTATCTTAGAAGCCTAACAGTGGTGATTTCTAAATCGAACCATGAAATGTTTCTGATGGAAAAAAATCCCTCTTTCTCCCTGCTCCAGCTTAAGAGGAAGAATCTTTGCCAAGAAGCAGCAAAAATGCCAACAAGTAGCTTGGTAATTCCCAGAGATGGTGTCTTTTTCATTTTATTGTGAGTAATTGGGAAAGTTGGCTTCTTCAGTCTTATGGAGTGAATCCTGAAATGTAATCAGTTCCTTAATCACCAGCTTCCACATAGCCAATCAATCAGTTGGATCCACTGAGTATTTACACTATGCCGAGCATTTTGTTTTTGATGGTATTTAAGTGTTTACTATGTGCCAGGCACAGTACTAAGTGCTGGGGTAGATCGAAATTAATCAGGTTGGTCACAGTCCAAGTCCCACATGAGGCTCCCAGTCTTAATTCCCATTTTACAGATGAAGTTATTGAGGCACAGAGAAGTGAGGTGACATGTCCGAGGTCACATAACAGAAAAATGGCAGAGCTGGGATTAAAACCCAGGTCCTTTTGGGTCCCAGGCCCAAGCTCTATCCACTAGGCTTTTAATCTGAGGGCAGCGTGGGCTCACCAGGGCCTCTCTTGTGGACTTTAGTCTGATGGCACTGTACCGAGGCCTCTTCTGAGGATTTTAATCCGAGGGCAGTGTGTTGTGCTCCCCGAGGCCACTCCTGAAGACAAGTTTGAGGGCAATGTATTGGGCTTTCTGAAACCCATCTTGAGGACTTTAGTCTGAAGGCAGTGTGTTGGACTCTCTGAGGCCTCTTCTGAGGTCTTTACTCTGAAGTCAGTGTTGGGCTCCCTGAGACCTCCCCTGAGGACTTTAGACTGAGGGTAGTTTGAGTTCTTCAAGGCCTCTCCTGAGGACTTTAGTCTGAGGGCACTGTACTGAGGCCTCTCCTGAGGGCTTTAGTCTTTGGGCAGTGTGTTGGGCTTCCCCAAGGCCTCTCCTGAAGACTTTAGTCTGAGGGCAAGTGTGTTGGGCTCTCTGAAACCTGTCCTGAGGACTTTAATCTGAGGGCACTGTACTGAGGCCTCTCCTGAGGACTTTAGTCTGAGGACAGTGTGTTGAGCTTCCCAAGGCCTCTCCTGAGAACTTCAATCTGTCGACTGTTTGAGCTCCTGAGGACTTTAGTCCAAGAGCAGTGTGTTGAGTTCCCCATGACTTCTGAGGGTAAGGAAGAAGAGGGAGAGAGAGAGAGAGGGTGAGGAGGCTCAGTAGCAGCAGGAATATTTAGTGAGCACCCAATGGGTGACGAGTGCTGGAAGTGCTTGAGTAAACTCTACGGACACACTAGATCTGTTCCTAATCAATCGGTGTTAATTTATTGAGCTTTTACTCTGTGCAGAGAATGGTATGAAGTACTTGGGAGAGTACAGTAGCATAGGTAGACTTGAACCCAGCTCTCAAGGAGCTTACAGAATAGTGAGAAGGAGTTCAAGCTGTAATGGGGGAGCCTGGTTTAAAAAGATTTGTGAAGGGTGGGCTCGAATAAGGTAAGAGAAGAAGGATATACTCTTCTGGGAGCAAGCTAGGGAGGAGAGAGGAAGAAATGAGATGAGCAGCAAGAGGGTTGAGGGAAGAGTTACGGGAATCCAATTTTGATGATCAAAGCCCCTTTTTCAAATCCTTTTTTTATAATTGTATTTATTAAGCGCTTAATGTATGCCAGGAACTGTGCTAAGCTCTGGGATAGATATAAGGTAAGTGGGTGGAAACAGTCCCCACATGGGGCTCACTGTCTTAATCCCCATTTTCCAGAGGAGGTACCTGAGGCCCAGAGAAGTGAAATTACTTGCCCAAGATCACACAGCAGACAAGTGGCAGAGCCAGGATTAGAACCCAGATCCTTTTCAAAATATTGGGCTGCTGGACACCCTTCTCTAGATTGTAAGCCTGTTCTGGACAGGGATCATTTCTACCGACTCTGTTGTACGCTCCTAAGCATTTAGTGCAGTGCTCTGCACCCAGTTGGTGCTCAATGCATGCCATTAAGTGATTGATTCTGTCTGGCTCAGTAAGTTTATTTTCCTGACCTCAAGAATAAGAGATCTGTGCTGTCAGTGCATCCAGTGTGGAGGGACATTCTGACCTGACCCCCAAGGGCCTGGTTGAGCTTTGATATCACAATTATCACAATCCACCCTTCTTCTTGCGGAAGCAGCACGGGCCCAGGAGTCAGAAGGACCTGGTTTCTAATCCCTGCTCCACCACTTGCCTGCTGTGTGACCTTGGTCAAGTCACTTTCACTTCTCTGGGCCTCAGTTCCCTCATCTGTAAAACGAGGATTGAGACTGTGAACCCCATGAGGAACACGGACCATGTCCATCCTGATTAGCTTGTATCTGCGCCAGGGCTTAGAACAGTGCCTGGCACATAGTAAGCGTTTAACAAATGCCATAAAAATGATCATTATTATTATTATCGTTGTATTTGTTAAGTGCTTACTATGTGTCAAGCATCGTTCCAAGCGCTGCGGTAGATACAAAATCATCTAAGGTCTCCGGAGGTCTGCAGAACTCGGCTAAAGCCCATCCTTAGTTGACTTGCTTCTGCCAGAAAAACTTTCCCTCCATGGGAAAACTGTGGGAACAAGTTGCCTCCGCCTCTTTGTATGAAGCAGAGCCTGGGATTTGGGCTCTCTGATTATTTTGCAGAATCCAAAATGCTTTAGGACATTCCTGTTGTCTGAGAGCAGCCCACGCTCTGCAGCCAAACAATACATGCCAAAGTGGCCTAAACATTTCTGTGGAATCTTCTTGGTACTTCTCGCTTATGATCCCCTTCCTGCTCAGACACTGTCCACCAGGACGCAGTTCTCCTGGTCCTTGCAGTTTGGGATTTTAGGCAAATTCAGGGACAGCGGCTGTCGTCTGGGGTCACACAGCAGGCAAGTGGCCAAACTGGGATTGGAACCCAGATCTTCTGACTACCAAACCCGTGCTCTCTCCATTAGGCCACACTGCTTTTTAGGTGGGCAGTGATTCTTAGAGATTGTGGTTAGTTTTCCCTGAAATTCCCTTTCTAAATTTGGAATGCATTCTCAAGGAGAGTTTCGGGAAAGGTGTCAAGAAGCAGCATGGCCTAGTGGACAGAGCACGGGCTTGGGAGTCTGAAGGACCTGGGTTCTAATCCCAGCTCTGCCACTTGTCCGCTGTGTGATCTTGGGCAAGACACTTCACTTCCCTGTGCCTCAGTTACTCATCTGTCAAATGGGAATTGAGACTGTGAGCCCCATGTGGGACATGGACAGTGTCTAACCTGATTAGCTTGCATCCACCTCAATGCTCAGGAGAGTGCCTGGCACATAGTAAGCGCTTAACAGATATCATTTAAAAGAAGGAAAGAAAATCGGACTTTACAGATGAGGGAACGGAGGCACAGAGAAGTGAACTGACTTGCCCAAGGCCACACAGCGGACAAGTGACGGAGTTGGGTGGGATTAGAACCCAAGTCCTTCTAACTCCCGGGCCCGGGCTGTATCCACTAGGCCACGCTGCTTCTCTGAGAAGAACTTTTCTCCCTTCTAGTTGAAAGTATTCCTAGGGTTGTGGGTGGGAGAATTCTTCGGCCGGTGGCCAGCAAGAGGCAGGGGGAGATAGAGGCTGATGAAAGAATCAAGCTCTCCTCTTTTCAGTCATGACAAGTGGTCACAAGCAGGAGCCCGTGGACCTTTCTGTGTGTGGGAATTGAGTCATCGGCCTGCAGTCGGATCGCTTGTGAGAGCTCTGCTGTGGGGAATGTGGTTCAGACTGGCAAGCAGCAAACAGCGCCGAGTTTTCCCAAAAGGTCATTAGCTAATAGCATCGCTGCCACCCATGAGTCAGCCTGCTGGAGACTGAGCTGAACTAGAGGAAGTTATCTCATTTCATTCGCTAGGCTGCCCAAATCCATATGCCTGCCCAGCCCACCCCGAAGTCGAGAAGAATTTTACAATCATAAAGTTCTCTTGGAATCTCTACTATTAATTGTGGCAGCCCCCCTGTCCAAACGCAGCAAAGGGAAAAAGCAAAATCCATCCCGTGTATGATATTTACCCACTGGGACCCAAATTATTTGGGTTTTTTTTCTTTTTAAATAGGAAGACCGGATTGTTTTTTTTATTTTCTGGTATGCATTGCATTGTTTTTAGAGGCTGAAAAAAAAAAGAACGGAGGAGGAAAGTGATTAGAGGAGCCTCAGCTGCTTCACCCCCCCCCCAACTCAGTTCCCCCCACTGTCGCCCCGTTTGAATGGCCTCTTTCATCAGGAAACGCTTGAACAAGTGCCTTTACAAGCCAAGATAGAGGGGAAGACACAGTGTTCTGTAAGGCATTTGCCTCTTGGGGTAGCCTCATCAAACAAGAGACTTCTCTGCTCTCATGGAATGACAGGCAACCTTTCTTGCTTGCATTTTTCGGCTGGGGGGAAAGGAGGAAGAAGAGTGTAGAAGATAAAGGATGTGAATTTTGGGAGTTATGAATCTCCTGGATTTTACTGCCTTCTGCATCTCTCTTGAACCAGCACAATCCTTCTGTTATTCAGAGAATTCCAGTTCAAATTAGTATGTATGTGCCTCTTAATTTATCTTCTACCCCAGTACTTTTTCCCCGGGGGCTCTTGTGACTGATTGACTTCTGAGGTTGGGGGTTTTTTGAGTAGCAGCGGATGGGGCTTTTCCATTTTCTTCTTGCGATTGTCTCTGCTGAAACTTAAATCCCATGCATTTTTGGAGAGGGCGGTGAGTGGTGTAGGGGAACTTGCGTATGTTGCTTTTATGAAAGCATTCTTCAGAGGAGAAAAACTTGCCTCTCTCACCCTCTCCCCGTCCTGCTTTTTTCCCTTCTCAAGACAAGCTTAAAGTGAATTAAGAGCCTTCTCGTTTTGGGGGGTTTGGTGGATCAATCAGATTTTGTGCCACATTAACAGAGAAACAGTTACCGCTCTATCATAGGAAGCCTACTCTTCCTATAGCACACCACAGAAGTCTTGGGTTTATTTTTTGGAGGTTTTTTGACGGGGGGTGGTGGTGGTGGTGGTGGTTGGTCGGAGGCGGGGGGAGGTGTGTGTGTGTGTGTGTGTGTTTTAATGGAATTATTTTGTTAAGAAAAACTTCTGGGCGGTTCCTAAATGCATTTCTTACGGGACTTCATCAAAAGGATGCTTTGAAATGCTGATGAATTGGCTTACTGTGCTTCACCATATTGGAAGCTTCATAAAGGGAATCGGATGAAGACCCAGTAGTAAATATCAATAGGGTCACGTGTCCAGATGTCTCTGAAGAAACGGGGCCTTGATTGGGATCCGGGGCGGAATCCGGGACGGGGCGATGAAGACCATTTTCGTTCTTGCGTTCAGTGGGTTCTCTGATGGGGCCATCTGTGTTTCTTCCATGCACGTGAGCCACGGTAATCATATCATCTCGGGTGGCTTTTTGCCCTTTTTACTCCTAGACTCCCAAGATGGTTGGAGAGGTCTCCCAGGCTTTCGATAATGGGGCTTTCCAACATGCCTTTGTTAGGAAATTTAGCCCTTACAGTAAAAGAGGTCTCTCGATTGTTTGGCAGACAGGGACAGAGAGTTCGAGGATGCCGGCTAATAGAATCCCACTTACTCTGGGTGGGAAGAGAAAGAGTCTGATTCTTATCCATCTGATACTGAAACAGGGCTTGAATCAATCATGAGAGAAAGTGGTCGTATTCTTTTGCCTTTTTTTTTTTTTTGGAAGGGAAATGGAAAAGAAATCAAGGGGATCTGGGAAAAAACCTTCTAAGGCAGAGGACACTGTAAATGTTTTTTTGTTTGGTGGTCTCTGGTGTGTTACAAGCCTCTTTCAATCCCCCTGAACAAAGTACAGTAATGTTGACTCAAAGACCTTTTCCTCTGACACTTTGAGTATAAACTGATTGTTGGACCTGAGATGTCTTGTGCCTTGATTCAGAAGCAGGGTTGCCTGGTGGAAAGAGCACAGGATGGGAGCCAGGAGGCCTGAGTTCTAATCCCAGCTCTGCCACTTACCCGCTGCTGGATGACCGTGGACAAGTCATTCATTCATTCATTCATTCATTCATTCAGTCGTATTTATTGAGCGCTTACTGTGTGTAGAGCACTGTACAAAGCGCTTGGGAAGTTCAAGTCGGCAAGAGATAGAGATAGTCCCTACCCAACAGTGGGCTCACAGTCTAGAAGTGGGAGACAGACAACAAAACAAAACAAGTCACTTAACATCTGGGCCTCAGTTTCCTCATCTCTAATTTTGAATTTTGCCCCACACCTGGTTGTGATAGTATTAAATGCACTGTTCTAAGCATTAGGAAAGGGTGCCCACATGAGGATTAGACACCAACCCTGCCCTGGAGGTGCCAACAATTAGAGAAAAGGCCAAGAGTCCAGCAGTCAGGAGAAAAAGGAAGAAAAGCAAAGGGCTAAAATAATCTCAAAGTCAAAATCAAGGGTATTTATTGAGCGTTTAATGTGTGTAGAGCACTGTACTAAACACTTGTGAGAGTACAATGCAGCAGAGTTGGTTGAGACGTTCCCTGCCCATTCTGAGCTTACAGTATTCACCATCATTATTATCCAGCACTTAGAACAGTGCTTTGCACATAGTAAGCGCTTAACAAATGCCATCATTATTATTATTATTCAAAGGGTTGTCTGATATTTTTTTATTCAGTCATAAAGTAACAAGCCTTAGGATTGAGGACTGTCACTGAAAGCTAAACTGATGCCAACACTTTGCTACAGTAATAATAATTGTGGTATTTGTTAGACTTAAGCTCATTGTGGGCAAGGAATGTGCTTGTTTTAGTGTCTCCCCTAAGCGCTTAGTACAGTGCTCTGCACACAGCACTCAAGAAATATTGATGGATTAAGTACTTACTCTGTGCCAAGAGCTGGGGTCGATACAAAATAATCGGGTCAGGCACAGTCTCTGTCTAACTTGTCCCTCTAGACTGTAAGTTTGTTGTGGGTGGGAAATGTGTCTGTTCATTATTATATTGTACTTTCCCCAGCGCTTAGTACAGTGCTCTGCACTCAGTAAGCACTCAATAAATTCAATTGAATGAGTGAATATGGGACTCACAGACTAAATAGGAGGGAGAACAAATATTAATCTTCATTTTTGGATGAGGAAACTGAAGGGAAGTGATTTGCCTGAGGTCACCCAGCAGGCAGTGGGGGAGCAGGGATTAGAACCCAGGTCCTCTGACTCCCAGGCACTTGCTGTCTGTCACAGTTATCCCCGAAGCTGAGGCATGCCTTGAGATCTCCTGTGGGCAGAGTGGTATTTCTGGCCTTCATGAGCACAACCAGTTTCCTAAAATGAGGGAGATTGAGTTAATTGGTTGTATTTTTGAATGGTTACCATGTGCAGAGCAGCTGTTCTAACTGTTCTAAGTGCTTGGGAGAGCACAATCCAACAGAGGCCATAAGCCGCTTCTTCCGTCACCCTACCTCTAAAGAAGCACTCGTCAGTGACGGACATTCCCTGAAACTCCCTCAGTGTTACAGCCAAACTGTACTGTGAAGCCAAGGGTTATGGCAGAACTGTGTGAAAAGTTTGCCATTGGGGAAATATTTGGGATATCTGCCTTTCCTTTACAGGTTCTCCGTGGCAGTGGATCCTGGCGACTTTCTCCGACGTCGAGGCTAATTCTGTGTTTGGCTTTTTGTGTCTTCCAGTTTGAGTGAGAGCTTCTTCATGGTGAAAGGAGCCGCTCTCTTTTTACAGCAAGGCAACAGTCCCCAAGGTCATCGAGGCCTTCAGCATCCTCACAAACCCGCAGGTGATTGGCTGTCTTAGAGAGCAGTGTTTCTATGTTTGTCACTCTTTAATGCCTCATCTCCACCCCCACCCTGCAACATCCCCAAAATCTTCCCTCCATTTCACTTCCTGCACTGGGTGGAAGTCTCCTTCTTGTGTCCAACTCCATCCCAGCAGTAACAGAAAGGATGGTTTGATGTGGGAATAAAGGCTGCAAAAAGACCGTGTTTTGTTCCCTTAAGAGAAGCAGCATGGCCTAATGGAAAGAGCACAGGCTCGGGAGTCAGAGGACCTGGGTTCTAATTTCTAATTGTCACAGGCATACCCGAAGCTGAGGCATGCCTTTGAGATCTCTTGTGGGCAGAGTGGTATTTCTGGCCTTTATGAGCACAACCAGTTTCCTAAAATGAGGGAGGTTGAGTTAATCGGTTGTATTTTTGAATGGTTACCGTGTGCAGAGCAACTGTTCTAAGCGCTTGGGAGAGCACAATCCAATAGAGGCCAAAAGCCACTTCTTCCATCACCCTACCTCCAAAGAAGCGCTCGTCAGTGACGGACATTCCCTGGGCAAGTCACTTCTCTTCCTTTTTGCCTCAAGTACCTTAGAAGTAAAATGGGGATTAAGATTGTGAGCCCTACTTGAGACGGGGACCGTGTCTGATCTGATTATCTTGTCTCTATCCCAGCACTTAGTATACTGCCTGGCACATAGTAAACCCATAACAAACACCCAAATTATTATTATTATTAAGAGACTGTAGAAAACGCTAACTTTTTTTGCTTTGAGAAAGGCAACTTTATAGTATATAAACTGATGTCTGTGATCTTTGTTGGTAAAACTAGATGGTGCAATCACCTCTGGTATACACAAGCGTGCTTTATTCAGAGGACTGTTCTTTAAAGCTTTAGTCAGACAAAAGCAGAAATGGCAACAGGCGCTGCAAACAACAAACACGACAGCGCAACAAAAGACTTTGTGTGTCCGTATGTGTGTGTCTAAGTGTACACACACGCTTGGGCAGGTTTGGTTGGACTGTGGATCCCCTGTTGGGTTTTTCGGCCACCCCTGCACCCATGGTGAACTTTCCCATCAGTGACCTCTTCTCTCCCACATCTGAAGGACAATTCTGTATTCACTGGCATGCCACTGTAGCTCTAAATTCAGGGGAGACCTTTAAGGAAAAGTCTGCTTGGGGCGTGAATCCGGGAAGGCCTCAAGATTTTGCCAAAGCGAGGGCTGAGACGGAGCGGTCTCTCTCCTGGGGAAACGGCACTTGAAATGCGGACGAGAACAGAAGAAACCATCGGAAGGTTGGTCAGTGACTTGCTCACCCTCCGGCCTTTGAATGAAAGAATACAGGATGAGGCCGGAGCGGGAAGGGGGTTCATGCGTGGCGAGCGTGGGGGGTGCCCAGAAAGGTTCAGTCCATCGTCGGAGTTATTTTCAGCTGAGAATCATGTGGCGACAGCACAGTATAGTACCGAGTGCTGGGTTTCAGTAAACACTTGAGCGCACAAAGACAGTGTGTGAAAGCCAGACTGAGGCCTCTCGATATGTGTCTGTCAGCAAATTAATAGATCAGCAAACGCCCCAAGGCAAAGATCTGATCATCGGGACAAATGCCTCTTTTAGTATGGTGTCTGTCAGGCAGAGGTTTTTATATTTACTTTCCAATCAGTCAGCTAATCAATGGTATTTATTGAGCACTTACTTTGTGCAGAGCATTGGATTAAGGAAGGGCCTCTTGGAGGTGATGCACCTTCAATAAGACTTCGAAGCAGGGAAAGTGATTATTGGATGGGAGGAGGGAAGGTATTCCAGGACAGAGGCAGGACGTGGGGTAGGGGTCGGCGGCCAGATAGATGAGATGGAGGCAGAGAGAGGAGGTTAGCATTTTTCTTGTGGTACCCAATGAAGCGGATTAAAACATACCATGGCTCAGTGGAAAGAGCATGGGCTTTGGAATCCGAGGTCATGGGTTCAAATCCTGGCTCTGCCAATTGTCAGCTGTGTGACTTTGGGCAAGTCACTTCACTTCTCTGGGCCTCAGTTACCTCATGTGTAAAATGGGGATTAAGACTGTGAGCCCCCCCGTGGGACGACCTGATCACCTTGTAACCTCCCCAGCACTTAGAACAGTGCTTTGCACATAGTAAGCACTTAATAAATGCCATCATTATTATTATTATACACGAGTCTTCCAGGAGACTATAGTGTTCTGCAGGCAAATGCCAGGGCCCCAGCGGTAACACCACGTGCAGGGGTGAGAGAGTGTGAGTGGCCTTGGGCAAGCCACTAGCACTATTATCAGTTCCTCCGGGCAGGGGCTCGGGCCTGAAGCCTTGGTTCCTGGACCGAGCTTCATCCTTCATTTATCCATCATCCATTATTGAACGTCTCCACCTACGAACCAGGATAATAAGCGGCCCCGTGAAAGAGTCCGAGGCCGGGGCTCCGGGGGACCAAGGTTTGAGTCTCGGCTCTGCCATCGGCCGACTCTGTGACATCAGGCTTGTCACTTACCTCTCCGGGCCTCGGTTTCTTCATCTGTAAAATGGGGACGGGAGAGGTCACGTCCCCTGTGAGGATCAAGGACAAGTATCCAATCTCACATCTCTTTCACATCTGAGTGAGGCAGGGGGAAAGCGGGAATAACAGTGGTCAGCTCTTTGGAAAATAATAATAATGATGACGATGGTATGTGTTGAGCGCTTTACTGTGTGTCCACTGGGCTTGACACAAGCTAATCAGGTTGGACACAGGCCACGTCCCTCACGGGGCTTACAGTTTTAATCCCCATTTCACAGATGAGATAACTGAGGCCCAGAGAAGTGAAGTGATTTGCCCAAGGTCACACAGCAGACAAGTGGCAGAGCTGGGATTAGAATGAGGTCCTTCCGACTCCCAACCCTGTACCTTGTCCACTAGGCCACACTGCTGTGAAGTGGTTTTGTGGGCTGGTTTCTGAAATATGTAAGCATCAGCCATATTAGAGAAGCAGAACAGCCCAGTGGCAAGATCCTGGGCCTCGGCGTCAAGAGACCTGGGTTTTAATCCTGGCTCTGCCACTTGTCTGTTGTGTGAACTTGGGCGAGTCACTTGACTTCTTTGTGCCTCAGTTTTCTCATCTGTAAAATGGAGTTTTTCATTGTCCATCCTCCCTCCCGTTTAGGCCGCTCCATAGCTTCCATCCCACAGACTCACAAAGTCAGGTTGTCACAAAGACTCGGAAGACAGTTCACCTTCCTAACCGCACAGAGGGAGTGTTTTCATTTTTTTCTCTACAAAGACATTCAGTCCTTGTCTCCCCACTCCTCCAGAATCTCCAGTGGTTGCCCGTCCACCTCTGCATCAAACAGAAAACTCCTTGTCATTGGCTTTAAATCACTCAATCTCCTTGCCCCCTCCTGCCTTGCCTCCCTGATTTCCTCCTTCCTCACCTCCCTGATTTTCTACTACCACCCAGCCCACACACTTTGCTCCTCCAGTGCCAACTTCCTCACTCTACCTCCCATCTCTTCCATCTCACTGCCAACCTCTCATCCATATCCTGCCTCTGGTCTAGAATGCCCTTCCTCTTCATATCCACCAGACCACCACCGTCCCCCGCTTCAAAGCTCAGTTGAAGGCCCATCTCCTCCAAGAGGCCTTCCCTGACTAAACCCTCGCTTCCTCTTCTCCCAATCCCTTCTATGTCAACTTCACACTTGGATTTTCACCCTTTTTTCACCCCTCCCTCAGCCCCTCCGCACTTATGCCCATATCTGTCATTCATTTATTATTCTGCTGCCTGTCTTTCCCTCTAGACTTTAAGCTCGTTGCGGGCAGGGAACGTGCCTATTCAGATCTGTTAGGTTGTCCTCTCCCAAGTGCTTAGTACAGTGCTCTGCACCCAGTAAGCACTCAATAATATGATTGCTTTTTTTTTTAACTTTTTTCTTCTTGATTTCAAACAGGTGACCTGCCTCAGCATCTTCAAGTAATGATCAATCTTCTGCGCTGCGAGGACAGAATCAAACTGGTAATTCAGGCAGAATTCATTAAAGAGAGGGGCCAGTTGGACATAATTCTGCCTGTGGGCTCGGGTGCCTTATGGAGCTGAATTGTCGGTGAGCACTTTTTCAGGCAGGGGAGAGTCCCGGGACTGAAGCGGGAAACAGAAGCAGCGTGGCCTAATGGATAGAGCCTGGGCCTGGGAGTCTGAAGGACCTGGGTTCTAATCCCGGCTCCGCCACTTGTCTGCAGTGTGATCTTGGGCATGTCAGTTCACTTCTTGGGCCTCAGTGACCTCATCTGTAAAATGGGGGTTAAGCCTGTGAGCCCCACGGCGGACAGGGACTGCACTCAACCTTATTCGCTTGTATCTACCCCAGGGCTTAGTAGAATACCTGGCACATAGTAAGCGCTTAACAAATACCATAAAAAAAAAAGAACAGCTCACAGTAGCCAAGGTGGGAGCCCAGTTCATTACAGGCTAAGGCACAAATCATCATCATCAATCGTATTTATTGAGCGCTTACTATGTGCAGAGCACTGTACTAAGCGCTTGGGAAGTACAAATTGGCAACATCTATGAAATTGGCAACACAAATGAAGAGGCAGCTTACCAAGCTCCTCAACAGAATCCATCAATGACACTTAGAGTGCTTTCCTTGAGCAGTGCACTGTACTAAGCGCTTGGGAGAGTATAGAATTCCCCAGCACTGCTCCTTTGCCTTCTTTAAATGATAGTAATAATAATTATTATTAATACTACTACTACCACTAATGATAATAATTATGGTACTTAAGGGCTTAACTATAAGCCAGACCCTGTACTAAGCACTTTGGGGGGCTACAGACTTTACCAATACTGTCGCTTTGCCTTCTTTGAATGATAGTGATTCAGTACATTAATCATTTTTATTCTATTTTTGTTTCTTATGGTATCTGTTCAGCGCTTACTATGTGCCAGGCACTGTACTAAGGGCTTGGGAGAGTACAGAATTTACCAGTACTGCCGCTTCACCTTGCCTTATTTAAATGATAGTGCTCCACGCCATCAGTCAGTTTTATTCTTTTATTTTATGGGATTTATTAACCACTTACTATGTGGCAGCCACCTAGTGCTGGGGTAGATATAAACTAATCAGGTTGGATACAATCCACGTCCCACGTGGGGCTTGCCGTCGTAATCCCCATTTTACAGATGAGGTGACTGAGGCCCAGAGAAGCTTAAGTGACTTGTCCAAGGTCACAAAGCAAAGAAGTGGCAGAGCCGGGATTAGAGTCTAGGTCCTTCTGATTCCCAGGCCCGGGCTCTACCCCCTAGGCCACTCTGCTTTTCTGATGAATTCCCGGTATTTATTGAATGCCTCCTGTGAACAGAGCACTCTACCAAGTGCTGGAGCATACAGTCAAATTACGCTTCAATCTACGGGGGAAGACAGATGCTAAAATAGATGCTTTGGGTTCCATCTCTCCACTAGATAATCAGAACCGGATGGGAAGGAAACAGGGAGGGTGAAAATGAGTTCCGTTTCTGTGTTTTCCGTCTCTCCACCTCCCGAGCGTTGTTGAAGGTGGTGGATTCCCCAGGGGCCAGAGGAGGGAGAGGGTCCATCACGAGCCCGTCCGCTGAAAGCTCCCGCTTTGGCTCTGTTCCAGGCAGTGCGTTTGGAAAGCGCCTGGGCAGACCGCGTCCGCTACATGGTGGTGGTGTACAGCAGTGGACGGCAGGACACTGAAGAGAATGTCTTGCTGGGAGTGGATTTCTCCAGCAAGGAGTGGTATGTCTCCTGGAGGGATTGGATTCGTCTTCTGTTGGGGCGAGGGGGGATGTGACGAAGGAAGTTATGACAAAATAAGATCGCTCTTTGGCTCCTTTTTCGTAATGGCATTTATTCAGCGATTACTGTGTGTTGAGCGCCGTTCTAAGCACTGGGGCAGATGCAAGTTAGGTGGGTCAGAAACAGTCCCTGTCCCATGTGGGGCTCATAGCTATTCATTCATTCTGTCATTCGTATTTATTGAGCGCTTACTGGGTACAAAGCACTTTACTAGTGCTTGGGGGAGTACAGTATAACAATAAACAGACACATTCCCTGCTCACAACGAGCTAATTGCTGCTGGAGAAGCAGCATGACTTAGTAGATAGAGCACCAGCCTGGAAGTCAGAAGGACCTGGGTTCTAATCCCGGCTGCACCACGTGTCTGCCCGTGTGACCTTGGGCATGTCAGTTCACTTTTCTGGGCCTCAGTGACCTCATCTGTAAAGTGGGGATTGAGACTACGAGCCCGAAAGGGGCTCATGAATTTCATGTCATGAATTTCTTTTCCCTGGTTCCTCAGAGTGGTGACTCCTCTCTCAAAGGATCTCTAGTTGGGTGGTCTTAGGGAAGCACATTGGGGTAGTGACTAGAACTCGGGCCTGGGATTCAGAAGGTCAGGGGTTCTAAACCCACCTCTTCCACTTATCAGCTGTGTGACCTTGGGTAAGTCACTTGACTTCTGTGAGCCTCAGTTACCTCATCTGTAAAATGGGGATTAAGACTGTGAGCCCTCTTTGGGACAGGGACTATGTCCAACCCAATTTGCTTGACTCCACCCCAGCGCTTAGTAAACCCATGTTCTACTGCCTGGCCCATCACCGGCCTGTCGGGTGATCTTGCCCAAGTCACTTCACTTCTCTGGGCCTCAGCTTTTCCATCTGTAAAATGGGGATAAAACTTATACTTCCCTCTGACTGTGAGCCGTATGTGGCCCAGGGACTGTGTCCTATCCGATTATCTTGCATCTACCCCACTGCGCAGCACATAGTAAGCTCATAATAAATTGCTTATATTTATTATTATTATTATTATTATCATTTTATTACTGATTTTTTGATAGCCTAGACAGGGCCATCACCTCCTTGGGGAACCCCGTATCCAAGCGTTGTATCCAAGCATTAATAAGTTGGCATTGGGGAGGACGGGTGGCGTGTGAGCAGTTAGGTAACGCCTCTCCATCTCCTCATCTGACCATCCCCAACCCCAGGCTGGACTTTTCCTCCATCCCTGAGGGCCCAGGCAATCTTTGAGGAACACCTGGTAGCCTTTCCCTAATAGATGTCCAGAGCGAGATGGGGCTTGGAGGCACAAGTGTTCCGCGTGCGGTGGTGAAAGCAAGAGGAGAGGGTGGGCATGGGGAGAGCAGGCCGGAAGGCGACCCTGGAGACAGAGTAATTCTGGCAAGTCTGGAAGAAGCTTCTAGACTGTGAGCTCATTGTGGCAGGGAATGTGTCTGTTATATTGTTGGGTCATTCTCTCCTAAGCGCTTAGTAAAGTGCTCTGCACACAGTAAGCCGACCTCACTGCTAACCTTTTGGCCACATCCTGCGTCTGTCCTGGAATGCCTTCCCTCCTCATATCCGGCAGACAGTTACTCTCCAAGAGGCCTTCCCTGACCAGGCCCTCCTTTCCTCCTTTCCTCTTCTCTCACTCCCTTCTGCGTCACCCTGACTTGTTCCCTTTATTCATTCCCCCCACCCGCAGCACTTAATGTCTGTATCTGTAATGTATTTTTTATTTATTCATATTAATGTCCATCTCCCCCTCTAGACTGCAAGCTCACTGTGGGCAGGAAATGTGTCTTTGTATTGTTGTACTGTACTCTCCCAAGCGCTAAGTACAGTGCCATGCCCACAGTAAGTGCTCAATAAACACAATTAAATGAAGTAAGCATTCAGTAATTGTGATTGATCGATGGATTGAGCAATGGATTGAAGTCCCTTTCTCTTTCTTGACAGTAAGAGCTGTACCATCGGGATGGTGCTGCGATTGTGGAGCGACACAAAGATTCATCTTGATGGAGATGGGTGAGGAGCAGTACATGTTTTTCCTCCTCTTTTTCTTTAAATTCTCAGTCTGATTTATTATCATTATTACATTGCCACATCGTAAGTGCTTATTAAATACCATAATTATCATTATTATTATTATTATTATTATTCAGATGGGACCTAGAACCTGTCCCACATGGGGCTCACAGTCTAAGCTGGGAGGAAGAACAGGAATCGAATCCCCATTTTACAGATGACAGAACTGAGGGCTCAGAGTAGTAAAGCAACTTGCCCAGGGTCACCGAGCAGGCAAGTGGCAGAGTCAGGATTAGAACCCAGGCCCCCGATTCCCAACCCGTGTTCTTTTCACTAGGCTACACTGCCTCTATGCTATTGAGGCACTGCTTCTTTCTGCCCCCAGTGGGATTTCCAATTTAAGAATTAGTGTATTTTCTTTCTCCTTCTTAGTGGATTCAGTGTGAGCACAGCAGGAAGAATGCACATTTTCAAGCCAGTGTCTGTCCAAGCCATGTGGTAGGTAAAGCTTCATTTTGGTTTCTCCCCCCCACTCCTCCAATTTGCTAGTTGACAACAGAAATCAAAATTTCCTGTATAATGGTCTCAATCACGTGGGAGGGGGTGGTGCACGTGTGTGGGCTACACGTGCCTAATGTAGGTCTCCCATTGATAAGATTCAATCTGTAAAGTTCGAGATGAGAATATAATAGTTGTAGTGTTAGCTTACACTTACTATGTGTCAAGCACTGTACTTAGTGCTGGGGTAGGTACAAGATAATCAGATCCCACTTGGGGCTCACAGTCTGAGTAGGAGGAAGAACAGGAGAACTGAGGCACAGAGAAGTGAAGCGACTTGCCTAAGGTAACGCAGCAGATAAGTGGCAGAGCTGGGATTAGAACCCAGGTCCTCTGACTCCCAGCTTCCCCTAACTTATTTTTACATCTGTCTCCCTAGCTAGGTTATAAAATCCATGAAGGCAGGAATCGTGTCTACTAACTCCGTTGTACTCTCTCACGCTCTTAGTTCAGTGCTGCTCACACTGTGAGCACTTAATAAATACTACCGGCTTATTGACCGCTCAAATAAGTTAAGGCGTGGCACAAGGTCCACCTGGGCTGTTGCTCCACGCCGACGCTTAGAACAGTGCATGGCACATCACGTAATAAGTGCTCAATAAGTACCATTATTATTGTTATTATTATTATGTTAGATACTCTGCCTAAGATGCCATAGCAGAGACAAGAGCCATCTGTAATGTATTCATATTGATGTCTGTCTCCCCCTCTAGACTGAAAGCTTGTTGTGGGCAGGGAACGTATCTGTTTATTGTCTATTGCACTCTCCCAAGCCCTTGGTACAGTGGTGTGCACACAGTAAGCGCTCGATAAATACTGTTGATTGAACGAGTGAACAAATGAAAGTCCACGTTGTCGAGGAAAGGCTAAGGGGGCTCGGGGGAGCAGCCATCCGTCCCCCGGTGTCTCTTCTGGGGACCTGGTGTCCATCCCCAGTGTGTCCCCTCTCAGAGCTGCTTCACGGGCTTCTGGGTCACGAGGATGCGGGCCCCCGGATCGGACATCACACCTCGGAGGGCAGCGGGGGGCACTCGCAGGCTGAAGGGTTGCCGCCCCGAGCCTCCCGAGGGCAGCCAGAGCCACCCGCTGGTTCCGGAGATGCCGGGTGTCCCCACGACCTGATCCCGGCCCCTGGCACCGGGCCTCCTGGCAGGTCTGCCCTTCAGGTCCTGCACAAGGCTTGCGAGGTAGCCCGGAGGCACAACTACTTCCCCGGAGGGCTGGCGCTGATCTGGGCCACCTACTACGAGAGCTGTGTTGGCTCCGACCAGAGCTGCATCAACGAGTGGAACGCCATGCCCGACCTCGAGTCCACGCGCCCCGACTCCCCCGCCCTCTTCGTCGACAAGTAGGTGCCGAGCCTACCACCTGCTTTCCTTCCCTTCCGTCCCCTTCCCTTTCCCCTTTCCCTTCCCCTTCTCTTCCCTTGGAGCCAGATTGCATGGGGTCTCAGGGCTCTCCCTGAGCCCGGCCTGACCGGACTGCTTCCCTCTCTGACTTTCTTTTTTTTTTGCCTAACTCTAAGACCCACGGAAGGAGAGAGAACCGAACGCCTCATCAAAGCCAAACTCCGCAGCATCATGATGAGCCAGGACTTAGAGAATGTGACTTCGAAAGAGGCAAGTGTCTCATTGGATTTTTTTCTTCCTTTTCCCCTCTTGTCATCTGGGTCCTGTTGAGACCCCAAGCCTTCACCGACCAGAAACAAAGTAGTTGGGGGAGAGGGAGTTGGGTGTGTGTGTGAGAGAGAGAGAGAAAGAAAGAATGAGAGAGAGATGAAAATTCTAAGCCCCAGAGAACGTTGAGTAGAGACTTCTAGTAGCAGCCGCAGAGGCATTAAGGCTGGTGGCGGAGGGAGCGATAAAACGAGATTCGCGGCTGGGAATTCCTCACCTCAGAGTGGGCAGGGAACTTGGACGGCAGGCTTGCGCACGAGAGATTTGCTCTAACTTTGCTACTTAGTTTCATTTTGGCAGGTTTCTTCATCGGCCTTTTGGATTTCCAAAGATAGCTACAGGTTTTGTGTACTAATTAATCTGCTTTAAGTAGAAATACCTCAGGTGTGGAGATTGCACGTAGAGCTAAATCCCAAATGTCATCTGTGCCGTTAAATAGAAAGGTTCCCCAGGAATCAGGGGTATGGGGCAACCAGAATGTTAGTATTTATTGAACGCCTACTTGGGCCACTGCACTGTACTAAGTGCTGGGGGGATAGCAGAATTAAAAAGCAACACATTTCCTGCCCATAAAGAGCTTACAGTCCACTGGTGGAGACACCCATAAAAATACCTGCAAGATTAATCTTTGAGTCACGGGGGCTGGGCAGCTGTAGTCTATAAATTCAGGGCCTCAACAATCTCCAGTGGTTGCCTATCAACCTTTGTACCAAACAAAATCTCCTCACTTTTGGCTTCAAAGCTCTTCATCACCTTGCCCCTTCTTACCTTACCTCCCTTCTCTCCTTATCCATCCCAACCCGCACACTCCGCTCCTCTGGTGCCACTGACCTTCTCACTGTGTCTCGATCTCGCCTGTCCCGCCGTCGACCCCTGGCCCACGTCCTACCCCTGGCCTGGAACACACAGTCCCTCCCCAAATCCGCCAAACAAGCACTCTTCCCCTTTTCAAAGCCCTACTGAAGGTGCACCTCCTCGAAGAGGCCTTCCCAGACTAAGCCTCTTCTTCCTCAGCTCCCCCTCTCTTCTGCGACACCTCGACTGGCTTCCTTTGCTAGTCCTTCCCTCTCCCCACCCCATAACACTTATGTATAGATCTATAATTCTGTGTATATCGATGCCCGTTTAATTGTTTTGATGACTGTCCCCCCAACCTCAAGACTGTAGTCCCGTTGTGGGCAGGGATTGTCTCTCTTTAATTGCTGTACTATACTTTCCAAGTGCTTAGTGCAGTGCTCTACACGTAGTAAGCGCTCAGTAAATACGATTGAATAAATGAATGAATAAATTGTCCTCATCTTTGTCCTCCTTCAGATCCGGAATGAATTGGAGAAGCAGATGAATTGCAATTTAAAGGAATTCAAAGAATTCATAGACAATGAAATGCTGCTTATTCTGGGACAGATGGACAAGCCCTCACTTATCTTTGATCACCTTTACCTGGTAAGAGGGAGCACTTCACGTCACTTGTTCGGCTCAAGATCCATAAGCCCCAGAGGGTGGCGGGATGAGGGTGGGCAGAGCAGGCGAGGGGGACTGATGACTTGAAAGGAATGGGAATGAAGGGAATTCTTGTTGGCTCCTTCTGGCCACCGGCCGGCGAGGTTGCCCTCTAGCCAGAATGACTCAATCAGTCGTGTGTATTGGGTGCTTACCGTGGGCAGAGCACTTTACTGAGTGCTCAGGAGAGGAAAGTATAAAATATTACAGATACGTTCCTTGCCCGTAACGAGCTTACGGTCTAGAGGGACTCCTCGACTATGGAACCATCACCGCTGTGTTCTCAGACTTACAACCCTTCCTGGTCCCGGGCAGGGCCAGGACGAGGACTAGAGAAGCAGTGTGGCTTAGTGGATAGAGCAGACGCTGGGATTCAGAAGGACCTGGGTTCTAATCCTGGCTCTGCCACGTGTCTGCCGTGTGACTTCAGGCAAGTCATTTCAGTTTTCTGGGCCTGTTACCTCATCTGTTAAATGGGGATTAAGAGTGTCAGCCCTATGTGGGACAGGGACTGTGTCCAACCTAATTAACTTGTATCTACCCCAGAGCTTATAACAATGCTTGGCACATAGTAAGCAATTAAGAAGTATCATGATTATTATTAGGGCCATATTACCATCCTCCGCCAAGACTAGAGACAAGCCCGCCTCATGGGATGGACTGTCCCACATTCCCAAACAACGTGTAATCTACAGCCTGTAGCGCAAGCTGGACGTATTTGATAATAATTGTGGCAGTCGTTAAGTGCTTATTATGTACCACGCACTGTAATAAGCGTAGGGTAGGTACAAGGCGATTAGGTCCCACCTGAGTCTCACGGTCTAAGTAGGAGGGAGAACAGGGATTGAAGCCCCATTTTGCAGATGAGGGAACTGAGGCACAGAGAAGTGAAGTGACTTGCCCAAACTCTTACAGCAGGCCAGTGGAGCTGGCAGGATTAGAACGTAGGTCCTCTGATTCCCAGGCCCGGGCTCTTTCCGCTAGGCCAAGGATCTGTAACACACTTCAATCAAGGAACTGTTTTAAACCATTGATCGGCTTCTTCAAAGGTCAGCCTGTCCGGGGCTCAGAAGGACGGCAGCCTAAATAAATGCTTCGGTTTTGATCCCCTCGCTTAGAGGGTAAATCGTAGGTAATTAATTAATGAATAGAGGCTAATTAGGGGGGTGAAGAGTGAATGTAAACAGCGGGGACTCGGCAATCTCCCTCCACTGGAGGGCACTTAAAGCAAAGGGAAGTTTCCAGCCATCTCCGAGGTGGGATGGCTTTGAGGGATGGTTTGGTGTTTTGCGAAGTGTCACTTTTTCCATGAGAGATACTGAAGGAATTTTAGTGTTTGAGCCTGTTTTTCCCTCGCAAGCAAGTCAAACTTGGGTCGGTTTAGCCTCTGCTAGCTACTGCGAACCCCTTAGTGAATTCAAATGGATTAGGTCCGCCTATGTTCTAGAACCAAGAAGAGCATTAATGTATACTTTCTTTGGCATCTTCTGAGCCACAAGGTGGTTTATATTTGATGATGATAATAATTGTGGTATTTGTTAGGTGCTTATTATGTACCAAGTGAGATACGGGGTGATCAAGTCTGGCATCATCTGGCCCTAATGGGGCTCACAGTCTTGGAGAGAGAAAACGGATGTTTAATCTCCATTTTGTAAATGAGGAAACCGAGGCACAGAGAAGTTCTGTGACTTTCCCAAGGTCACACAGCAGGCAAGTGACTGAGGGAGAAGTAGAACCCCAGTCTCATGAATCCCAAACCCATGCTCTTTCCACCAGGCTCGTCCGTCAGTCAGTGGTATCTATTGAGCGCTTACTGTGTGCAGAGCACTGTGCTAAGCACTGGGGAGAGTACAATATAAAAATAAACAGACACATTCCCTTCCCACAATGAGCCATGCTGCTTTTTATGGGAACAAAGAGTCTTAGAGAATTTGATTAGTTTTCCCTGGAATTTCCTTTCTAGAGTTGGAATGCTTTCTTAGGTAGAATTTCGGGAAGGCAGATGGAAGGACCCGATAGATAGGATCCCATCCACATCCCTAGTGGATGAAGCTCGGGACTGGGAGTCAGGAGGACTTGGGTTCTAATCCTGACTCTGCCACTTGTCTGCTTTGTGACCTTGGCCAAGTCACTTAACTTCTCTGTGCCTCAGTTACCTCATCTGTAAAACGGTGATTAAGAGTGTGAGCCCCAGGTGGGATAGGGAATGTGTCCAACCTGATCAGTTTGTGTCAACCCCAATGCTTAGAACAGTGCTCCAGTGCTCTATCCACTAAGCCATGCTACTTCTCTATGTACAGATGTACTGATGAATAAATCAAAAAATCAATAAGGCAGTGACTCACTATATCAAAATATCCACCCGTGCCTAAATGTTGGAGGCAAGAAGAAAATTCACGAGCGCTCGGCGTAGCTGTTCGATTGAAACGACCAGGATATGAGGATTTAATCAGGGAGGGCTTCCTGGTGGAGGTGGGGTTTCGGGAGAGCTGCAGTCCAGTGGATTTGAAGGGAGAGGGAGGACTGGGCTGGAGGTAACTGGCTGTCCTTCCATCTGTCCGTCCGGAGTTCAGGAGTCGGTGTTGGACCTTATCGGGAGTTGTGTTTGTCATCTGTTTCCTAGGGTTCTGAGTGGAACGCTTCTAACCTGGAGGAGCTGCAAGGTTCGGGGTGAGTTTGGTCCGCGGCGTCCGTTGGCCTTGGCTTTGCTCTGCCATCGATAGCTAGGCCGAATAATCGTAGCGGTGGTATCTCGTTACACGCTTACTATGTGCCAAGCACTGTACTAATCACTGGGGAAGATAGGAGAGCATCAGGCCCCACCTGAGGATCAGTCTAAATAGTAGTAATAATAGTAATCGTGGGATCTGTAAAGCGCTTGCTATGTGCCAAGCTCTGTTCTAGACTGTGAGCCCACCGTTGGGCAGGGACCGTCTCTGTATGTTGCCGACTTGTACTTCCCAAGTGCTTAGTACAGTGCTCTGCACACAGTAAGCGCTCAATAAATACGATTGAATGAATGAATGTTCTACGCACTGAGGTAGATACAAGAGATGAGATCCCAGGTGGGGCTTGCAGTCGAAGTAATAATAGTCATAATAGTGGTATTTAAGCGTTTACTATGTGCCAAGCATTGTTCTAAGGGCTGGGGTAGTTTCATAATCATTAGTCCCACATGGAGCTCGCAGTCCAAGTAATAATAATAATTGTGGTATTAAGCGCTTACTGTGTGCCAGACATTGTTCTGAGCGCTGAAGAAAATACAAGGTCATCAAGTCCCACGAGGGGCTCACAGTGTAAATAGGATGGAGAACAGGGATTGAATCCCAATATTTCAGAGAGGGAACTGGGGCACCGAGAAGTTAAGTGACTTGTCCCCTCTAGGCTGTAAGCTGGTTGTGGGCTGGGAATGTGTCTGTTATATTGATATGTTGTATTCTCCCAAGCGCTTAGTATAGTGCTCTCCACACAATAGGCACTCCATAAATATGATTGATTTATTGGCCAAGGTCCCACAGCAGATAAGTAGTCGAGCCGGGATTAGAACCCATGTCCTCTGTCTCCCAGTCCCGTGCTCTTTCCACTAGACCACAGTGCATCTTTAATCATCAATCATCATCATCATCAATCGTATTTATTGAGCGCTTACTATGTGCAGAGCACTGTACTAAGCGCTTGGGAAGTACAAATTGGCAACATATAGAGACAGTCCCTACCCAACAGTGGGCTCACAGTCTAAAAGTAATCGTAATATAATAGTCTAATCATAATATAATAATCATAATGATAGTAGTCATGTCTATTCAGTGCTTTCTACGTGTCCAGCACAGTTCTAAGTGCTGGGTAAATGCCTAGCGATCAGATGGGACGCAGTCCCTGTCCCAAATGGGGCTCATCATCTAAGTAGGAGGGAGGACTAGTATTGAATCCCCATTTTCCAGATGAGGAAACCGAGACCGCCCCAAAGAAGTGAAGTGACTTGCCCGAGGTTCCCCCAGCAGGCAAGCAGCAGTGCCGCGATCACAGCCCCGGACCTCCGACTCCCAGGACCGGCCTTTTACCACTAGGTCATCCTCCATTCCCACCTTCTAGCTGTCTGCCTTGAATTGTATTTTTTTGCAGCACAAAGATCTCTCACTGTTGGAAGAAACAATTTGCATTAGTTTAAACAGATACGCTCCAAAATAACCTGACCTGAATAATTCATGAGGTTTACTCTCCTCGAAGGGTATTTTTGTGAGGGGGGCGGTGGGTGTGGGAGAAAATTTTGAAAACGAGCCAGAAGACCCAAAAGCCTCTCGGCACGGAGTGAAATTGCTTCATACCCTTTCCCTGCCCCTCTCCTCACGGTAGAGAAGCAGCGCAGCCTAGTTTGTATCTACCCCAGCACTTAAAACAGTGTTTGGCACACAGTAACAAGTACCATAATTAATATTATGGATTATTATTATTATTCCAAAGTCTGTGTTTGGGAACAGCGGTTTGGCCGTTTGGTACGCAAAACAGTTAGACATCTCTCCCTATTCCAGCCTCTTGTGTCAGACAGTTGACATCCGTTCACTTCGCCTTAGTGGAATGGTTTCGTGGTGCCTGGCACTAGATCTACAAGTTGGGTTTTTTTTGTGTTCTGTCATTACAGTGTTGACTACATCTTAAATGTAACTAGGGAAATAGATAACTTTTTTCCCGGCTTGTTTGCGTATCATAATATCAGAGTCTACGACGAAGAGACCACAGATCTCCTTGCCCACTGGAATGAAGCGTATCATTTCATCAATAAGGCCAAGTAAGTGATCCAGAAGCAAGGTGCATTATACAGTCAGACAGAAGCAGTGTGGGATAGGGATGATGATGGTATCTGTTAAGCGCTTTCTGTGTGCCAAGCACTTTTCTAAGCACGTGGGGAAATAGAAAGTAATCACGTTGTCCCACGTGGGGCTCATTGTCTTAATCCCCATTTTTACAGATGAGGTAACTGAGGCACAGAGAAGTGAAGTGACTTGCCGAAGGTCGTACAGCAGACAAGTGGCAGAGCCGGGACTAGAACCCAGGTCTTCTGACTCACAGGCCTGGGCTCTACCCACAAGGATACATATTTTTTTTTTTTTTTGTTTCCATTAGTTTATTTTAAATTGGGAATGGGAGACCTCGGTATAAAGAATTTGGCTTAGGTAGCTTGCAGAATTGGAGTAGGAAATTCAGCCACATCATTATCCGTAACACTATTTACTTAGCAGCTACTTTGTAGAGGCTGCTGCGATTATTCAGCCAATCAGCACTATACTAAGCGCTTGGGAGAGCCCAATGCAGTGAACTTGGTAGATGCGATCCCTGCCCTCAAGGAGTTTCCAATCCTGTGGCTTGCCCTCGGCAGGGTCCAGGTGTTTTACCGCCACCGACTTTGAGGTGGTATCTCAAATTACTAATTTTACTCAATTTTACCCAATTAATTTTACTCAATTTTACTCAATTAATTTTACTCAATCTCAATATTACTCTATTTATTTATTTATTTATTTATTTATTTGACTTGTACATATCTATCCTATTTATTTTATTTTGTTGGTATGTTTGGTTTTGTTCTCTGTCCCCCCCTTTTAGACTGTGAGCCCACTGTTGGGTAGGGACTGTCTCTATGTGTTGCCAATGTGTACTTCCCAAGCGCTTAGTACAGTGCTCTGCACATAGTAAGCGCTCAATAAATACGATTGATGATGATGATGATGATGATCTACCCACCATATCTATCAGGACCAGCCTAGCCCCCAACTTTGTTGTGTAGAGAAGCAGTGTGGTCTAGTGGATAGAGCAGGGGCCTGAGAGTCAGAAGGACCTGGGTTCTAATCCCGGTTCTGCCGCACGTCTCCCGTGTGACCTTTGGCAAGTCACTTCAGTTCTCTGGGCTTCAGTGACCTCATCTGGAAAATGGGGATTAAGACTGTAAGTCCTGTGTGGGATAGGGACTGTGTCCAACCTGATTAACTTGTATCTACCTCAGCGCTTAGGACAGTGTTTTGCACATAGTAAGCGCTTAGTAAATGCCGTCATTATCATTATTAATTAGAAGTAGTAGTATGAGTGTCAATTTTTGCAGCACTCGGAGGAGCACAATAGAAGCAAGGGATACAGTCTCAAACTCCCCATTCCTTGCTCTCCTTCTTCCCTCTCCTTCTTTTTTCTCTTCTTTTTTTTTTCCTCACCTCTCCGTATTGCAGACTCAATTCTGGCCTGAGCCGCGTCATAGCCCCACCCCGTTTTAAGATTTCAAAAAGTCCACGGAGCAGCCGTGCGCATCCGCGCGTAAACCCAACGTTTGCCGTTGGGTTGCGGCCTCCGCGGGGGGCGGAGGGAGGGGGCGGATGCGACCAAGACCCTCGAGAGAAGGAAGAGACTCTCTAATCCCGCTCGTCCCCGGTGGCAGGAAGAACCACTCCAAGTGCCTGGTGCATTGCAAGATGGGCGTCAGCCGGTCGGCGTCCACCGTGATCGCCTACGCCATGAAGGAGTTCGGCTGGCCCCTGGAGAGGGCCTACAGCCACGTCAAGGAGAAGCGCGGCATCGCCAGGCCCAACGCGGGCTTCATGCGGCAGCTTTCCGAGTACGAGGGCATCCTGGACGCCAGGTCGGTGCCTTTGGGGGCTGGGCTGGGTCTCCGGTCATCGGGTCCCCCGAGCTGGCCGGGCCGGCCTCCTGTCATCCCAACAGTGCAGAGCTCTGTACTAAGCGCTTGGGAGAACACAGTACAACAATAAACACTTAAGCCCCGCGAGTCAGCCGGACTAGGAGGGTTCACAGGGCTCAGCGGGCCGGCCTCTGGTCATCCCTTCGGTCAGTCGTATTTATTCAGCGCTGACTGTGTGCAGAGCACTGTACTAAGCGCTTGGGCAAGTAGCTTCACTTCTCTGGGCCTCAGTTACCTCATCTGTAAAATGGGGATGAAGACTGTGAGCCCCATAGGGGACAGGGACCGTGTCCAACCTGTCCCCTGTGGGGCTCACACTCTTAATCCCCATTTTTGCGAATGAGGCGGCGAGGGCCCAGAGAAGGGAAGTGACTTGCCCAAGATCACACAGCAGACAAGTGGCAGAGCTGGGATTAGAACCCAAGTCCTGCTGACTTCCTGGTGTGGGTGCTGATCTGTCTTGCTGTCCCTCTGACCCTGTCTCTCTGTCTCTCCTTTGTCCAGCAAACAGCGTCACAACAAGCTGTGGCAGCAGCAGGCCCACAGCCACCTCCCCACAGCGGGCCGGTTCCACCCCTCCGGGCCCGGCGACTTTCTGCTGGACAGCCTGGACGTTGACCTGGAGAGCTCCCTGGTGGGCTTGGGGGACCCCCAGGCCCCCAGAGGACGCCCCTTTCCCCCCTGCTTCCGCCGCCTCTCTGACCCCGGCGCCTGCAATGCGCTCTTCCATCTGGACGACCTGGAGAGAGATGCCCTCCTGGAGGAGGACGAGGAGGAGGAGGACGGGGCGGGACGGACCGCCTTGGTCTCAGAGCCCGCCGGTCCCCGGCTAGAGGACTCCGGCGAGGAGGAAGGGGAGAAGGGGGTCCCCACGGCCTTCGGAGAGGAGATGGAGAGAGACGAGGTCCCCGGGCCGCTGGGAGAGGCTAGCCGCCCCAACCTGGAGAACCTGAACAACAACAACAGCAAGAGGAGCTGCCCCGATGACTTTGAGGTGGGCGGAGCGTGGGCGGCCGGGAGGAGACCATTTTCGGAGCCGTCTCCCCCGCCCCCTGACGTGAGGGGCTCTGCCCCCGAAACCTGCACGCAGAGGCGCAGCTCGTGGGCCAGTGGGGAAGATGGTCAGCACCGAGAACGCCTCCACCCAACCCGGCCCCGTCGCCCGTCCCGATGTAATGAGAGTATTTGTTAAGTGCTGACTAGGTGTCAGGCATAGCCTAGTGGCAAGAGCCTGGGCTTGGGAGTCAGAGGACCTGGCTTCTAATCCCATCTCTGCCACCTGTCTGCCGTATGACCTTAGGCAAGTCAGTTCACTTCTCTGGGCCTCAGTCCCCTCAACTGTAAAATAGGGATGAAGACTGTGAGCCCCATGTGGGAGAGGGACTGTGTCCAACTGATTACCCTGATTATCCACCCCAGTGCTTGAAACAGTGCTTGGCACGTAATAAGCACTTAACAAATGCCATAATAATCATTATTATTATTATCATTATTTCATTCATTCATTCAATCGTATTTATTGAGCGCTTACTGCGTGCAGGGCACTGTACTAAGCGCTTGGGAAGTACAAGTTGGGAACATATGGAGACGGTCCCTACCCAGCGGTGAGCTCACAGTCTAGAAGGGGGAGACAGAGAACAAAACATATTAACAAAATAAAATAAATAGAATAAACATGTACAATTAAAATAAATAAATAAATAGAGTAATAGTAGTAGTATCAGTAGTAGTAGTAATTATTATTACTACTAAGTGCTGGGGTTTGTACAGGGTCATCAGGTCTCACGTAGGGCTCACAGTCTTCATCCCCATTTTACAGTTGAGGGGACTGAGGCCCAGAGAGAAGCAAAACGATTCACTCGAGGTCACCCAGCAGACAAGTGGCTGAGCTGGGACTAGAACCCAGGTCCTCTGACACCCAGGCCCGGGCTCTCTCCATTAGGCCACACTACTTCATCAACCCTAATCTATCCCATCCCCGTTTTATAGGTAAGGAGACGGGCCCAGAGAGAGGAAGTGGATCCCCTTGCAGGCCATTGGCAGAGCTGAAGGATGAGCTAGGTCTCCTATAATAATAATAATAGTAATAATGCAGACAACACTACTAATAACTATGGCATTGCTGGGGTAGATAGAGTGTAATCAGATTGGTCAAGTCCCTGTCCCACATGGGGCTTGCATTCTTAATCCCCATTTTAGAGATGAGGTAACTGAGGCACAGAGAAATGAAGGGATTTGCCCAAGATCACACAGCAGACAAGTGGCAGAGCTGGCATTAGAACCCACGGTCTCTGACTCCTGAGCTCGTGCTCTTGCCACTAGGCCATGCTGACTTCCATTCATTCATTCAATTGTATTTATTGAGTGCTTACTGTGTGCAGAGCACTGTACTAAGCGCTTGGGAAGTACATGTTGACTTCCTCCGTCCCCAACCCCCCTCAGTCTTGTGGCCTTTCCACTAGGCCACACTGCAAAAACACAATCCCCACGTTGTAGGAGAACTGGGTATTTTGAACCCCGGTACCCCAGGCGGGGAGTGGGGCGAGGAGGGAGGAGAGAAGGATCATAGCAAGTAAATGTCCTTCCCCTGCAAACCAGTTTCATTTGTTTCTGTCCTGCCGACCTAAGAGCGATACAAAGTGTAAAGTGCCAGGAAATCCTGCTGGAATTAGTCCATGGGTCTGGCTTGGGATTGTTTTGTTTGTTTTGTTTTTAGTGATGTTTTTTAAGCGCTTATTATGTGCCAGGAAATTGTACTAAGCCCTGGGGTAGATACAAGGTAATCAGTTGGACGCAGTCCATGTCCCACATGGAGCTCACAGTCTCAATCCCCATTTCGCAGATGAGGTAACTGAGGCCCAGAGAAGTGAAGCGACTTGCCCAAGGTCGCACAGCAGACAAGTGGTGGAATCGGGATTAGAACCCAGGTCTCCTGACTCCCAGGCCTGTGCCCGCTGAGGCTTGCAGAGGACAAAACGGGATTTGAATTTTCTGGGTTTGCTGGGAGCTCAGGCCCCCCCGCCCATAGCCCAAAGTCTACAATAATAATAATAATTATAATTATGGTATTAAGCACTTTGTACCAGGCACTGCACTAAGCAGTGGGGTGGAAACAAGTAAATGGGATTGGACCCAGTCCCTGTCCCACCTAGGGCTCATAGGCCTAATCCCCATTTTCCAGATGAGGTGACTGAGCCCCAGAGAAGTGGAGTGCTTGCCCAAGGTCACACAGAGGACAAGTGGCGAAGCCGGGTTTGAAAGAATCCTTGGTTCATCAACACTGATTTTTCTGTGGGCTGCGGGAAGGGGACAGAGGGCGATTTAGCCCTCAAACCTCTGGTTCCCGTGTCACCTGACTGCCCCTGCATCAGACCTAGGTTTTCCTGGTTTTCTTTACTGACCTGGTTGACTGTATCTGGAAGGCATCTCATAGCTGGGACAAAGGAAGGGAAAAAAGCAGCCGGGTCCGTCTTAGGAATCTCACACCCTGCTCGGAAGGTGTTCCCGACCAGCTTTACGGGCTCAGGTGGGGCAAGATGGGGCTGTGGACTTTGAGTTCAGTTCAGAAGACAAGCGGCATTGGCCCAGTGGAAGAAACACGGGCCTGGGACTCAGAGGACTTGAGTTCCAGTTCCGGCTCTGCTACTTGCCTGCCGTGTGACCTTGGTTAAGTCACTTAACTTCTCTGGGCCTCAAGTTTCTCATTGGACAGATGGGGATTGAATACTTGTTCTCCTTCCTTTTCAGACTGGGAGCCCCATGTGAGATGGGATTATATGCGACCTGATTATCTGAATCTACCCACAGTGTGCTCAGGGTACCACGCTTGGCACTTCATATGTGCTTAACAAATGCCACAGTGATAATAATAATTGGGACGAAAGAGTCCTGTCTCATTCATTTTGGCTTCCTAAAATCAAAAATCAGGATGGTTTTAATGGGAAGCAATTCAGAGTGATTCGACCCTTGGCTCCAGCCATGAAAAATGTCAAGCCTCTTTACAAGAGTTAGATCTGACAGTAGTAGTGGTAATGGTGTTTATTGAGCACCCACTGGAGACAATACACTGTACTAGATGCTTGGGAACATTTAACAGTAGTAGTAATGATATTTACTGAGCTCTTGGTGCAAATGTACGGTGTTAAGTGCTTGGGACAGTTCAATAATAGTCGTAGCAGTAATGGTATTTATTAAGCACCCTCTGGGTGCGAGGCAGTGAAGTAAGCGCTTGGGAAAGGATAACAGAAGCCCGAGACGTGTTCCCCGCCCACAAGGAGCTGACACTCATTCATTCATTCAGTCAGTCAGTCGTATTTATTGAGGGCTTACTGTGTGCAGAGCACTGTAGTAAGCGCTTGGAACGTACAAGTTGGCAACATATAGAGACGGTCCCTACCCAACAGTGGGCTCACAGTCTAGAAGGGGGAGACAGACGACAAAACAAAACATATTAACAGAATAAAATAAATAGAATAAATATGTACAAGTAAAATAGAGTAATAAATACATACAAACATATAGACATATATACAGGTGCTGTGGGGAAGGGAAGGAGGTAAGGCGGGGGGGATGGAGAGGGGGAGTAGAGGAAGAGGAAGGAAGGGGCTCAGTCTGGGAAGGCCTCCTGGAGGAGGTGAGCTCTCAGTAGGGCCTTGAAGGGAGGAAGAGAGCTAGCTTGGCGGATGTGGGGAGCGAGGGCATTCCAGGCCAGGGGGATGACGTGGGCCGGGGGTCGACGGCGGGACAGGCGAAAACGAGGCACGGTGAGATTAGCGGCAGAGGAGCGGGCTGGGCTGGAGAACGAGAGAAGGGAGGTGAGGTAGGAGGGGGCGAGGTGAGGGACAGCCTTAAAGCCGAGGGTGAGGAGTTTCTGCCTGAAACTCGGAAAGGAAAGGGGAGGCAGACATAAACTTGGTACACGGTTAGAGAGTTGACCAAGCCAGCCATCTGCTCAGAGAACCTAGCAGAAGTCAGGAGCTGCAGTCAAGTACCATCTCAGTTGGAAAGGGAAGCAGGGAATGCTTGTCTTCCTGGTCAGGTGAAAGAGATTAGGAAAAGTTTGGCCTGGGCAGTTGCCCTCCTGTTTCTGTACAGTTTAGCTCAAGCCCCAATGATCATGGGAAACTTGGCCTTGCTGTTAGGTGTGGCTTACAGAAGCGCCCTTCTATATTGTTGTCCTTGAGCAGGCCCTTGAGGGTTTGGGTTCCCTGTTGGTGAGGGAGCGGGGGCTTCCTCTCCTCATTAAGCCCCCCGGTCTCGGCCCCGTCTTGCCCCCCGTCCCCTAATCCCTTACTGGTTTGTTCTCTTATCTCAGAATGACGCCATATTTGGGATCCTGAGCAAAGTGAGGCCTTCCTACCAGTCCTGCGCCGACTGCATGTACTCTTCGGCCCGGACGACCTCCGAGGCCTTCGGGGAACCGCGGGAGAGCTTCGGGGCTCCCGCCATCTGTACCCAGCCACCCCTCCTGCCCCATCTCCCCCCGGCCCCGCCGAGCCGGGACCTCGGCCTCCGGGGCCCGCGGACTCTGGCCCGCCTGAACGCGAGCCCCCCATCCCCGGGACCTGATCCCGGTCGCTGGGAACCTCCAGAGAGGATCGAGGAGACGCCCAAGGGACCCCGGAGACTCCTGCCCAAGATCCTGCCTCTGGAGAAGAACTCTCAGCCGGCCAAGGGCCCACCCGGCCTGGAAGCGGCCTGGGAGGAGCCGCCGCCCCCCAAGAAGGATGTCAGACTGCCCAGAGACCCCCGGGTCCAGCTCTTCAGTCAGGAGCTGGCCAAGTCCAACTCCACCAGTTACCTGATGCAGCACCAGGAGTCCCTCATCCAGCTGCAGAAGGCAGGCCTCGTGCGCAAGCATACCAAAGAGCTGGAGCGCCTCAAAGGGACGCCGGCCGAGGCCGCGGCCCCCAGCGTGCCGGACCAGGGTTGCCCCTGGCCCCCGGGACTGGCCGGCACCCCCCCCGCAGGACGGGTCGCCTCAGAAACTCAACGCCCCGGCACGGGCAGATCTCTCGGGCAGCTTGACGAGAGACTTCCTGAAGACCATCTGCTCCACTCCGCCCTCCTCCTCCCGCAGCTCCAACCTGACCCGGAGCTCCAGCAGCGACAGCATCCACAGCGTGCATGGGAAGCCGGGTCTGGTGAAGCAACGGACCCAGGAGATCGAGACCCGCCTGCGGCTGGCCGGCCTGACGGTCTCCTCCCCGCTGAAGCGTTCCCACTCCCTGGCCAAGCTCGGGAGCCTCGACTTCTCCTCGGAGGACCTGGCCGGGGAAGCCGACGCGGCCGGCGGCCGGCGGGGCGAACCTTCCCTGTTGCCCGAGCCGCGACCCCTGGTCGGCCCGGCCTCGGGTCCGGTAAGCCCCCTGGGGAACCTCGAGAGCGCCCCGTGGCCCGGAAAGAGTTGACCCACATTTTCGTCTTCCTGGGCGTCACGGTTTTGCCCATCTCTCCCTCCCTTCCCTCTCCTCCTCTCCCATTCGCTTTGCACCCTTATCGGCACCCCAAACTCCAGCTTTATCCTCCAACAGAGCAATTACTTTTTGGGTTTTTGTTTTTCCTCCATCACGTGAAGGCCCCGAGGAGGGAAAGTAACGCACACAAGAATCACGAGGAAGCGCTGGTCGTTTGCATGGTCATGGGGATCTGGGAGCTGCCTATTGTTAATACAGAACACTCACCCCCACCCAGACTGTTTGCCAATAATGTAAGAAAATAAACATGCACATATGTGTGCATGTACATATGTATGCACATCAAAGAAACTCGGTTCCCGCTCCACCACGTGCACAGTAACAGTAGCAAAATCCAAGCATGAGATTTCCAACTTATCCAAACCCTTGTGGAAAAACTCTTGGAAAACAACGTCAATTCTACCTCTGTTATTGCTGAATTTTTTTTTTAACTGCGTTCATAATCGAGGCTGAATCCAGAGAGGAACGTTACATTGGCAAAGGCCTTCTCAAGTGTTATCCGTCTGGACCCAAAAGAGTATTAAGTTAGAATCTTTACTGCACTGAGTAAGACTAGTGAAGTCAAGTGAAGCCGTTTGGAATCGTCTCTAACAACCGCATCACACGGTACCGGGCGGATGGTGGAGTGTTTTTCCCTCCGTCGGTGAGGCGTTGGGTTTGGAACGGGGAAAAAGCCCGCCTTCTGACGTTTCGGCGAGTAACGATCGGACGATCGTGTTTCTGCCGTAAAATCTGTAACGTTGCTTGGCCCGAGACTGTGGGTGGTTCCTAATGGAGGCCTGGGATTTCGGCCACGGATCCCGACGCCGTCCTCTTTCAGATGTGGGGAGCCGGGGGCGAGGGGTGGGTGGGAGACTAGAGGGTCGAATGTAAGTTCCCCATGCTCCCTAATTCTGCAGTTTACAGCAGAAAACCCAGGCAGTAGTAGCTTCATGGAGGGAAGAGAGAGTTGCCCAGGTGCTCCGGATGTGTTTGTAGTTGGGCATTCACCCTCTGCAAGGAGAGGATTATTTTCTTCTCTTCTGTCTGCGTGCCAGGCTTGGGTTGTGGGAGCCATAGAGTTAGGGGAAGAGACCCAGAGAGCAGAGGGGAGCGGTGAGAGGAGACAGCTGAGAGGAATTCCCTCTGGAAACTGGGGTCATTCTGGTAGGATAAAGGAAATCCATCTGGACTCATCATGCCAAATAGTACAAGTAACCTTAAAAAAAAAATTTGCTTTTCCAAAGGATTCAAAGAGTTCGACTGTAAAAATGGAATGCCGTTAGCAGCCCTGCCGGAAAAAACATGGGGTTTAAAAGAGAACATCTCTCCTCACCACCCCGAGGTAAAGTTTGCTCCCCCGTTTGTTGTTCCCCACGACCTATCACCTTCTGAGCAGACCTTATGTAGTACTGAAAAGCAATATGGGGAAGACCCTGATCCTAATTTTTTCTAGAATTACTTCTCGTCTGCTACTGGCTTCTTGCTAGATCAACAAAAGTTCTGAAGCAAACTTCCATTGTTGAGGGGTTTTGGTTTTCTGACAACTGTCAGTCGATCATTTATTGAGCACTCACTCTGTGCAGAGCACTGTACTAAGCCCTTGGGAGAGTATAGTACAGCAGAGTTGGAAGACATGTTCCCTGCTCACAAGGAGCTTAAAGTCTAGAGGTTATTGGAAGTTTTCCCTTAAAGGCAATTATGGATCATTTTCTGAAAAACCTGGTGATGGGTAGATGGGAGGGGGATTCCAGCCCAAGAAAGGGAGAATTTTTTTTTTTAAAGGGCGGGGATGGTTGTTCAATACTTTTTCTTTTTCCCCCAAAGTAGATTTCATTTGGCAGGCGTTTTGGGGGTCAAAAATGATCTTTTAAAATTAGTGATAGACTTGTTAGTTCAAATGTGCTTGTGTTGCACACACATGAGTGAGCGCTAGTTGCTTTTGCAAACTTTAATTTTGAGAGCCATGAATCCACAAACGCTTTTAAAGAGAGAAAGAGATTGCTAATGGAAGTTTACTTTCTGCAAATGCCTCAGGACTTTTTCACATGAGCACTGCAAGGGACCCTGACACTGAAGTGTTCCCACAGACGTTCTAGATGGGGGCAAGGATCGCAGATTAGGCTCTTGATCTGTAGTCAAGGCAGAATACAGAAAGGAGGCAATTGCTGGCGTAATTTAAGGCACAGAAAACCATCAGGGTTATGACAGCTATAGGGAAGCAGACCATGTGTCTCAGTTTCCTGGATCATTGGTTCCATCCTGTATCGCTTTGATGGGCGTAAGAGAGAGGTCACAGATTTCCGGTCGGACTGATGACAGAATTTTACATAGGCCCCTTAGCCTATAACAGCCTTGCAACTTATGTTCTGCTTCTACTAGCCAGCCAAATTCCTGTGCCACCTTGGAGAATAGAGAAAATTTCGCCATTCATTTTGGATTTGGGGGTGAAAAAATACATTTTAAAGTTATGCTGTTTGCTGACAGACATCTTGAAAAGCACAATTAACCTGAGTACGGCTTGAGGTTGTAAAACGTCAGTAATTCGGGTGAATTTTATTTTCACGGAAATGTGTCTTTTGTACCTATGTCCAAAAGGAATCCTGACCACGTCAGTTTGTACTCTGTGACTTCCCATAGCATTTTATCCTGGGTCCCTCCTAAAAACTCCCTCAGTTTTCATCTGGAATCAAGTATTAATATGATATGCCTGCTATTAAACGGTAAGTGCATTTGTAAGGTGAAAGCTACTGCATTTGTCATTTAGATGTTGTGTTTTTCTAAAATTTGTGATTGTATTGAAAACGCGTGTATGGGCGGAAGCCGAAGAAGGAAAACACGTCAGATTAGAGTGAACCGTACCACTCTTGTTTGGCAAGTGCAGATTTCCAGGACGAGTTTTTTCCTTTATTATTATTGTTATTTTTAAAAATCCATGCCATCCCTCAGAGCTTAACTGGCTCGCAGTTGGAATGTTCCTGGGCTATTCATCTTCCCCAGAGAGAAGAGTTTTAACATCCTCACATCCCTTCTGGACCCCAGGCCTTATGATGAGCACAGGAATCCAGCCTGGGACCTGGCTAGAATCTAAATGGGACGTAGCTTCTAGCCACCTCATTATACAGAGTACTCATGGAAGCGTGTGTAAATTCCTGCACCCACGTAATTTCTTCATTACCATCTGCTTGATAAACAGTTCCTCTTTCCTCTCCCCCCTCATCCTTTGGCCAAGCCCCCTTTTGCCTTGACAAGCCCTAGGTCAGTCATTCAACCAACCAAGCGCTTAATAAATGCCATTATTATTATTATTATTATTGAGCACTTACTGTGTACAGAGCACTGAACCAAGTGCTTGGGAGAGCACAGTACTATGGAGTTTATCACCTAGTGTGGTCACTGTAAGGAGAAACGGCAGATTCTGCAGTAGAGAAACAACTGCAGGTAGAGTCCTTCTCTTTCATTCATTCATTGTCATATTTATTGAGCACTTACTGTGTTCAGAGCACTTTACTAAGCTCTTGGGAAGTTCAAATCGGCAACATACAGAGACGGTCTTCCTCCTCCTCCTCCCCTTCCCCCAATCCACACACACCCGGAAACAGTTGTTTATTTCCATGCTGCCTGGGTTTGAGAAACGAGACCAATGCATGTTTTTGCCTTGGGGTCGTGCTGTGAAGCACAAACTATATGCAGTCGATTGAACGTATGTCACGCCTCCGATTGGCAGAAGAGGCAGAGAGGAGCATCCGATGTCTTAAAGTCCGTCATGTCAGACTAGATTTCGTTGATTTTTTTATAGATTGAGAGGCCTCCCCCTGTGGCAAAGCTTTCCCCGGTTGGAGAACGTGAAACAGTTCAGAAAACGTGCAGTTCTGTCCCTCTCCTCAGATCAGGCCCATTTTCCTGTTTATCTCATGCATACCACAGTGTTGATTATCCCCAATAACCAGCTTTTCATTCTCCGTCTTCCCTTCAGCGTTGTGTTTTGTGCTTGCGTCTCTAAATACGGTCTCCATAGAGAGTTGAAAATAGGTAGCTTGAGCCGAATGATTTCATTGCTCTTTGGAATCCCACCCCACACACGTGCTCTAATGCCCTGGGAGCAGAGATAATTCGTGACTCAAGGATCTAAAGCTACTCAGCGGTACCACCGGTGGGTAAGAGAAGATGGATTTTTCTTTTCGAAAGCCCCAGCTTCCGCCATGCCAATTTCTAAGGGAGTCGAAAGGCAGAGGACGGTCAGCTTGCGAGCGTCTCGGCTCGGCTACGCAACAATTGGGCCTTCCTTCCCTCCCCTTACATACTGTAATCACCATCGTTGACAATTGAGTGCCTTAATGATAGTTTACAAATACTGTGTATTTACACTAAGCTGTTGAACACTGCTGATCGTGCTGTTCTGATGCTTCCGTGTTCGCCATTGCACTCATTCTGCTCCTCCGTGGCCCTTCATAGGGGGTCTCGGTGGGCTATTCAAGGTCGTGACCCCAGTTCGCCTCTCCCCAGGGGTGAGCTGACGTTTCTGTCAGGGTGGTGGCAAGCAGCGGGGGGACTGATCACCGGGCCCCGCTAGAATTTCCTGTTGAAGGGGTTAGCGTCTTCCGGCGTGGAAGTCATTGAGCTGCTACAAGTCAGTTTTAGCAGCGAGACTAGACAGTGCAGGTGGGCCCCATTTTATGATTTGTTGTTCTTACTATTATTATTATTTCTTCTCCGGAGAGTTTACTGCTTGGACCCTTCCTCCTTTCTTTAAGGGCTCTTCCCCAAGTGCTTCAGCCTGCAGAGAGATTCCAAGTTGGTGGCCAGTTCCATTTTAGGCTTTCGTGAAGGAGCCTAGCGTTTACGAAGGAGAATAGTCAGTAGGTGACCCGGGGCATAGTCGTACTCATGCTTTCTTTTGCCATTGTTTTTTATTCATTTTATATATATATAAATATATATATTTAAACAGCCGTATCTTTTGTACTGTAAATGTGCAGTAGGAGATGCATAATGCACTTTTTTTTAACTTTTGTTGGTGTGTATTGAACATACTATGTGTGCTTCTTGTGAGGAAAATAAAGTTTTTTCTTTACAGGTTACTCGGCATCTCTTAAATTGTCTGTCTCAGTGCAGTCGATAATGTCAATAATTGTGGGGCTTGTTGAGGGTTTACTTGGGCCAAGTTTTGGGGGAGAGCCAAGATAATCAGGCATAGTCAGGGAATCCTATGGATTGAGCGCTTATTGTGTCCAGAGTACTGTACTAAGTGTTTGGCAGAGGCCAGTAAAACCATGAGCAATGCCCACAACAAGCTTCCGGTCTAGAGGATGAGCTTACAATACCTGCCTTTTTGAGGCACAGAGGTTTGGGTTTTTTGTTTGTTTTCTTTGGTACTTGTTAAACACTGTGTGGCCAGCACTGAACTAAGAACTGGAGTAGACACATGCCAGTCAGATTGGACACAGTCCATATCCCAAGTGGGGCTCACCGTCTTAAATCCCCATTTTACAGGTGAGTAAACTGAGGCACAGAGACGTGAAGTGACTTCTCCAAGTTCACAAAGCAGACAAGTGACGGAGCCTCAGTTCTTCTAAACCCCAACCCTGGGCACTTTCTAAGCCCCATCTGAGACAGGTACTGTGGTCAACCTGAGTAGCTCGTATCTACCCCAGTGCTTAGTACAGTGCTTGGCATGTAATAAGTGCTTAACAAATACCACCGTTATCATTATTAATCCTAACTGAATCAAGGGACCTATCGTGCCACCAGAAAGAGTGAATCATCACCGCATATCAGATCAACGCTCTCGGTGGTATTGGCCCCAGATTTCTGATAATTGCAATGAAATTATGTAGGTGCGGTCAGCATCTCTCCGAGATGTAGTCATCTCTCTAACCCTGCTCTGGGGATCGGGATGCCTGAGTTATGGTTCCGGTTCTGCCTGTAGGTAACAGGGACAAAGGCTAAACTCACCCTTCACCGTAAACTGCACACTCACCTGTCCTAGCCCAGACTGGGGGGTAGTAGTAATAATTTGTGGTATTTTATTTAAGGAAGCAGTGTAACCAAGAATCTGGGAGTCAGAAGGACCTGGGTTCTAAAACCATCTCCGCCACTTTTCTGCCATGTAAACCTGGTCAAGTCACTTCACTTCTGGGCCTCAGCTACCTCATCTGGAAAATGGGGATTAAGACTGTGAGCCCCATCTGGGACAGGGACTCGTATCTACCTCAGCACTTATTGCAGTGCCTGACGCATAGTAAGCGCTTAACAAATACCATAAAAAAAGCACTTGCTACGTTCTTGGTACCCCTCTCAGGGTCGTACTTGGAGAGTTTCCAGTACTCTTCCAGTCTCGACTACGGAAGGGAGAGTCAAGCAGAGGCCTATCCGTTCCATTCCTAGCTTGGGCAGTGGCTAGCAAGTGGAAGGTAATCTGCTACAAGTCAAAACTCAGCCATGCTGGGTAGCTGCTCCCCGGGAGAGAGTCAAGAGTGGAGACTCGAGTTTACTCTGCGGAAGGAGGCAGTGGTAAACCACTTCTGGAGTTTTATCAAGAAAACTATGGATGCACTACAGAATGATTGCAGATGGAGGTGGCGCATTCTGGGAGGTATGTGTCCATGACTTCGCTATGTCGGAGATGACAGCAAAAGACAAGATGTTCTTGGTGTGTTGTTTTTTTTTAATGGCATTTGCTAAGTGCTTACTGGGTGCCAGGCACTGTATTAAGCACTGGGATGAAAACAAGATAATCAGATTAGACACAGTTCATGTCCCATGTGGAGCTCACAATCTTAAACTAGACCGTGACCCCCATGTGGGACAAGGACTGTGTCCAGCTGATTATCTTGTACTTACCCCAGTGCTTAGAACAATAGTTGACATAGTGTTTAACAAATACCACAAAAAGAAAAAAAAAATCCCCATTATACAATTGAGGTAAGTGAGGTACATAGATGTTGTGACGTGCTTAAACTCATAGCAGATGTGGCAGAGCCAAAATTAGAATCCAGGCTTCCTGGCTTGTGCTCTTTCCACTAAGGCCACGCTGCTTCTCAAGAACTGGGGAGGTAATGAAATCATCAGAAATAGGCCCTCCCCTATGTGGAGTTCACAGGATAAGGAGAAGGGAGAACATTCATTTTCTCCCCATTTTACTGGTGAAGAAATTGAGGCCCAGAGAGATGAAGTGACTTGTCCAAGGTCTCACGGCAGGCAAGTTGCAAAGGCAAGATTAGAACCCATATCTCCTGACTCCTGGGCCTGGGCATTTTCCACTAGCCTATACTGCTTCTATTCCTGATGGAAGAATCTATTATCTGTCACCTTTCCACAGAATTGCTGTAAATAAGCAAAGCTCACGTGCAGTTATTGGGGAGAGTAGCCTAGCAGTTATTAGCTTGATTCCTCAGTCCCAGGTATTAAGAGTAAAATACCTTCCAACTGGGAAGGGGAAATTGGACCTAACATTTACCGTCTATGTGGATATGTAGTGTAGCAGATGTAACTCAGAAAGCTGAGGAGAGTCTAAATCCTACCATGAGATCTATTTAACCTTCCAGGTTCAGGCGGAAGAACGGTAATGGCGCTAAATACCACTGACTGATAGATCGATTAGAAGTCAGCACAACCAGGCTCCTCGGTGTTTGTTTTTGAGGTAGTCATTCAATCTTATTTATTGAACGCTTACTGTATGCAGAGCACTGTACTAAACGCTTGGGAAAGTACAGTACAACAGTAAGCACACACATTCCCTGCCCACAACAAGCTTGCACTATAGAGCAGTGGAGGCAGGCATTAATATAAATAAATTCAGATATGTTCGTAAATGCTGTGGGGCTGGGAATGGGGAGAAGAACAAAGGAAGCAAGTCAGGCCGACGCAGAAGGGCATGGAAGAAGAGGAAAGGGGGGCTTAGTCAGGGAAGGCCTCTTGGGAAAGATGTGCTTTCAATAGGGCTCTGAAGGAGGGGAGGGTAATTGTCTCTCAGATTTGAGGAGGGAGGGCTTTCCAGGCCAGAGATGGGTTGTGGGCGAGGGGTCAGCGGTGAGATGGACGAGATTGAGACACAGTGAGAAGGCTAGCATTAGAGGAGCAAAGTGTGCGGGCTGGGTTTTGGTAGTGTTGAGTCTTGCTGCCTTGACGTCTCATAAGGCCCTCTCCATTAAGAATTGAGAAAGTTACACTTTGCTTTATAAGGTGTCATTTTTCTTGGAACCATCAGAAATTTAGAGGCTGAACCAACCAATCCTTGGCATTTAGCTTCTTCCAAGGAATGCAAAATGTGGCTTACGCCTGTCTTTTATCCTCATGGTGGCTTTGGAAGCAACTGAACACCCCCATCTGAGACAGAGTAGCTCACAGGCCCTCTACCAGCCCAGAGCGCAGTCTCCTGTCAGAACCTGGGCCCTTCCCAAAGCATCATAGGATCTTCCACCACGAGATTCCAAAAGATGACCGACTGGAGAGGCATCTTTCTCTCGAGACAACCCCCCTGCCCCCCGCATAAATGACAGGTGATTCCAAAACACCAAGAGGGGCTGCAGAATCCAAGACTCCTCAGGATCCACTCGCTAATGCCTCACTCCAAGCTAAAGGGATACACTGGGGGCATATTTCTTTTCAACAGTCCTTGCCACATTTCGCCTTTAAAGGCAAATGGTTTGCACAATTTATGCTTGTAAGGAATCCAGTTTCAGCCTGGAATGGTGTTCGCTCTGTAAACTGCCCCAGTGGAGAAAATTTCTGTTTACGTTGGCAGGGGGACAGCGGAACACCAGTGGTGTTCTTGGGGTCTAGGCACGTTTTTAAATTGTCCGCGTGAAGGTAGCTTATTTGAAGAGATCAAATCCTGCCTTTTACGGGTAACTGAAATGGGTAGTTTTCTTGAGATGGGAGATTGGATTGAAGGAGGTTGAATTGGATTAAACAGGTCTGGGAGACTGGCCCTTTGTTTAATTGTTAGTTTTTGGTCATCAGTTTAGCCTCATCTTTCCTCTGGGACCAAGAGGTCAGTCTCTGAGGTAGATTGTCTTTCCTTGGCCTTTAATCACTAGCTGACAGCAAGGAAGCCCCTATGGGCGTATCTTTAAACTTGGTTGCTTCCCCAATTTTTAAGGTGTTTGTTAAGCGCTTACTGTGTGCTAGACACCTTACTAAATGCTGGGGTAGATATGAGATGATCGGCAGGAAGACAGCCCATGTCCCCCCGTGGGGCTCACAGTCTTATTCCCCATTTTGAAGATGAGGTAACTGAGGCTTGGAAAAGGTAACCGACTTGCCCAAGGTCACACAGCAGAGCAGGATTAGAACCCTGGTCCTTCTGACCCCCAGGCCCGTGCTCTATTAAGTAGGCCACATTGCTTCTCATAGCCTTAGTGGCGTTATACTTGAACGTCCGTCTCCCCGGGTCGATTGTAATAATAATAATAATCATGATGGCATTTGTTAAGCGCTTACTATGTGCAAAGCACTGTTCTAAGTGCTGGAAAATAATGGTGGTATTTGTTAAGTGCTCACTATGTGTCAAGCACTGTTTTAAGTGCTGGGGTAGATACATGGTAACCAGGTTGTCCCACATGGGGCTCATAGTCTGAATCCCCATTTTACAGATGAGGGAACTGAGGCCCAGAGAAGTCAAGTGACTTGCCCAAGGTCACACAGCAGACAAGTGGCAAAGCCGGGATTAGAACCCACAACCTCTGACTCCCAAGCTCTGGCTCTTTCCACTGACTCATGCTGCTTCTCTGTAAGGTCCTTGAGGAAAGGGATTGTATCTCCTGATTCATGTACCCTCTCTAGCGCATATCGCACACAGATCGCAAGCTCTTCAGAGGCAGGGGGTGTGACTTTTATACTCTCACAGGCCCTCAGTAGAGTGTTTTGCACAGAGTTTTCAACCAGTTCTACAGAGTGATTGATTGTAATATGGATGTGAACGTTGGCTGATTGATTTTGGATTCCGTGAAGATGCCGTTACTGATACAATTCTAATAACAGGTATAAACAGGTGTGCAGTAGACTAGATTTTTAAATTTATTTAACCCGCTGCTCTGGGATCAGTAGTAGAAAATAATCAAGAGAAGCGGTCTTAATGGATAGAGCATGGGCCTGGAAATCAGAAGGACTTTCACATGCCTGCTGCTTAACCTTGGGCAAGTCACTTCACTTCTGGGCCTCAGCTACCTCATCTGCAAAATGGGGATTAAGGCTGTGAGCCCCAGGTGGGGCATGGACTGTGTCCGACATGATTGGCTCGTATCAATCCCAGCACGTAGAACAGTGTTTGTCACTTAGTAAGTGCTTACCAAATACTATTATCATCATCTGTAAAATGGGGATTAAGACGAGGGGGCCCCAGGTAGGGCACGGACTGTGTGTCTACCCCAGCCCTTAGTACAGTGTCTGGCTCATTGGTAAGTGCTTAACAAATACCATTAAAAAAACTCCCCATTTTCAGCTGCATGATAGAAGCAGCATGGCATGATGGATAGAGCCCAGGCCTGGGAATCAAAAGGTCATGAGTTCTAATCCCAGCTCCTCCACTTATCCGCTGTGTGACCTTGGTTAAGTCACATCACTTCTCTGTGCTTCAGTTCCCTCATCTGTAAAATGGGGTTTGAAACTGTGAGCCCCACGTGGGACAGGCACTGTGTCCAACTCGATTTGTTTGTGTCCACCCCAGTGCTGAGTATAGTGCCTGGCACAAAGTAAGTGCTTAGCAAATACCAGTTATTATTATTATTGTTATTATGGCTATGACTCAGACACCTTTATCTCCAATGTTTTCATTTCCAGAGCTCAGCTTCCCTCAGCTCGGCTCCTGCCGCCAGATTTCTCGGCTCGGAAGTGGAGCCCTGGTTTGCAGGGACCGGGCAAGGAGCACTAAGGCTCTGGAGCAAGTAGGAGATGGGTGGCCAGGAGTCCCCACAGAGAAACACTGTGTGCTTCTGCCAAATAGTGGTTATAACATCATGCCAGGAGGCTGCATTCCCAGGTGGACGGGCATGATGTCATATTGACTGGAATTCCAGATGGCTGGCAGTACCCGCCCCAACTGTGACTGTGAATTAAAACTTCATTCATGCATTCAATCATTTATTGAGCGCTTATTCTGTGCAGAGCACTGTACTAAGCACTTGGGAGAGTACAATACAACAATAAACAGTGATATTCCCTGCCCACAATGAACTTACAGTCTAGGGTGGGGAGACAGACATCAGTGCAAATAAATAAAATGACAGATATGGGACATAAGTTCTGTGGGGCTGGGAGGGGGGAAGAGTAAGGGGAACAATTCAGGGCATTGCAGAGGGGAGTGGGAGATGAGGAAAAATGGGGCTTAGTCTGGGCAGGCCTGTTGGAGGAGGAGATGTACCATCAGTAGAGCTTTGAAGGTGGGGGAGAGTAATTTTCTGTTGAATTTGAGGAGGGAGGACGTTCCAGGCCAGAGGCAGGATGTGGGCGAGGGGTCGGTGGTGAGACAGCCGAGATGGAGGCACAGTGAGAAGGTTAGCACTAGGGGAACCAAGTGTGCAAGGCTGGGTTGTAGGAGAAAAGTGAGGTGAGGTAGGAGGGGGCAAAGTGATGGACTGCTTTGAAGCCAATGGCAAGGAGGTTTTTTTGATGCGGAGATGGGCCACCACTGGAGTTTTCTGAGAGGACCATGACGTGTCTCGAATGTTTCTGTAGAAAAATGATCTGGGCAGCAGAGTGAAGTATAGACTGGGGTGGGGAGAGACAGGAGGTTGGGAGGTCAGCAAGAAGGCTGATGCAGTAATCCAGGCGGGATGGGATGAGTGCATGGATTAAAGTAGTAGCAGTTTGGGTGGTGAGGAAAGGACACTTCTCCTGGTTTGCAGAGAAAAATGGACTTTTTTAAGCCCAGGAAGTTCAGTACCGGAGAACGGTGCTTTGTTCACAGTTAGCACTCAAGAAATACCATTGATAGATTGATTGACATCAGGCAGGAGCCCATTGGAGTGCCAGACTGAGAGTGTTCATTCATTCAATCGTATTTATTGAGCGCTTACTGTGTGCAGAGCACTGTGCTAAGCACTTGCGAAGTACAAGTGGGCAAAAACGGTCCCTACCCAAAAACGGCTCACAGTCTAGAAGGAGGGAGGAGTGTGTTGCAAGGGCAACCCCAGGCCTGCCCTGTTGCTGTAAAGCCACAGCATTCCCCATTAATAGAGGTTTCCCTTCTGATTGGGGCTGGATCCTTTCAAATAGCTCATAGCTGCTGCCCCAAAGGCCTGGGGTGGCTCAGTAATAGAACAGTTGTGATTCTTTTAAATGGTATTTAAGCCCTTCCAATGTGCCGGGCACTGTACTAAACGCTGGGATAGGTAAAAGATAATTGGGTTGGACACAGTCCCTGTCCCACATAGGGCTCACAGTCTTAATCCTCATTTTCCAGATGAGGAAACTGAGGCATAGAGAAGTGAAGTGACTTACCCAATACCATCACACAGCAGACGAGTAGCAGAGCTGGAATTAAAACCCAGGTCTCTGGCTCCCAGGCCTGTCCACTTTCCACTAGGCCAGGCTGCTTCTCTTGTTAAAGTGCTTACTATGTGCTGAGTGCTATAGTAGATACAATACAATCAGATCAGACACACTCCCTGTCACAGGGCTCACAGTCTAGCGGGGACAAAGAACGAGTATTTTACTACCATTGTTCAGGTGAGGATACTGAAACAGATAAGTAAAGCGATTTGCCTAGTGTCACCCAGCGGATAAGTGGTGAAGCTGGGATTCAAACCTAGGTCTCCTGGCTCCCCTGGGCTATTTCTACTAGTAGCAGCTGGCCCTGAGCACAGGGAACCCAATGAAAACACTCTAAACTTTGCAGTCCAATATCAATCAATCACGAGTATTTACTGAGTGCCTAATGTGTACTGTGTATTAAGACATTGAGCCCATGTGGGTCAGGGCCTGTGTCCAACCTAGTTTGCTTCTGTCCACCCCAGCGCTTAGTTTGGTGCCTGGCACATAGCAAGCGCTTAACAATGCCTATAATTATTATTACTAATATTATTATTGTTATTGAGCCCTTGGTAGGGTACAGTGGAGCTGATAGACATGCCTCCTGCCATCAGAACTTGCAGTCTGCTGTGTGCAGAGCACTCTACTGAGTACTTTAGAAGCACGAAAGATTACTCTCCCCCTCTTCAAATCCTTATTGAAGGCACGTAACCTCCAAGATGCCTTGCCTGACTAAGCTCTCCTTTCCTCTTCTCCCATTCCCTTCTGCATCACCCTGACTTGTTCCCTTTCTTCATCCTCCCCCCCAGCCCCACAGCACTTATGTCTATAGCTGTCATTTACTTCTACTAATATCTGTCTCCCTCTCTAAACTGAAAGCTCACTGTGGCCAAGGAATCTGTTTTTTTGTTATTTTGTACTTTCCCAAGCTCATAGTACAGTGCTCTGCATACAGTAAGTGCTCAATAAATACGATTGAATGCATGACATTTAGTCAACCTGATTCATGCCCTTGAGGTGCTTCCAAACTAGGGGAGGATGTAACTGCCAAAAAAAATTACAGATTGGACTGTGAAATTTCAAAAGCTTTTCACAGAAGCAGTGGTCGAAGCGTTTACGTATCAATTGGAGAATTTCCTAGAGTCGCCTAATGATAATCCCCTAAATAACCAGTTTCAATTGGCACACACCGATAAAAACACATTGCCTTGACACTGTCAAAGATTTTCTAGCAGTGTTTCTGGAAAATCACTTCACAAGAACATAGGTAGCTTATTGCGACTGCAGTAAAGTCATATTGGGATGGCCAACCCAAGACATATCTGTTTCTAATAATAATAATAATGGTCATTATTATGATAATAATTATGGTACTTGTTAAATGCTTACTTTATGTCTTGCACTGTACTAAGCACTGGGGTAGACACAAGATCATCAGGTTGGACACAGTCCCTGTCCCACGTGGGGCTCACAGTCTAAGCAGGGGAGAGGAGGAGGGTTCAGTCCCCATTTTATGGATGAAGAAGCTGAGGCCCAGTGTGGGATTCGAATCCAGATCCTCAAACTCCCAGGCCCGGGCTCCTTCCACTAGGCCATGCTGCTTCCCACACTGCCCTAATGAAGAAGCTGGCAAGCACCAAGGCTCAAGAAAAGTAGGCAAGCTCTGGGGGAATTAACTCTCCTAACCCTCTATTTTCAGACACTGTAAAGCGTTTACAGATCTGGTGGGGAAGAACCTGGACTCCTTTTTTGGCCGATGGGTTTTCAGTTCACAAAGGCCCATGTTTGGTGCTTTTCTAAGCGCTCCCCAGAGCTGGCTGTCCTAGCTGTCTGGGGTGATGAGCTGCACAGAAGCAGGGCGGCCTAGTGGAAAGAGCCCAGATCCGGGAGTCAGAGGACCTGGCTGCTAATCCTGGCTCCATTCCTTGCCTGCTGTGTGACCGTGGGTAAGTGACTTCACTTCTCTGGGCCTCACTTTCCCCATCTGTAAAATGGGGTTCTACCCCCTACTTATATGGTGCAGGACAGGGGCTGTGGTCTGATTATCTTGGGAAATAGCATGGCATAGCAGAAAGAGCAGGGGCCTGGGAATACACGGGTTCTAATCTGTTTGGTCAATTGCTGATGTACCACCTCTGTGTCTCAGTTTCCTCATCTGTCAATGGGGATTCAGTACCTGTTCTCCTTCCTCCCTAGACTCTGAGCTCCATGTCAGACAGGGACTATGACCAGAGTCTGATTACCTTTTACCTACCTAGTGCTTAGTACAGTGCTTGGCTCATTGTAAGAGCTTAATAAATACTACAAATACGAGAGAAGCAGCATGGCTCAGTGGAAAGAGCACGGGCTTTGGAGTCAGAGGTCATGTGTTCTGCCACTTGTCAGCTGTGTGACTTTGGGCAAGTCACTTAACTTCTCTGGGCCCCGGTTACCTCATCTATAAAATGGGGATTAAGACTGTGAGCTCCCCGTGGAACAACCTGATGACCTTTTAACCTCCCCAGTGCTTAGAACAGTGCTTTGCACATAGTAAGCGCTTAATAAATGCCATCCTTACAATTATCATTATTACCGTTACTTTCTTTGACTCCTAATAACAGCCACTTTTTGTGGGTGGCATATGGTCATTAATAATTTTGGTATTTGGTAAGCACAGCCAAGCATTGTGCTAAGCACTGAGGTAGGTACAGTGTGATAGAACGAGGTACAGTCTCTGCCCCCAAAGGGGCTCACAGTCTAAGGGGGAAGAAGAACGAGTATTGAATCTTCATTTTACAGATGAGTTAAGGGACTGATCTGGTTATCCTGTACCTACCCCAGTGCTTGGCACAAAGTTTACACTTAATAATTTTTATTATCATGATGATTACATAGCACAGCCTGCTGAGAAACAGCATGGCCCAGTGGATAGAGCAGGGGTCTTGGAGTCGGAAGGACATAGGTTCTGCTCCCACCTCCGCCACTTGTCTGCTGTGTGACCTTGGGCAAGTCACTTCACTTCTCTACACCTCAGTTACTTCATCTGTAAAACGGGAATTGAGACTGTGAGCCCCACGTGGGACAGGGACTGCATCCAACCTGATTTGCTTGTGTTCAGTCCAGCACTTAGTACAATTCCTGGCAAACAGTGAGCGCTTAGCAAATGCCACAACACGAGAAGCAGGGAAGCAGTTTGCCTAGTGAAAAGAGCACAGCCCTGGAAGTCAGAAGGACTTGGGTCCTAATCCCGGCTCCGTCAAGCTGTGTGACCTCGGCCAAGTGACTTAACTTCTCTGTGCCTCAGTTCTTCCATCTGCAAAATGGAGATTCTGTAATTGTTCTCCTTCCAACTTAGACTGTGAGCCCTATTTGGAAACTGTCAATCTTGTATCTACATCAGTGCTTAGTACAGTGCTTGGTACACAGTAAACCCTTAACAAATACCACAGTCGTCATTACTGTTATGAGTCCATTAAAGCTACGTTCCCCCAAGAGGCAGCAGATGCACTAATAGTGAATCGTATTTATTGAGTGTTTACTGTGTGCAGAGCACTTGGGTGTCTGTTTATTGTTCTATTGTACTCTCCCAAGTGCTTAGTACAGTGTTCTGCACATAGAAATTGTTCAATAAATACCATTGAATGAAGGAATGAGATTACAATATAATATAGACACATTACATTCCCTGTCCACAATGAGCTTACAGTCCAGAGGGGGAGGTAGACATTAATAGAAATAAATAAATTACAGATATTAATTGAGGGACTAAGGAAGAATCCAGACGAGCACATTTATTCATTCAGTCGTATTTCATGTTTATTCATTCAGTCATATTTATTAAGCACTTACTAAGCTCTCGGGAGAGGACAATACAACGGTAAGCATCACATTCCATGTCCTGGGGGAGAAATCAGGCAGGATTTTCTACGCTCTTCCTGAATCCAACCCTGGGGAAAAGAGAGTCCTCTGGGCCTAGACAGGGAGCGGTTTGCGCTGCTCAATTTTTGCTCCCAAGCTCATCTGGAACCAAAGCTGGGCGCGGGGCTGCCGTTCAGGAGAGGAGCGGCCCATTACCGTTGTGTCCAGTGTTCCTTGTTATGATCGAAAGTCATATCCTGTTATGACGTTGCTATGGCAAAATGAAACAACATCTGGAACAACAGAAGTTTTCTCTCTGCTCGATGACTGGCACGGAGGCTATTTATAGGCTGGATTCTGGACGGTTCTGGGGGAAGACAAAGCGACGAAGGGCTGGGATTCAGAATAAAAGCTAGGCCAACCAGGATGATCCACCCATGGCATAGAACGGAATCACCCCCCTGTCCCTAACAGCACGGGAGTTGGGTCGAACCGATCACAACCACCAGCCTCGTTTTTGACGAGTTCCACCGATGGGGTGGAGAATAATACTGTTCTATTGTGTTCTGGAGGACGGGACAGAACAAGGTCATCGTGTCTGTCCTGGTTAAGGCATTGACTTCCTGTGGGAGCAAAAGCTGAGTCCTTAGGATAACTTTGGTGAGGGCTGTGTATAATAATAATAATTATTATTATTAAAAAATGGTACTTGTTAGGCGCTTACTGTGTGCCAAGCACTGTTCTACGCGCTGGATTAGGTACAAATTAATCAGATTGGGCAAAGTCCCTGTCCCACATGGGGTTTATACTCTTTATCCCCATTTGAAAGATGAGAAAACTGAGGCCCAGAGAAGGAAGTGACTTGCCCTAGATCACACAGCAGACATGAGACAGAGCCAGGATTAGAAGCCAGGTCCTTCTGATTCCCAGGCCCGGGCTTTATCTACTAAGCTACACTGTTTCTGTAACCTGAGAGGGGTGAGAATAACAATTAATAATGGTAATAATAATAATAATGACAGAGAAGAGAGTCTGGTTCTCAGTCCAATTTTTCACTCTGCGGCGGGGTGGTAATAATATATTGCTAATAAAGATTGCCCTATGTTAAGGGCTTCCTATGTACCAAACACTGTACAAGGTGGACACTATCCCTATCTCACATGGGGCTTGTAATCTAAGAGGGAGGGAAAATTGATATTGAATGCCCATTATGTAGATGAGGAAACTGAGGCACAGAGGAATCAAGTGGCTTGCCCAAAGTCACATGACTGGTAAATGCAGAGCCGGGATTAGAACCCAGGTGCTCTGACTCCCAGGACTGGGCTCTTTCCACTAGCTTCGGACCAGGGATTTAGGGGGATGAGGACCAGGAGGGGACAAACTTTGATGAGTCAACAGACCTGAGAGTCACCATTTTGGGTCATTTCATGAGAAGCAGTGTGGCCTAGTGGCAAGAGCCCAGGTATGGGTGTCAAAAGGACCTGGGTTCTAATCCGAGCTCTGCCACTTGTCTGCTCTGTGACCTTGGGCCTCACAGTCTAGGTCTGATGATAATAGCAGAAATCATTATCTTCACCCAGTTTGTGGGTCCCCCAGATTCTGACCTCTGGCCATGACTGGACGGGGGTTGACGGTCTTGTTAAATCTATTCTATGCAGCCTTAATTATAATAATAATGATGATATTCAAGCCTTCCTTCAGTGTGCAACAGAATAGCATGGTTAATGGTGCTATACAGAAGCAGCATGGCCTAGTGGATAGAGCGCAGGCCCGGAGTCAAAAGGACCTAGGTGCTAATCCCGTCTCTGCCTCTTGTCTGCTCTGTGATCTCGGGTAATTCTCTCCCCGTCTAGACTGTAAGCTCACTGTAGGCAGGGAATGCCTCTGTTTATTGTTATACTTCGCTCTCCCAAGCGCTTAGTACAGTGCTCAGTAAGCACTCAATAAATATAATCGAACGGCTGACTGAAGTCACTTCACTTCTCTGGGCCTCAGTTCCCTCATTTGTAAAACTGGGATTAAAACCAGGAACCTCATGTGGAACATGGACTGTGTCCAACCTGATTAGCTTGTATCCACCCTAGCGCTTAGTACAGTGCCTGCTACATAATAAGTGCTTAATGAGTGCCAAAATGATTGTTTTTATTCTCCTCCTTGGCCACCATCTCTAGGGTCGAGTGGGGAGGGGAAAAGGTTGGGTGACAAGAAGTCAGTCAGCACTGTGTTGGAAATGCGGCCCTTTTGACTTGCGGTTTGGGTGTGTTGGGTGGTTTCTCCTAGTTTGCATGAACGACCACATGCTTCCGGCCCTGATTCAGCTTGTCTTTGCAAGTGGGAAGAGGAGTAGGGACAGTGACATTTCTGCTGCCTTTGTGGAACTGTACTGGCCATTAGAGGGTGGGAACGCCGAACCCTTACATTTTCTACCTTGGCTGTGGTCTCATTGATCTTTGCTATCCGGCCCTTTGACAACGTCCTCAACTCCTCCGGCCCACAGCGGGAAGGGCTGAGGAGAAGGTGGTCCTTCCTTGTTTAGAGGAATTGTGGGGGGAGGGTGGTGGTTATAGGTTTTCCTTCCTCCCTTTCCCAAATCTTTTTCTTCAGGGCCCACAAAACAGAGTGAGAGGTGGTGTGCCTTGTAGATTGGGAGTCAAAGGACGTGGGTTCTAATCCCATCTCTGTACCTTGGAAGAGTACAGTGGAACATCAAACAGACACATTCCCTGCCTATCACAAGCTTACAATCTAGAGGGACTGTAAGAAAAAATTCATCTGGGAATAGGCTATGAGAGAATCCATCCTCTGAGCCTCCATTTACTGTGTGTCAAGCACTGTTCTAAGCGCTGGGGTAGATACAGGCTAATCAGGTTACACGCAGTCCCTGTCCCATATGGGACTCACAGTCTTCACCCCCCTTTTTTTTTTTTTACCTATGAGGTAACTGAGGCCCAGAGAAGTGAAGTGACTTGCCTAAAGTCACACAGCAAAGTGGCGGAGCCAGTATGAGAACCCAGGTCCTTCTGACTGCCAGACCTGTGCTCTATCCACTAGCCCATGATGCTTCAAACTCTCCCCACTGAAAGTTGCCTTGGCATCGGAAATTCCTTGTTGCTTTCCGCTCAAGCAGCAGCACAGACCATGCCAGGAAGACAGGGTGCTGAGCAGAAAGCCTTCCGAACCACCAGCATACAGTCTCCCCTTGCAGGGGAACCTGGGAACGGTTAAATCCTTGGCTTCTAAAGCCAGATACTTTCTCCCACAGGGGTGACTTCAAAGAGCTCTGTCTCCTGAGCCTTGTAGTCAGACAAGTGTTCCTGGGGTGGGAATCAGAAGCCGCCCTGTCCATCTTGGCATAAAAGGCAGGCGTCAGAGCTGGGCTTGGGTTTCACCCCGTCCGGAAACAAACGCCACAGAGAGGCATTTTTCTATCTTTAGAGAAGTCAGTAAATCATATTTATTGAGCACTTACTGTGTGCAGAGCACTGTACTAAACGCTTGGGAGAGTATGATAGAACAATACAGCAGACACATTCACAACCCACAGTCCAGAGGACAGTCTAGGACAATCAGCACTTATGTATATATCTCATTTTATTTACTGCTGTCTGTCTTTCCCATTCCAGACTGTGAGCAGGTTGTGGGCAGTGTTTTAAGAGTTTGTCCGTACTTCCTCTCAGAACTCTCCTTCCCCCTTCACATCTGGCAGCCCTGCCATCTTCAAAGCCCTACTAAAACCACATCTCCTCTAGGAAGCCTTCCCTGACTAATCTCTCCTTTTCACCCTATGCCCCTCCACCCTTTATTTTGAATCCTCACCTTCCAATAATAATAATAATGATGATGATGATTGTGGTATTTAAGTGCTTCCTATTTGCCAACCACCGCACTAAGAGCTGGAGTAGATACAAGAAAATCAGGTCCTACACCAGGCTCACAATCCAAGTAGGAGGGAAAACTGGTATTGAATCCCCATTTTTCAGATGTGAGAACTGAGGCACAGAGAAGTGATGTGACTTGCCCATGGTCACATTTCAGACAGGTGGTCCTTGTCCCACATATGGCTCACAGTCTCAACCCCCATTTTACAGATCAGGTAACAGGCACAGAGAAGTGAAGAGACTTGCCTAAGGTCACACAGCAGAGAAATGGTGCAGCAGGATTAGAACCCATGACCATCCGACTCCCAGGCCTGTGCTCTATCAGATCAGGTCCTTCTGGCTCCGAGGCTTGTACTCTACCCACCAGCCCATTCTGCTTCCCTACTATAACCCAATCCACAAACCCCCGCTCTCCTCAGGCTAAACTATTCTCTGTACCTCATCTATCTCATCCTGAACATTTGCCCACATCCTCCCTCCGGCCTGGAAATCCCTCCCCGCTTACGCAACAGATCTTCAAAACCGTCCTAAAAACCACATCTTCCCCAAGAGGCCTTTGCTAAGCCCTCAATTTCCCCTATCCACCCTCCCCTCTGTGTCACCTATGTACTTGGCAGACTCACCCCAGCCCCACAGCACTTCTGTAAAAATCCTTATACTCTGCTATTTTCCCCAGCTGCAATTTATTTTAATATGTCTCCCCCTGTAAACTGTAAGCCCCTTTTGAGAAAGGGTCAAGTTTACCAACTCTGTTATATTATCCTTTCCCAGGCACTTAGTATAGTGCTCTTCCCGCAATAAGCGCTGTTACCATTGATTGATTGATTGGATTAGTATGGTAGTTTGGATGGAGAAGGAAGGGCGGGTTTTAGAGATGCTGTGAAGGTAGAATTTGACAGGATTTGGTGACATTGAATGAGAGAGGTGAGTTGAGGATAATGCCAAGAGATAGGGAGGATGGTGGCATTATCCTCCTATCTCTCCGTCAGAGAGATAGGAGAACCAGAAGAAGACAGCGTCAATGAAGCTGAGGTGAGATAGTATTTCAGTGTAACCTAATGGAAAGAGCACGCACCATCTTGGGATTCAGAGGACCTGGGCTCTAATCCTAATGCGGCAACTTGCCTGCTGTGTGACTTTGGGCGAGTGATTTCACTTCTGTGCCTCAGTTTCCTCATCTGTAAAATTTGAATGAAATGGCTATTTTTCCTCCCTCTTAGACTGTGAACCCCTTTTGGGACGGGACCTATCTAACCTGCGTTTGCGTTTCATGAATGCTCAGTACAGTGCTTGGCATAAACACAAGTATTATTATGATACGGAGATCGACTAGGGGAGGGAGGAGGCCCCAAACGCTTCACAAATGCGGTCAACTGAAGCCCAGCAAAACGAAGAGGAGGGTCAGGTCCCTCTGAGGAAAATAGAATGGGGGTTCCAGGTAAGTGCTCAGACCAGGGCTCCACGGGGAAGCTCGCCAACCCCTCTGTCTTGCCACAGGCCCCTCGTCCACATCCTCCCTCTGGCCTGGAATGCCCTCCCTCGTCAAATTCCACAGTCAATGGACTTTTCCCCTTCAAGGCCTTAATGAAGGCCCATTTCCTCCAAGAGGCCTTCCATGACTAAGCCCCCCTTTCCTCCTCGCCCACTCTTCCGTGTCGCCCTGACTCGCTCCCTTTATTCAACCCCCCCCTCCCAGCCACACAACACTTAGGTCCAAATCTGTCATTAATCGATTTCGATGAAGGTCCATCTCCCCCCTTTGGACTGTAACAAGATAAAATAAATAGAATAGATATGTACAAGTAAAATAGAGTAATAAATATATGCAGACATATGCATATAGTATACATATATGCACATCAATCAGTCGCACTTATTGAGCGCTTACTGTGTGCAGAGCACTGTACTAAGCGCTTGGGAAGTACAAGTTGGCAACATATAGAGACAGTCCCTACCCAACAGTGGGCTCACAGTCCCGGCTCCGCCACATGTCTGCTGTGTGACTTTGGGCAAGTCACTTAACTCCTCGGAGCCTCAGTTCCCTCATCTGTAAAATGGGGATGATGACTGTAAGCCCCCCGTGGGACAACCTGATCACCTTGCATCCCCCACCCCAGCGCTTAGAACAGTGCTCTGCACATAGTAAGCGGTTAACAAATGCCATCATTATTATTATTATTAAAAGACTGTATACATCATCATCATCAGTCGTATTTATTGAGCGCTTACTATGTGCAGAGCACTGTACTAAGCGCTTGGGAAGTACAAGTTGGCAACATATAGAGACAGTCCCTACCCAACAGTGGGCTCACAGTCTAAAAGGGGGAAACGGAGAACAAAACCGAACATACTAACAAAATAAAATAAATAAATAGAATAGATATGTACAAGTAAAATAAATAGAGTAATAAATATATACAAATACATATATACAAACATATATATGGATGGGGCAAAGCCTACCTAGGGGGCAGGGTGGGATAAACCTTCCGAGTGGGAGGGGGGGAATGGGCGGGGCCAAACCTTTCCCACGGGGGCGGAATGGGCGGGATTAAGCCGTTTTGCGTGGGGAGTGGGTGGGGCTAAACCAATCAATCGTATTTATTGAGCGCTTATTGGGTGCAGAGCACTGTACTAAGCGCTTGGGAAGTACAAGATGGCAACATATAGAGACAGTCCCTACCCAACAGTGGGCTCACAGTCTAAAAGGGGGAGACAGAACAAAACCAAACACACCAACAAAATAAAATAGATATGTACAAGTAAAATAAATAGAGTAATAAATATATGCAGACATATATACATATAGCATACATATATACATATCAATCAGTCGTATTTATTGAGCGCTTACTGTGTGCAGAGCACTGTACTAAGCGCTTGGGAAGTACAAGTTGGCAACACATAGAGACGGTCCCTACCCAACAGTGGGCTCACAGTCTAAAAGGGGGAGACAGAGAACAAAACCAAACACACCAACAAAATAAAATAAATAGATATGTACAAGTAAAATAGAGTAATAAATATATGCAGACATACATACATATAGTATACATATATACATATCAATCAGTCGTATTTATTGAGCGCTTACTGTGCAGAGCACTGTACTAAGCGCTTGGGAAGTACAAGTTGGTAACATATAGAGACGGTCCCTACCCAACAGTGGGCTCACAGTGTAAAAGGGGGAGACAGAGAACAAAACCAAACACACCAACAAAATAAAATAAATAGATATGTACAAGTAAAATAGAGTAATAAATATATGCAGACATGCATACCTATATACACATCAATCAGTCGTATTTATTGAGCGCTTACTGTGTGCAGAGCACTGTACTAAGCGCTTGGGAAGTACAAGTCGGCAACATATAGGGACGGTCCCTACCCAACAGTGGGCTCACAGTCTAAAAGGGGGAGACAGAGAACAAAACCAAACACACCAACAAAATAAAATAAATAGATATGTACAAGTAAATATATGCAGACATATATACATATAGTATACATATATACATATCAATCAGTCGCATTTATTGAGCGCTTACTGTGTGCAGAGCACTGTACTAAGCGCTTGGGAAGTACAAGTTGGCAACATATAGAGACGGTCCCTACCCAGCAGTGGGCTCACAGTCTAAAAGCCTGTATACATGGATACATTCACACGGAAGGGAATGGGCGGGGTTAAGCCGTTCACGTGGGAGGGAAGGGGCGGGGCTAGTCGATCGCGTGGGAGAGTGGGCGGGGCTGGGGTGGTCACGTGGGGGTGGGCGGGAACAACGATGACGTAAGGTGGTGGGCGTGGCATGTAGGGGGCGTGTCCGTGCAGGGCGCGGTCTGTGGCGGGGCGTGTCCAGCAGGGGGCGTGTCCCGCGGGCGGTGGCAGCGGCGACGGTGCCGGTCCTGCTGCAGAGGGAGGGCGGGTGGTCGTCGGGGCTGAGGGGAGGCCGGCTCCTCCGTCTGCTGATCCCGGGCAAGGGCCTCGTCTGGTGAGCGATGAAGGGATTTGGGGGGTGTCCGGGGGGCTGCAGGGCGGGGCTCAGGGGGTTGAAGGGGTTGCTAGGGGGTGGATGGAGGGATTTGGGGGTGGCCAGGGGCTGCAGGGAGAGGGGTTGAAGGGGCTCAAGACCGGCTAGGGTCTGCTGGGGGGGAGGATGAAGGGGGCCGGGGGGGGCCGGGGGCTGCGGGGGAGGAATAAAAAAGGGATTTTGGGGGTGGCCGGAGCCTGCTGGGGGGCAGAAAGGAAGGGGATCAGGCCTGGCCGAGGTCAGCTGGGGGAGGGATGAAGGGATTCAGGGCCGATCGGGGTCTCCAGGGAACGGTTGAAGGGGTTCAGGGGTCGCTAAGGGGTGGATGGAGGGATTTGGGGGGGGCCAGGGGCGGCAGGGAGAGGGTTGAAGGGGTTCAGGAGTGGCCAGGGGCTGCACTAAAGGCGTTCAGGGAACCCACGGGAGGAGGGTTGAAGGGGTTTGAGGGGGGTTGGGGTCCACGTGGGAGAGGGAGGGAAGGAGGGAGGGAGGGAAGGAGGCCTCCGCCTCACCGCCGCTGACCATTGGAACAGGCCAGGGGGAGGTCAGATGCTCCCGGTGGGAATGTAGAGCGGCCAGCAGCCCACCTCCCCCAGCCCATCCCCTGGGTCCCCCAGATCTCCCCCCCTTCCCCACCCCTGGCTGTCCCCTCCCCTGCTCTCTTCCCTTCCCAGCCACGGCCGCCTGGGCTTTACCGAGGAAGAAGCCTGGCAGGTAGGCTGCCAAAGCCAGGAAGAAAGGGGCTTCCTGGGGCCGGGGCTAGTGGAGGGAAAGTGGGGAGAGGGTCCCCGGGCTGGCCTGCCTTCCTGGGGGAGTGGTGACGTCGTCCCGTCCCATCCCGGGCCTGGAGATGGGGATGCAAGTGGGAAGTGCTGGCCGCGCCCACAATCCCATCCTCTTCGTGGCCCCCATGGAAAGAAGAAAGGCGGGCTGCCCCACTGTTTTGGGGTATGGAGCCAGGCTGCTTACTTCCCGAACAAATTGGACCGTGTGTGGATCCTTCCCCGCCCCCCGAGGATGGGGCTGAGGGGGGCTCTGTGAACCCCTGCCTCTATAGATGGGGTCTGGGGGGGCTACCCGTGGTACTGTCAGCGTGGCTCAATGGAAAGAGCCCGGGCTTTGGAGTCAGAGGTCATGGGTTCAAATCCCGGCTCTGCCAACTGTCAGCTGTATGACTTTGGACAAGTCACTTCACTTCTCTGAGCCTCAGTTCCCTCATCTGGAAAATGGGGATTAATGTGAGCCCCCCATGGGACAACCTGATCACCTTGTAACCTCCCCAGTGCTTAGAACAGTGCTTTGCACATAGTAAGCGCTTAATAAATGCCATTATTATTATTATTATTACTCTCCCCTCTAAGGACAGGGCCTAGTGGGTCACCTATGATCCTTACTTCTGAGGAAGGGGACCAGGGAGCCCTATGACCTCTGAGGAGCCCACTGTTGGGTAGGGACTGTCTCTATATGTTGCCAATTTGTGCTTCCCAAGCGCTTAGTACAGTGCTCTGCACATAGTAAGCGCTCAATAAATATGATTGATTGAGGAGGAGGCCCCTCCATTGAAGAAGGGCCGTCGGCTAAAACACATGGCCAAGTACTCTTTTCCCCACATGGCAGTGGCATTCGAAGGTGTGTTTCGGTGTGGAATTTTGCACAGTCGATTCCGATGTTTTCCAAAATGTGTAGCCGGTGAAAATACACGTTGGAGAGAGAGAGAGATACTGTATTTCAAAATCCTTTTATGGCATGTGCTCCGTGCTTGAGCTAGCGTTTTTTGTGCTCTCTAATCAGCGACTGTCCTAGAAGAGGTCTTAGTCATTCCAGAACTTGGGCCCATCCTCCCCCTCCAACAGCAAAGCACTCCTGACACCACTGCTTGGTGTTCAGAGAGAGAAAAGAGACAGAAAAGAACCCACAGGGCCAGTCCTGGAAGGGTCTGCCCCGTGTTCAGCGGAAACTGCAGGGATGGGGAGAGGTTTTCTTGGATTTGATTCTTCCCAAGCTCTGGATATTTATTTCAAAAGATACTGAGTTACCGCCAAAAGTTTTTTTGGTGTGTTTTTTTTTTTTTAGGCTGGCCTTAAATCAGCCTCTTTTGAATTTTTGATGAATATTTCGATGTGAGTGCTGAGCAGAAAATATCAGCGTTGGAGTGGCCAGGGGGTAGGGGGGATGTGGATGAAAAATGAAATCGACTTACATATGTCATCCAATTTTGCTGTAGTTGATAGCCGTATTTACTGAGGGCTGTTTAAACAGAGGTATAAAGGTCAGATCCACACCTCGATGACAAATTCCACTGGACTTTTCTTCAATGTACGGAAAGTCTAGTCTTTTTGACTTTCGTAGGCACCAGGAAGTTGAATTAGCTCTGCCCCATTGGTAAATTTTAATGGTCATTCGTTGCTCTGCAAGCCAATTGCTTTCATCAGCATTTATGGCTGCCGTTTTATGTATGGGCCCGTTTAGCTTCTCTTCTAGCAAATGGCCAGCCCAAACGGGATTGAATTTTTCTGAGTTATGTCTACATGCTTATTGCAAGTGCTACTTCTGGGATTCATTCCAAGCGTGAACGGGGAGAGCCACTGCAATGGCAATGAGATAGAAGGCTCCGAGAGTATAAACCATCAGTTCGGCATTGTATGACAGAAAATGGAAAGACTATGAAGTTTAATAGCGACTCGATGCTCATTGTTTAATGTAGGCATTTTAATTGCGATCACAAAACTGATTTGGTTCTTGTACGCTGGGCTTATTAAGAACCCTTATTACACCTCTGGTCATTTTTTTGTGAAGCATGGGTGGATTTTGGTGACAGCTTTTCCGTTTTGAATCATTCAACCAATGGTATTTATTGAACACCGTATTAAACGCTTGGGAGAGTACAACGCAATAGAATTAGCAGGTACGTTCCCTTCCCTTAAGAAGCTTACAGAATGCTTACTACAGTGCCCTGCACACAGTAAGGGCTTAATAAATGCCATTGATTGATTTTTGAGGAGTGAACCATGAGTAGTAATAATAATGATAGTACTTGTAAAGCACTATATGCCAAGCACTGTTCAAAGCACTGGGATAGTTAGAAGTTAATCGGCTTGAACCCAGTCCATATCCCACCTGGGGCTCGCAGTCTAAGTAGGAAGCCCAGAGAAGTGAAGCGACTTGCCCAGGGTCACAAAGCAGACCCATGGCAGAGCCTAGATTAGAACCCAGGTCCTCTGTCTTCCGGGCCCGGGCTCTTTCCGCTAGGCCGTGCTGCTTCTCTGTAACAAAACAGTTAAACGCAAGGTTTCCATTTGCTGACCACAGTAGGTGCCCCTCCCAGAATTAAAAATGCTGTTTCACAGACTTGCAAAGAGAGCCTCTATAGCGGAAAGCAATTATAAAGATTCCCGAGTATCTCATATAATAAAGGATGAAGATTCCTCTGGAATATTTCAGCGGCACTATTGTAGCAAAGGGTATTTATTGCCCCGGCGGAAATCCTTTAAAATGACGAGTAAAATTCTAATGCGTTCTTCAGTGCTTCCCCATTCCATTCTCAAATTTTCCTGTACTGTAATTATGAGTAACAGTCACACTAGTTAGAAACCATTTAAACCTTAAATGTACAACTTCATCAGTTTGTGGAAAGCAAATGCATCAGAGTGGGGAAAAATGTGATTTGAGTCTTAGTAAAGATGTTCCTTAGATGAGAACAAGATGTGTTGAAGTCAGTCAGTTCTCCAGGCCCCTTCCAGTAAAGGTGAGGTGACTTTTTATGCTCATGTTTGATGTAAACGATCCTCTCCTTTACCCCAACTCTCAGAGCCACCGTCAACTGTTCTGAAATTGTGACAGTTGTCAAAACAATGTATTACATGTTTTCCTCAGGGCAGAAAATCCTTGTTCAGGTGGTTTATTAGGGCAGATTGCCAGGGAATATATTTAATGTGGTAAGGGATTGCTGGACTAGAGGTTTTCTCAAAGTTCCTCCCAGCTCTGTGATGCTAGTACAGCAGTAATGCTTTGTGCCGATTAAAATGGGTGGTAGCGGTATTAATAATAATAATAATAAATGGTATTTGTTAAAGTGCTTACTATGTGTCAAGCTCTGTTCTAAGTGCTGGGGTAGGTACAAGGTAATCAGGTTGGATGCAGTCCCTGTCCCACATGGGGCTCAAGGTCTTAATCTCTATTTTACAGATGAAGGTACTGAGGCCCAGAGAAGTGAAGTGACTTGCCTAGGGTCACACAGCAGCAAAGTGGCAGAGCCGGGGTTAGAGCCCAGGTCCTTCTGGCTCCCAGGTCCGGGCTCTGTCCTCTAGGCCTTCCTGCTTCCCAAGGCGCTTAAGAAGCCCTCACTTTGCGCAGAGCACTGGGAGAAAATGCCCCAATGAGGATTCAACCCGCTCCCTGTCCTCAGAGCCTCATTATTACCTCCTGCTAGTGGCTGGGTCATTAGGGAACCTTTTATGGGTAAAACGTCCCAAGTGGAGAGACGGTGTGGGCCAGTGGAAAGGGCAGAGGTCTGGAATGGGGAGACCAAAGTTTGTCCCAACTCTGCTGCAGCAACAGTGGAATTTGCAGCCATAGCAGAAGCACATACTGAGCAGCCGCATGGTGCAGGGCAACATACTAAGCGCCTGGGAAGTACAGCGTGATGAGCTGACACATTTCCCGCCCACCAGGAACTTAGATTTGAACGGGGGAGACAAACGTGAAAATATTTATAACCAGAGTCGTCAAAATAAATGCATGGAACAGACACATTCCCACGAATGCTAAAGCAGGTGTAAATGAGTTTCTGCCAGTGTTGACTGAATGTATGATGTGGTTCAGGGTGAAGGAAAGTGATTTGGGGAAAGCCCGTGGGACCTTGGGAAAGTCACTTGACCTCTCTGGGCCTCAGTTCCATGTCTTTAAATGATCTATTTATTATTATTATTTGTTCATATTGATGTCTGTCTGCTCCTCTAGACCATGTAATATTATTAGTGGAGAACGTGACTGCTAACTCAGCTGTATTGGACTCTCGCACGCACTTAGTACAGTGCACTGCACAAAGTAAGTGCTTGATAAATACCATCAACTGATTCCCTTGTGGGTCAAATGGGGATAAGACCACTGCTGGTGCCCATGTGGGACAGAGACTGCCTATTATCTGATTGTCCATTATCTACACCGGCCCTTGGCATATAGAAAGCGCTTAATAAAGCCATCATTATTTATCATCGGTAATAAAACGTTGTCAGTCGGTTGAGCCTTCTGGTTCTCGTCACTCCTCACGGGCCTGGATCCAACCAAGGCGATCCGGCCTCAGAGAGGGTTGCGTTCCGCCGGTGGTCGCTGAATTGGGAGAGAGGTACCAGCTCCATCCCTGGCACACAAGGCCCAGGTTGATTCCGGCTTTCCCAGGAGGCCGGTGGCGTTCTCCTGCCTGCCTGATGGCGCCTCGGGAGTCTGGAGACATCTGCTGTCGTGGCTCCGTCACGGGGAAGTGTACACCGTTGGCAGGGCCCAGGGTTTGAGAGCATTACGGTGACATACCACTCTTCGTTAACATGTAATACGGAGGCTTTTCCCCTTGAGAGAATTTAAGGAGAAACAGCGTGGCCTAGGATTTGGAAGGACTTGAGTTCTCATCCCGGCTCCACCACTTATCTGCCATGGGACCGTGGGCAAGTCACTTCACTTCTCTCATCTGTAAAATGGGGATTAAGGCTGTGAGCCCCATGTGGGATAGGGGCTGATTAGCTTTTATCTACCCCGGCCTGATGAGCTTATATCTACTCCAGCGTTTAGTAGAGTGTCCGGCACATAAGGAGCACCAGATACCATGATGTAGTGGATAGAGCACAGGTTTGGGAGTCATGCAGTTATGGGTTCAAATCCTGCCTCCATCACTTGTCTGCTGCGTGACCTTGGTTAAGTCACTTTATTTCTCTGGGTCTCAGTTACCTCATCTGTAAAAGGGAGATTGAGACTGTGAGCCCCACATGGGACAGGGATTGTGTCCAGCCGATTTGCTTGTAGCCACCCCAGCTCTTAGTACAGTGCCTGGCACATAATAAGTACTCAACACCTACCACAGTTATTAAATAACATTTAAAAAAAAAACAAAACCTGGTCTGGTCACTTGAGGTTGTGGATGACATTGGGTTGGGTCCGGATCATCCAGAGTGACTGTTTGTGTCCTCCCCGGTTGGGCCCTGCTTGGGTTGGAACAGGACTGGCTTTGCAGCCCAACCCTCTTCCAATTAATCAGTCAGTCAGCATGGCCAAGTGGAAAGAGCCCAGGCCTGAGAGTCAGAAGGACCAGGGTTCTCATCCCAGCTCCGCCACTTGCCTGTTGTATGACCCTGGGCAAGTCACTTCATTTCTCTGTGACTCAGTTATGTCATCTGTAAAATGGGGATTAATTATCTGTACCCCCTCCTACTTAGATTGTGAGCTCTGTGGGGGACAGAGACTGTGTCTGACCTCATTATGTTGTATCTTCCCCAGCACTTAGAACAGTGCTTGACCCAAAGTAAGTGCTTAACAAATACCACAGTTATCATCATCATCGATGGTATTTATTCATTCATTCATTGTCGTATTTATTGAGCATTTACTGTGTGCAGAGAACTATACTGTGCACTTGGGAGAGAACAATACAACAGAATTTGCAGATAAGTTCCCTGCCAGTAACAAGCTTACAGTCTGTCAGTGAGTCTTTGTTGGGATGAGCTTTTTCACAAAGGGTAATGATGATCATTGGGGCATTTGTGGAGGGCTCACTCAGTGCCAAACACTGTACCAAACGCTGGAGCAGGTACAGTGTCAGGGGCTTAGACCCCTTCCCTACCCCATATGGGGCTCACTGTCTGAGGAGGAGGAAGAATAGATATCTTATCCCCATTTTACAGATAAAGGAACTGAGGCCCAGAGAAGCGAAGTGAGTTGCCCAAGGTCTCACAGCAGACAACTGGCCGAGCCGGGGTTGGAACCCCGCGGGATCGTGAATTGGATTTTGCTCACCATAGACTTCAGGCTAGACTGTAAGGTCATTGTGGGCAGGGAATGAATTTACCAACTCTGTTGAATTGTACTCTCTCAAGCACTCAGTACAGTGCTGTACACACAGCTCTCGATAAATATATATAGTTTTTTCGTATTTTTTAAGCACTTATTATGTGCTAGGCACTCTTCTAACCACTGGGATAGATACAGGATAATCAGGCTTGACACAGCCCCTGTCCCACATGGAGCTCACAGTCTTAATCCCCATTTTACAAATGAGGGAACAGAGACATAGTGAAGTGGTTTGCCCAAGGTCACACAGCAAACAAGTGGCAGAGCCAGGATTAGAATTAAAATCCTTCTGACTCCCAGGCTCTACCTACTAAGCCATTTGCTTAACGGGTTTTACAGTGCTGTGCACATAGTAAGTGCTCAATATATACCATGGATTGATTAATCTCATTATTTGACAGTTGCATTTTCGCTTGGGAAGCTACTGACCAATGCCTCTTAACCTCTAAAACCTAAAGTACTGTTTTGGGGTGGCTTATTTGGAAGTCACTTGGGGGGCATTCTTTTACCCGGAGCAACATTTCTTGGGAATTTCTGAGAAACAAGTTGGCTCCTTATTGGGTGCAGTTTCTTCCCAGGATGGTCTGTCACCAATAACATTGTAATTGTGGAATTATGGCAAGGAACTAAATGGAAAAGCATTTTCTGTTGGGGCAAATTAGACGTGATGAATTGTGAGAACACCATTTGAAGTTTCTTGCTCCGAGGGGATTTTACATCTTGAGAGACAAGGGCCCTTCCAGAAGTCCATTAATCAACCCGATTCTGAGGAACAAAACCAAGTAAGATTGACCCACAGTTGATCTCTAATGCCAAAGAGGCAGAAATCTTTTTTTCCTTTTCCTCTCCCATTGCGGAACAGCAAAATCAAAGCCAAATCGATGAGTTGTAAGGGCAAGGAGGGGGGAAAAAAATCCGTTCTTAAGCAGATTGGGGTTTGGAACACGGGGCGTGTGATTTGTTTTGCCAGAGGTGGATAAACACGGTCGAAATGGGCTTTCTGTCATCCAAACCAAGTGCTTTTTAGGGAAGAGCGTTGCCGTCTTGGCAAGAGGTCGATGTCATGATGATCCCAAAGGAGGTTGTGCTGCTGAGTGTTGGGAGATGGCACATCTGGCCATCATGTGAATGAGAGCATTGTGGTCATGAGGAGAAGGCTTTCTGCAAAAGAACACTGGAGCAGGGTCCTTATCAGTAGAGAAAATAGTCTCTCATCCTGCTGTAGAGATGCACAATTCTAGGCAGTTCAGCTAAGGCAGCGGGGAGCCTGAGAAACTGAAAGCTAGAAGATCCGGTCCCAGCGGCAAGAGTTAAAACCCCATCATTCTCTCTTTCATTCAATCCTTCAATCGTGTTTATTGAGCGCTTACTGTCTACAGAACACTGTACTAAGGTCTTTGCAAGGATGAAGTCAGCGTCGTATTCTTGAAATAAAATAAATCAACCGTTGGTTTTGGTCCTGTAAACCAGGCCCAAATGCCCCACTTTTCCATTTAGGAAAAGTGGCTCACTTGTGGTAAGCATTTTTCTTTTTTTCCTTTCTCAAGTGGGCTAAGGCTGTATAGAGCGTGAATTCATTCATACCTAGTCGCTGCCTTTCACATTCCTCGGGGCAGTCTTGGTTTCACACCCCAACATTCCCCGTCAACTGGTCCCTTATATCTTCAGACAAAGACTTTATTCTTTCCCATCAACACAGTCTCATTTTGCGCGCATTAAATAATCTATGAGGTCTTGGCCCAGATTCTTATGGAATCCACTGACATCCTCCGACCGGGACTATTTAGAAAGCTTTTTGCGTTAATTATTCTGTAACGGGAATGCTACATTACAATTTGCAAGATGTGCTTTTGGAAGAGCCGTGTTCCCAAATCCATTTGTAGGGAACCGTTTCCTTCACTGGCCACTCTCTCCCTGGCTTCGCAAGCGGGCTCACCAGTACATCGCTCTCACTCGCTTCACAAACTCGGACCAGAGGCGATCTGGTCATCCACGGTGCTTAGAAAGCCCAGGAAAAGCCACCACAGTCGGGCAAAATCTCGGGATGGGAAAAAATTTCAAGGGACAGCCCCGAGGAGCCCACGTCCGGGACCGATAAAGCCTCCCAGATTGTAGCAGACGTAATTAATACCCTGGGAGATTGGCAGGAGATGATAATGGGTTCAGAGCCGGAGCGGTCTGTCTCCGGGGAACAAAGAGAGACCGGCGGTCTGTGCACGTGACAGCTTCGCATGGGAATCTTTCACCGACATGAAATTGGACATGGATTCCCTCTGTCTGTACCACTGTCGCTTCACCCTCCCGCTGACAAAGCCGCGCTATTTCCGGGTTCTGAAAATGCCGTCGTTGCTGGCGTAATGTTGAGGGTACGGAAAGGGACCCATGGTTCAAAACGTGGACTCCTGGGCTGTTTCCGCTCCTGACATTGAGATCTGAGGGGAGCCGTAGGGGCCGCACAACCTTTAAAAAAATGAAGGCGAACCCTGATTGTTCTCGTCTCTCACGGTAGTAACGGACTCAGTGTGTTTGGTTAAAACTCCCTGTTATGTAGGCGATAGAAAGGCAGTTGGTCTGGGAAGCTTCTGGGAGAAGAACAGTGGAATGAGGGGAAGTTAGGGTGCAGGGGGAGAGTAGAGAGACCAAGCTATCCAGCATTCACTGGTCTTTTTGCTTCTCCTCTCCCAAGCCTCTCTCCAGCTGCTTCCCTGCTATCCCTACTGCTCTGGCTTCCTCCTCCCTCCTTCCCCTATTGTTTGACTGCTGCTTACTTTAGGTAATTGGAAGGGCTTCCAAGCATCTAGCGGAATTATGTAAATGTAAAATCTGTTGGAGGGTCGTTTCTGCCCAGTCAGTCACTGAAAAAGAGGATCACCGCTTCAGATGAGAATAACTGTGAATGTCAGACAGCCTGTTCCACTGTCACGTTTACTGAGCGCTGCCTATGGGCAGAGCGCTGTACTAAGTGCTTAGGAGAGTACATTCTAAGTGTCTGTAGACCTGTTCCCTACGTATAAGGAGCTTACAATCTAGAGGGAGAGGCAGAAATGAACATAAATAAATTACAGATACTTATGTAAGAGCTTTGGGGTTGAGGGCGGGGTGACTAATTAGGGTGCCAGTCCAAGTGAAAGGGTGACACGGAAGGAATAGGGGAGATGAGGGTTTATTCAGGGAAAGCCCTTTGGAGGAGAGGGGCTTTTAATAAGGCTTTTCCAGGCTCACAGATGGTGGTTCCATCATGTCTTGGGAGCTTAAAATCTGAGGAGAGGTTTTCCTTTTTATCCAGAATGCTCAGCAATAAAAATCTTAGCAATAAAACTCATTCTGCATCCCTAAGCCATCATCACCAACAAGCGGAGGGATTTCTGAAGACACCTTGTCACTTTGCCATCTCGATTTCAGTTTTAACTTCTCAGTAAAGACAATCTTTAGGCGATGACCTGCAAGCTTCTCTCGGCGAGTGAGAGGGAAACTAGAGCCCACCTCTCCGGCTGTGGCTTTGCGAGGCGATGCTCAAATAAATAGCCGTATTAGAAAACATCTGTATCACGGACTCCCTCTTCGTATCTGTAAGGCGAGACTCACGTTTCTCCTAGCTGTCATCACCTTACAGTGATTCCGCAGCCGGTTCTTTCCAAGGAGAAGATTAAATGCATCTGAAGAGCTCTAAAAGCAATGATTATGAACGTGCAGGGTTGAATAATTCAGTGATAGAGTAGACTAGATAAAACGAGACCTCACTGACAGAGGACAGTTGTAAATCGCCTGGTTTTCCTCTAAATCTGCATCGTTCCTAGCAAATCCAGCTTTTGAGATAGCAAGATATCCGGCTGGGGGTCGCCTCTGGAATCAAAGCAGAAGGGGTGTAACGCTAACTGGTGGGTGGCAGGATTGAGTCATTGGCAAACAGCCAAGTGTTAACCGAATGACCAGAGCCAAGAACTGGATTGGCAGGCAGTGACTTCAGGATTCCCGGTTGGGAAAGCCTTTTAGCCTTTGTTCCTCAGTTTCCCCAGGTACCTCCCGCAAGTGTTCTGAGGATAAAGCCAGAACAACAGAGAAACAGCATGGTGCAGTGGATGGAGCACGGGCCTGGAGGTCAGAAGGTCATGGGTTCTAATTCTGACTCTGTCACTTGTCTGCTATGTGACCTTGGGCAAGTCACTTCACTTCTCTGTGCCTCAGTTACGTCATCTGAGAAATGGGGATCAATATAGCCCCACATGGGATAGGGAGATGTGTCGAATGCGATTTACTTGTATCCACCCCAGCACTTTATACAGTGCTTGGCTCATAGCTCTTAACAAATATTATCATTATTATTAATAATAATAATAATAACAACAACAGCAACACCTTTATCAGGGGTTGCCAGGCATTGCTTCCCAACCTGTCCCTTCCATTGTGCTTCATCTTCTGCAGGAATGGAATATTTATATTAGTGTCTATTTTCCCCTCTAGACTGTTAGCTCATTACGGGCAGGGAACATGTCTGCTAACTCTGTTGGATTGTACTCTCGCAAGCACTTAGAACAGTGCTCTGCATGTAGTAAACACTCAATAAATACCATTGATTGATTGATTACTCATGAAGAACAGCACCCGAGTGACCCAAGAGTGTCCCTCTCGCTTCCCTCCCCCACGACACAAACCAATTCGGGTTTGGGGCAGAAGCGTCTATTTCCAACAGTCCAGTTGCTTAGACCACCGTAATGATAATAATTTGATTATTTAAGTGCTTACTGCACGGTAGGCCCTGTACTAAGTGCTGGGGTAGTTACAAGATAATCGGATCAGACAAAGTCCCTGTCCCACACAGTGCTTATGGTTCTAATCTCCATTTTACAGATGAGGTAACTGAGGCCTTGAGAAGTGAAGTGACTTGCCCAAGGTCACCCACAAGGGGTGGATCTGGTTAGAGCCCAGGTCTTTCTGACGCCCAGGCCCCGGGCTGTTTCTCAGAGCCACCGGGCACGTGGGGCACCTGTGCCCTGGGCTAGAGCGAGCATGATCAGGAGCTCGCCTGAGCAAATGCAATATGATCCGAGATGGCGTGCCACAATTCTCCCAGCTTCCTGTGCCGTTCTGGCCGGGAAAGTGCCGCCGTCAACTTTTGCCGAGAGCCTTCCAGGGATTCATTTTGAAGCCTTTCAGATTTAAGGTATTCTTCCAGTGGGATGGTTTTTAATGCCACAGGAAGTTCTCTGGAACGGGCTTGGTTATTTGCAGCAGGATCAATAATTTTGATTACCCGCACCCCCAAACCACAAACACACATCGCTTTCTATATGATATTTACATAGCTTGATCTTTAAAGCTCCTGCCAATTGGGCTCGATTTCCAAAGCGTAAGTTTGGGGAGGTTGATTTGTTCCATTGAGTTTTATCTGACAGGAATCCCCAGACTCCTGTTTCGAGTCATGTCTTCGGGCAATTTCAGGTAGTTGTCCAGATTTTCTTAAAAAAAAAAAGCGGGGGGGGGGGGCGGCGGGGGGGAACTCTGTCGGACAAGAATGGAGATGTTGTTTTTTAATTATGAAATGGGTGAGCATCTTAGGAGCAAAAAACCCGGGGCCCTTCAGGAGGGAGAGGCCCAGGCTGGCACCCACATCCAGGACTTGGCTAGATACCTTTGGCTTGGCAGCCCCAGGGACGGGAGAGTGCCCGTCTGGCTGTGCTGTCTCTCCTTCCTCTGCGTCCCCTGATACCTCTGGCTCCATCTGGATTCCTGGGATGCACTGGAGAGGCCCAGATGGAGGGGTTCATGGAGAGGAGGAGGAAAGGGAAGGAAGAGCTGGAGGAGGAGGAGGCCATAGAGGTGCCCATGGGGAACAATCCCTTACCTGAGCAACCGTGGGCTGGGCCCTGCTACCCCAGGGTCTGGGGTGAGGGGGGAAGGAAGCGGAGGAGGCGGAGAGGTGGGGCTTCCCAAATTTGCCTTCCCCCATCTCCATCTATGACCACCCGGGATCACCTCTCATTGGAGAGACTCTCCCGGAGCGCCCCCTCCCCTCCCCTTTTCTGGTTTAAAGAGAAAATCTTTTCCTTCCTTCTAATGCTGCTTGTTGCCCCTGAGGCTGGAATAAAGACTACAAGCTGGAGTGTGGTGGCTCACAGTTTGCTGAAGCTTTATGGTGGCCATTAAGCGACCAGCCTGTAGGTACAGGGATTTTAATTCTGGTTACCATTTGTTGTCTGTCCATTAGTGGTATTTATTGAGCACTTTCTGTGTGCGGAGCACTGGACTAAGCACTCAGAAGAGTGCAGTACAACAGAGGTAGCCTGATTCCCATTTGGTGACCAATCTGATGGTTTTATCCCTCTCCCAGCGCTTTGTACAGTGCTTGGCTCAAAGTAAGTGCTTAACCAATATGACGCTTAGTATTATTAATAGAGTTGGGGTCCCAAGCGTTTAGTATGGCGCTTTGCACACAATAAGCGCTCAACAAATGTCATTGAATGGACAGGATCCCTGGTCTCAAGGAGCTTACAGTCCTAGGTACTCTGTTTTAGAAGTCATTTGGCATGGGATGGCATGGAAGTTCAAGTGTGTATGGTCAGGGTGGCCCCGTGACCTAAAATCAATGAAAATTTTTTGTTTGAAAATCTAGCCATTTCACTCTCCAGGTCTCATGACTCAAAATGGGAGCGCGAATGAAGAGCAAATTGATTATCGTAGCCTTAAGTTGGGGGAGTTGAGCAGAAGCCCGTTTTACTAGTGAACACTACATAGCAATTGCATAGAGTGAGAGACCCTTTGACCTTCAGTAGCTCTGGACAGCGACTTTGGCACTTAGAAGGAGGAAGCCTTAAGATAAAAGAACATCTGTAAGGAAGGAAGCATGTTTTGAGCTTAAAATGAAAGTCTTTGTTAAAACAGATGTCGGAGACAGGGATTGAAAATCACGTTAGCAAATTGAATTATCCGGGTTTCCATTTAAGGTCTATGTGTATCTGTTTGGGAAGTGTGGTGGGTCAACTAAACCAGAAATGTCAGTGTAACAATGAATTCGGAGCCAGAGTTGTTGCCAGAAGGGCCTGTTCAAAATATGGAGCAATCAGTCGATTATGACTTCATCATTTTGTAGTTTGGTTGACTTCTTTATGATTGATTTTTCTCAGTTGTCGGGTTTTGTTTCTGGAGCGGTATCTCTGTTCCACCGTCACTCCATCACCGTCACTCTGCCTTTCGATTCTTTGGAGTGACCTCAAAAAGCTTTGAAGGCAAATATGCTCATATACCCTTTTCCTGGCTGGAAAGAGATAGGAGGGGCGGAGGGATTGGAAGGATTTGCTATCAGTCTTGTAGACACTCTAAATGTGGTAAAGATGAAGTCCTTTGTTTTGAGGCAGGTTTTTCAATCTGCTCTATTCAATCCCGGGATTTTGTTTTGGAAAACCTGCATCTGCTATTTTTCTCTCAGTATATTGTTTTTTATTGGTATTTATTAAGTACTCACTATGTGCCAGGCACTGTACTAAGCACCGGGATCGATGCAAGCTAATCAGGTTGGACACTGTCCATGTCCCTGGTGGGGTTCATCATGCCCATCCCCATTTTACAGGTGAGGTAACAGGTCCAGAGAAGTAGAGTGACTTGCCCAAGATCACACATAGTAAGCACTTAATAAATGCCATTATTACTATTATTATTATATGTACCTAAGTGCTCCATGGGCGTGGCTGGTTTTACTGGCAGGGCAGTAGCCTCACTGCTTCCCCTGTCACCAACTGTTTCTTTGCCAGTCTAGAGATTGCCCACCTGCCCGTCTCTCCCGCTTGGCAAAGGAGTGGAGCCTAGGGAAGAGGTGCGGGGAGGAGAGGGAGGGGTGGTGAAGAACAGGGGCACCTCAGGGACAGGCAGTTCATCTGGGCTCACTCCGGCCTCCCTACCCTGCTGAGGCAACGGAAGCGGCGTGGCCTAGTGGCTAGAGCCCAGTCCTGGGAGTCAGAAAGACTTGGGTTCTAATCCTGCCTCTGCCGCTTATCTGCTGTGTGACCTTGAGCGAGTCCCTTCGCTTCTCTGGGCCTCAGTTCCCTCATCTGCAAAATGGGGATTGAGACTGTGAGCCCCACTTGGGACAGGGGCTGTGTCCAATCCGATTTGGTTGTATCCATCCCAGCACTTGGTACAGTGCCTGGCACATAGTAAGCACTTAAATACCACAGTTGTTATTCATTATTATTATTGTTTCAGGGGAAGTTGTCTAGAACAAACTGAGATCTTAAGTAAGCAAGGGATTGGAAGGAGTAAAAACTTTTTTTTTTTTTTTGGCAGTGAAGTAGTTGTGTGCCAAGTTACATTCTTTTAGTTTCTAGAGTCTTTGCTGCACACTTAAGCATATGGCTTTTTTTTTTCCTCTGAAGGGGGAATGTACCCTGATAAGGGAATAATTTGAAAACAGACCAAAAGGAATCAGTAACCCGGATGGCCTATTGTTTTTTCCTAAAGGCCAATGAAAATGATCAAGTTTAAGGTGTGACAAGATTTTCGTAGCCAAATGTGTTAGAGCACGGGCCTACGTGTCAGAAGGACCTGGGTAAGGACCTGGCTCAGTCACTTGTCTGCTGTGTGACCTTGGGCAGTCACTTCATTTTTCTGTGCCTCAGTTCCCTCACCTGTAAAATGGGGATGAAGACTGTGAGCCCCATGTGGGACGTGGATTGTGTCCAGCTCAATTATCTTATATCTACCTCAGCGCTTAGTGCAGTGCTTGGCACATATTAAGCACTCAAATACCATTTAAAAAAAAAATCAGTGGTATTTATTGAGCTCATTCTGAGTGTAGAGCACTGTACTTGTCTGCTGTGTGACCTGGGGCAAGTCACTTAGCTTCTCTGTGCCTCAGTTACCTCATCTGTAAAAATGGGGATCGAGACTGTGAGCCCCATTTCGGCTGTGTCCAACCCGATTTGCTTGTATCCACCCCAGCACGTAGCACAGTGCCTGGCACATAGTAAGTGCTTAACAAATCCCATAATTACTATTATTATTGTTATTATATTGTAGGGCAGGGAATGTGTCTGCCAACTCTACTGTATCGTACTCTCCCAAGCACTTAGTAAAGTGCTCGACACACAGTAAGCATGCAGTAAATAATAATCGATTGATTGGGAGAGAACAGTTCAACAAACCTATCAACGTCCCTCCGTCCCACCGGGTTTTCTTTGGCGGAGATTGGCATGGCAGGATGGCACCACCTCTTTAAGCACGTTATGTCCAAACGCTCCCTGTTCATGAACTCGCGGAGAAGGAGCCATGCATTGTAGTGGTTTGATCAAGGGTCACATTTGAAGGATTGGCTAGGATAGAGCATGGGCCTAGGAGTCGGGAGGATCTGGGTTCTAATACCGGCCATGCCAGTTGCTTGCTATGTTTCTGGTATTGTGCAAAAACGCTCTGGGCATGTTACTTTGTGCAGAAACGCTCTGGGCATGTTACTCCCCTCCTCAAAAATCTCCAGTGGCTACCAATCAACCTACGCATCGGGCAAAAACTCCTCACTCTCGGCTTCAAGGCTGTCCATCACCTCGCCCCCTCCTACCTCAACTCCCTTCTTCCCTTCTCCAGCCCAGCCCGCACCCTCCGCTCCTCTGCCACTAACCTCCTCACTGTGCCTCGTGCTCGCCTGTCCTGCTGTCGACCCCGGTCCACGTCCTCCCCCTGGCCTGGAATGCCCTCCCTTCGCACATCCGCCAAGCTAGCTCTCTTCCTCCCTTCAAAGCCCTACTGAGAGCTCACCTCCTCCAGGAGGCCTTCCCTCTCCTTCCTCTCCCCGTCCTCCCCCTTCCCCTCCTCCCCGCCTTACCTCCTTCCCCTCCCCACAGCACCTATATATATGTATATATGTTTGTACATATTTGTTACTCTATTTTACTTGTACATATTTATTGTATTTATTTTATTTTGTTAATATGTTTTGTTTTGTTTTCTGTCTCCCCCTTCTAGACTGTGAACCCGCTGCCCTTCTACACTGTGAACCCGCTGTTGGGTAGGGACCGTCTCTATATGTTGCCAACTTGTACTTCCCAAGCGCTTAGTACAGTGCTCTGCACACAGTAAGCGCTCAGCAAGTACAATTGAATGAATGAATGAACCTTGAGCAAGTCACTTCATTTCTCTGGGCCATAGTTTCCTCAACTGTAAAGTGGTGGGGTGCCTATTCTCCCTCCTGTAATCTCGTAGTCAGGGAATGTGACTGTTTATTGTTATATTGTACTCTTCCAAGAGCTGAGTACAGTGCTCTGCACGCAGTAAACACTCAATAAATACGATTGACTGACTGACTGAATGAATACTTAGACTTAATTAGACAAAGCGGGCAAACGGCAGAGCCAGGATTAGAACTCCTGACCTTCTGACCCCCAGGCCCTGGATCTTTCCAGTGGGCCATGCTGCTTCTCCATGCTGAGAAATGCTAAAGGAAGGCTTTGACGGTGTGTGACTATCATCTGGGGAAAGAGTAAGCAGAGCAGCAAGTTATAGCGGGATTATACAGTGTGCGCTTTGCTCAGCTCTTGATAAGAAAAGTAGGTCATTGGTATAGAGCGAGCACTTTATTTCTATCGGAGTCTAGGATTGCTTTTTTCAATGACAATAATAATAATCATGGTATTTGTTAAGCACTGTACTAAGTGCTGGGATAGATCCAACATAGTCAAGTTGACCACAACCCCTGTCCCACGTGGGGCTCACGGTCTTAATCCCCATTTTACATTTGAGGGAACTGAGGCACAGAGAAGTGAAGCAACTTGCCTAAGGTCTCAAAGCAGACAAGTGGCATCTGATTCCCAAGCCCGTGCTTTTGTCACCAGGCCATGCTGCTTCTCATGGCTGGGTTGAGAAGCTCTTCCCCTCTGCCCTGAGCTCGTTATGGGAAGGGAATTTAATTCTGTTGGATTGTCCTCTTCCCTGCACTTAGTGCTGTGCACATAGTAAGCTCTCAATAAATACCATCGATTGATCGCGCAGGCACTCATCCCTGTGCTTTGTAAATTATTTGGGGCCCGTTTTGCCTGGCGGGGCGAATATCAAATGTCCAAAGGTCACAGACCTATGGGCGGAGAAGACACAGAAAGGAGAAGGAACCGGGCAGCAGCACGATGTAATGGTTAGAGCCCAGGCCTGGAAGGTCATGGGTCCTAATCCTAGCTCTGCCGCTTACCTGCTGTGTGACCTTGGGCAAATCATTTCACTTCTCTGGGCTTCAGTCCCCTCATCTGTAAAAATGGATTAAGACTCTGAGCCCTGTGTGGGACAGGGACCGATTAGCTTGTATCTGCCCCAGCACTTAGAAGAGTGCCTGGCACATAGTAAGCGCTTAACAAATACCCCAGTATTAGTAGAATAATAAGAGAGGGCTGAATTGGGGAAGGCCTCTGGGAGGAGCTATGTCTTTAGGCTGACCTTGCTTGACACTTGACCATGCGTACGGCCATTTAGAGGACTCTCCCCCCTCCACATTTGATGGGTCCCAATTCCCCTAGTGCATGAGGGTTTGCCATCTGTGACAGCTTTTTATTAAAAGCAAAGCCACGTTTCCTACCAGTCAATTTAGTCAATCAGTCACTGGTGTGTATTGAGCACTTAACTGTGTGCAGAGCAGTGTACTAAGAGCGCGAGAGAGTACACAACAGAGTTCATATCCCCCATACCCTGCCCTCAGGGAGCAGGGGGAGGCCCACATGAATATAAATGAATAAATTATGGCTATTGACATAAGTGCTGTGGGGCTGAGGGTGGGGTGACTAAAGGGTTTAAAGTGATTCTTCAGTGAAGTCTTCAGCTTTCTTTCACAAAGGGAAAAATCAAGACTTGAGAGTTAAAGTGAAGTAGATTTTTTTTTCCATCCTCTGTCTCTGTTGTGCTCTGTGTGGAGATTGTTACCATAGCAGTTTGTCAGATAAGTGGTATTTCTTTAACAAACGAAAAGGCATACTTCTGCAGAAGGCTCATCTGTCCTCTCCCCTCCTGCAGAGCCACCCACTATTCTTTTGCCTCAGACAGTTTTCGCCACTTGAAAAAGGGACCATTTCTTTCCTTGAAAGATGTTCCATATCTTTTTTTCACACCGGAGTGCTCAGCACAAGTGCTCCGCACCCAGTAAGGTGCTCAAACAGGGCTACGATGGGTGCTCCCAGGCAAGACTTTCCAGGCATTATGCTGTCACCCTCTCCGTGGCACGTGCTGTGGCCCAAAACCTGGGCGTTGAATAGCTTTCTTTATTTCCAGAGTGAGGTTCCCATTTTACCAAGCAGTCGGATTTATTGAATGCTTAATGCGTGCACTCGAGAAGCAGCATGGCTCAGTGGAAAGAGCACGGGCTTTGCAGTCAGAGGTCATGGGTTCAAATCCCGGCTCCGCCAATTGTCAGCTGTGTGACTTCGGGCAAGTCACTTAACTTTTTCTTCCCCTCTAGACTGCGAGCTTGTTGTGGGGATGTCTCTACCAGCTCTGTTGTATCATATGCTCCCAAGTGCTTAGTACAGTGCTGTGCACACAGTAAGTGCTCAATAAATTTGATTGATTAATCGGTAACTGTACCTCACTCTTGACTCCCCCCACCTCCAGCCCCTCCCTGTTCCTCTGATTTGCATCTCCCTCTCTACTGCTCCCGCATCCCCAACAAAATCAATCGGTTGGTGGTATTTATTGAGCACTTACTGTGAGCTGAGTACCTGCACTCAGGAGAGGAAAATGCAGTAGAATTGGTAGACATGTACTCTGTTTCAGTCAACAATAATAATACTGAAATAGAGAAACTTGCAGACAGGCCTATGGAGCTCACCTCAAAAAACAGCCCAAAGGTATCACAGAAACTCCTTCCTGGTGATGGGGTTTCTGAATTATAAATCTACCCCTGGATGGTCTTGGGACCCATTGTGAATAAATAAAGCATGGATTTTCAGCTTTTTGAGGAACTGGTGACAGCCTGAGAAGGAATGTTTTCAAGTTGTACAAAAAACCCCAAACCACACAACCAAACAAGCACTTGAACTCCATAAAACTAGCTATTTGTTGGACTGTGATGTGCAGGGGGAGATCTCTTGTGCCTTTGGCAAAGTAATAAATGTAGCATTTGGTAAGCTCTCACTATGTGCCACACACTGTACTAAGCTTAGATACAGCACAGTCAGATCAGACATAATCCCTGTCCCATATAGGACTCACAGACAAGCCATTCTAATGACTAAGTAGCTCATTATTCCTTTCCTAAGGAAATTCTCAGCCACATTCAGCATCCTTAGCTCAGTGAGATTCGTATTCCCGAAGAGAAAGGAATCCTGCATCAGGACAATGGTGAAAATTGCCTGCTTTTGTTTAGAATTAATGATGATAATTTCTCTGTCCTTCTTGGCAGTGTTTGCATCGTTCCTCACCTTTGATTTTTAAGCCCCCGAAATTTTTTTTATTTGACAGTTTTTATTTTATTTTGACATTTAATAGCCCTTAAACAGTGTTTATTAGAGCCCACATGGCTGTCTTTTCCCGGGGCGTGGCGGGGAGGTGAGCCAAGTCGAAAGGCTTACAGCCAAAGGCAAATGTCCCTTTGCAGTGGAAGTACGCCCTAGTACATCACGTCAGTATAAGTTCAACATACACAGGGTTCCCCGAGAGAAAGCCAAGTGGGATTTTTGGGGTGGGGGAGACCCTAATTTTTGTGCTTTGGATGCTGTTCTTCCCAGTTAAGATGGCTTTTTAGTAGTTTTGATAAATTGTTGAAAATTAAGGGGGCTTTTCAGCCATCTCCTAAATAATAATGATAATAATAATTGTACATTATATCGTTATTATATATGAATATACATATATCATACAAATGTTTATAAATACATGTACATAATATATGATTATATAATATATGATAATGTGTAATGATGTAATATGAATAATGTTATAAATGGATGTTATATTAATGTGGTATGTTATATATGGCATATATGAGTATACAGATATGTGTAATATAAATGTTATGGGTATAAATATAATATAATGTATATATACATAATATATATGTAAATAATGATTATTATTATTGCATTTGTTAAGCGCTCACTGTGTGCCAGGCAACGTACTAAGCACTGGGGTGGATACAAGCAAATCAGGTTGGACACAGTCCCTGTCTCATGTGGGACTCACTGTCTCAATCCCCATTTTACAGATAAGGGAACTGAGGCCCAGAGAAGTGAAATAATGTGCGCAAGATCACACAGCAGACAAACGGCAGAGCTGGGATTAGAACTCATGTCCTGAACGAATTGGGGTAGAAAGACAAACTGAGCATGGGAATTTAAAATCTGCAGCAATTTGGGGATGGGTAAAAAATTTTGTCTAATCTATTTACAATGACTAGAAATGGCTTGTGGGTTTGGGGTATTGGAGATTAAGTGTCAGCCTTGTTAGAAGTGGGATGGTAGGAGGGCTTTGAAAATGGGGACAGCTAGGAATTGAAGGAGGGAGTGCTTAGTACAGTGCCCTACTTGTAGGAAGTGCTCAGTAACTATGATTGATTGGAGGTCTGGACGGGGCAGGAGACAGCGAGAACAAGGGGCCCTTAGGTCAGATGGGAGGAGCCGAGGGAGAGAGTTGGGGAGTAGAAGAGACAGCTCTGCTCTGTCCAGCTTGCGAACTCTTCCATATATTCATTCAATCGTATTTATTGAGAGCTTACTGTGTGCAGAGCACAGTACTAAGTGCTTATTCTTTTGGGGTTCGGGGGGGGGGGGGCACACAGTGCTGTTGCATCTTTAGATTGGAAGCTCTTTGCGGGCAGGGAATGTGTCACTTGGTGGTGTATTGTATAGGGCACAAGAAACCATTTCCCTGCCCCGGGCAAATTCTAGAGCGGGGAATCCGCTCCCTCCCCCCATCCCCGTAAAAAATGGTGAGGTGAAGAATACCCTATGTTTAGGCATCAAATTTACATTCACATCTGGTGATTTTAGAATTGCTCCAGAGATGGCCCTGAGGGAGACAGATAGCACTCAAGGCACACTCCCTCAGCCCACCTTTGCCGCTGGAGGCATGGAGGCATAATCAATCAATCGTATTTATTGAGCGCATACTGTGTGCAGAGCACATAGTGCAGAAGGCTTTCTTCTCTCCATTCTGGCCTGCAAGTTGGGGGCAGTTACAAGCCATGGGGCTTCTTTTTTGGAAGAGCAGTGTGGTGGAGTGAAAAGAGCCCAGGCCTGGGAGTCAGAGGACCTGGGTTCTAATTCCACCTCTGCCACTTGTCTGCTGTGGGTACTTGGACAACTCACTTCACGTTTCTGGGCCTCAGTGACCTCACCTGGACAATGGGGAATAAGACCGTGAGCCCCATTTGGGACTGGACTGTGTCCAACCTGATAAGCTCGTATCAATCAATCAATCAATGCTTAGTAAAGTGCCTGACACATAATGAGTGCTTAACACGTACCATAGGCAAAAAAGAGCAGAGAAGAGCCTAGCCAAAGAGCTGGGTCTGGTTTTCCTTCAGGAGGAGCTCGTGTCTACCCCAGCGCTTAGTACAGTATCAGGCACACAGTAAGTGCTTAACAAATACCATAAGAAAAAACAGCATGAGAGCCTGGCCACAGAGCTGGGCCCGGTCTTCCTTCAGGAAGCATCCAAGTACAAAGCCTTTCCTGGCTTCGGATGTAAAGCATTTTGGACTTTAAAAATGGCCCGCGGCAGGAAGCCTGGACGCCTGAGATCCGCCACTTTTCCCCCAATCTGAAGTAGCAAGTTTGAGACGAGCTGGGTGCCGCTCCACTGTGAAACCAAATTCTCTCCCAATTGAAGTGGTGTTTCGTTAGCGAGAGTCACACTGAAACAGTTCCCGTGCCGTGTTGAAGGGAAAATGAATGAAGCCTAGGAAATGGCCCTATTGTTAGCAGGTTGCTTTCAGCTCTAAAGCTGCCGGGTATGTTTCCACCCTTTTTCCTTTTTTTCTTCTTTCTCCACACCACAGTCAAACTCGCAAATGGGTAACGGATGGGGACTCAGAAGGGATTTGCTGCTCTTCGAATAGTTTCCTTGAGAGCCTGTGCCATTTCCCTTGGGGCGCACGAGCCAAGTGAATTTTGGAGGCCCCCATCCGAAGGGTGACAGACCAGAGCCCGAAATGACCCCATCTCTTGGGTTTGGTTTCCTGTACGGCGGAGCTCTCCGTTGGTGGGAAGGCCACCCCCCCGGTCCCAGCCCAGCCCCTGATGTGACCCGACTCTCCTTCCCCGGCAGACACAATGAGGCGAGTGGTTCGTCAGAGCAAGTTCCGGCATGTGTTTGGGCAGGCGGTGAAAAACGACCAGTGCTACGACGACATCCGGGTCTCCCGCGTCACCTGGGACAGCTCCTTTTGCGCCGTGAACCCCAGATTCGTGGCCATAATCATTGAAGCCAGCGGCGGGGGAGCCTTCTTGGTCCTGCCTTTGCACAAGGTAAGCTGTGCTGCCCCCCTAATTCGGCTCTGACCCCCTCCTCCATTCCCGGATCGGTCTAGACCATTCCACAGGGTGGTTTGGGCGATCGTTGAGAACCCCAGACTCTGAGGCAGTTTAGGTTCAGCTCCACATGCATAGGCAATCCACGTCAGCCTTCCCCCAAGAAACATTCATTCTTTCAATCATTTAGTCCTATTTATTGAGCACTTACTGTTTTTAGACTGTGAGCCCACTGTTGGGTAGGGACTGTCTCTATATGTTGCCAATTTGTACTTCCCAAGCGCTTAGTACAGTGCTCTGCACACAGTAAGCGCTCAATAAATACGATTGATTGATTGATTGATTGCAGAGCACTGTACTAAACAGTGGCCTCATGGATAGAGCATGGGTCTGGGAGTCAGAGGGACCTGGGTTCTAATCCCGGCTCCGCCGTTTGTCTGCTGCTTGGGCAAGTCACGTCACTTCTCTGGGCCTCAGTTCCTTCATCTGGAAAGCACGGATTAAGACTGTGAGGCCCGTGTGGGACAGGGATTGTGCCCCACCTGATGATCTTGTATCTACCCCAGCGCTTAGTACAGTGCTTGTAATGGCATATAGTAAGCACTTAAAAAATACCAAAAAGAGGGAAAAAAGAAAAGAAAAGTACACATTTCACTGAACTATTCTGGGTGTGCCATCTTTGGTTGAAAAAAGATTTTGTTATCGAGCTCCCAGGGGGCCAGGATCCGGTCATCTCACTGGAGCACTCACCCAAGCAGTTGGTACCGCGCTCTGCGCATTTGGGTGCTCAGTAAATGCCTTTGTTGCTTGATGGACGTGACGGTCTTTTCTGTATTTTAACTTTATTAGTAAAATCCTCTCTTTTTCCGAAGACTTTCCATGTGTCATTCAGCCTTTAAAGTGATTGCATTTTAACGCAGTACAGTACAGTGAGTACTCTCCCTCTAGACTGTAAGCTCGTTGAGGGCAGGGAACATTGTCTGCCAACTCTGTTGTATCGTCTTCTCCCGAGCGCCTACTACAGCTCTCTGCCCAGACTAAGTGCTCAATAAATAAAGGCAATTGACTGAAGTGGTTTGGGCTCAAGGACGTAAAGGTACAGTTGCATCCTGGACACGCAAGAGATGTGGTCCAGCTACTGGCCCAGATCCTGGAATCTGGCTCATCCTCAGCCGGCTTTATCCCGAGCGGGGTCTCAGATCCCTTATCACAGATCCTTATCCAAAGAGTGGACTGGCACCTGGTGTCAGAGAGCAGCAAAGCCTGGCAAAGCCAGACTTCCAGAGCTGGCACAGTTCCATAAGTGACCAACCCCTTCTTTTTTTTGGTAGTATTTGTTAAGCACTTACTGTGTGCCAGGCACTAGGTAGATACAAGTTAATTAGGTTGGACACAGTTCATGTCCTATATGGGGCTCACAGTCTTAATTCCCATTTCACAGAGCAGGTAACCAAGGCACAAATACGATTGAATGAATGAAGTCCCAGCAGCCTACCTGAGGCAGTGGGCGCCAAGCTGGTTCCTCCGGTCCCGGCTAAGGTGCAGGCCGGATTCAGGCTCACATTTCAGAGGTTTGGCTCGAGTCGGGCTCGTGCCAAATTGTGCCAGGCAGGGTGCTGAGAGGCTTGGCTACTATGGGGGGCTTTATCCTCCACACCCACGGAGGCTTGAAATGAATCGAGGGGATGCCGGCCGACCCCCCTGGCTGGCAGTGGGTCCGGAGCCTTGGGGAGTGCCTCAGGAAAATTAATCCTGAAAATTCAGGCTCCCAAGTTTGAATTCTGTGTTGCCCTTTTCATCGACAGGTGGAAGAAATGGATCAGAATTATTTCTATTAATGTCCATCTCCCCCTTTAGACTGTAAGCTCATTGTGGGCAGGGGGTGTGTCCCTTATATTGTTCTTTTGTACTCTCCCAAGTGCGAATTACAGTGCTCTGCACTCTCCCAAATGCGAATTACGCTCAGTAAGCAGGATTGACTGACTGACTGGAAATGGATCTTTTGGTATTCGAAGTCAAGTATTATTCTAAGGCTTTTTGTTGTTGTTGTTCTTTTTGGCGCCTCAGGTATTCTCTCTGCGGGTATTAAACGGGTTCACTCACCATCTCAGCCCAGAGCGCTCTACTAGATTTTTATCTGAGGAAATCCCAGATTGGTAAATAATGAGAAGATTGGGCTGAGGAAGAGAAAACTGGAAATAATCACTCAAATACTTTCCTAGTTCTTAGAAGGGGAAGTGACTGTGCTGTGTGCTCAGTACAGTTACCAGGAATTTGGGCAGTCGGTTTCTTCTGATTAACGTGTTTACATTTAGAAAGCTTTGTACTCAGCTGAAGAATGGAAAAGGGGGCTTTTCTGAGCTTGGAAAACATGAGCGGAATGTTACCCTGCATTTATTGATTTATTTATTTTTAATGGCATCTTCTAAAAATAAGAAGCGACTTATAGTTCTCTTTGTACCCTTCTCCTCAATAGCACATTGCGCCTTTCCTTGAAAAAAAAAAAATGAGGATTCCGAAGTTTGGCGTACAGTTAGCCACTTGCTAATTGAAGCGGGGATTCTTTTGAATTCCAGGGTTTTAAGATTAGTCGCAGGCACTTCCTGGAGGTGAGGAAAGGCCAGCTTGTTGGTTACTTCTAACATCTTCTCCCAGATGCCCCCGGGATGCGTTTTGGCACAGAATGCAGGGGCAGTCTGCTTACGCATGTCTATCCAACATATCAACTGCTGTTTGCTAATTCTGTTGAATTGGACTCTCCCAAGCTCTTGGTACAGTACTCTGCACATCATAAGCGCTCAATAAATGCCATCGATTGATTGCTGCTGCAGAAGGTTCATCCTGTTTGCGTGTGGTACCTCGTTTGGAGGGCCCTAATCTTCCACACTTCTGTGCTATATTTCAGCTGCTTCGACATAAAGTAGAGAAGCAGCGTGGCCTAGCGGAAAGAGCCCAGGCCTTGGAGTCAGAGAAACTGGATTCTAAGCTTGGCTCTGCCATCTGCCTGTTGTGTGTCCTCGGGCAAGGCACTTCACTTCTCTGGGCCTCAGTTTCCTCCTTTGTAAAATGGGAATGAAATACCTGTTTCCCCCCTTCTTAGATTGAGAGTCCCGTGTAGGGCAGGGACTCTGATGGACCTGATGATTTTAGATCTGTCCCAACAGTTAGTACAGTGCTTGACATTTAGTAAGCATTTAAATTCCTCCTCCTCTTCTCCTCCTCTCATACTCTTCTTCTCCTCCTCCTCTTCTCCTCCTCTCCTACTCTTCTTCCCCTCTTCCTCCTCTTCTTCTTCTCCTCCTCCTCTTCTCTTTCTCCTCCCCTCCTTCTCCTTTTTCTCCTCTTCTTCTCCTCTCCTCATTTTCTTCCCCTCCTTCTCCTCCTCTTCTTCTCCTTCTCTTCCTCCTATCCTCCTCTCCTCATTTTCTTCCCCTCCTCCTCTTCTTCTTCCTGGCCCAAGAAGATCTCTGCAACCTATTTTTCCAGAGCAAGATACTGTTTCCTAAACTACTAGTGGTGGGCCACTCATATTGAAACAGCAGGGCATAGCCAAAAGAGTTGGGGGCGAGGAGACCAGTGGGCTCAAGTTGTAGCCCCAGGTGGACACTGGCTTTCTGTGAGCCCCGGGGCCCAGGTTCAATTTCCCTCATGTGTCAAATGGGGAGCTAGGTGCTCTCCCCTCATGACCATGGTAAGCGCTTAACAAATGCTCCTATTAATATTATTATAGTTACTAGCAATGCAGTTGGCAAGTTCACTGCAACCTAGTCTTTCTCCCCTACCCCCAACTTCCCCATCAAGCAATGCTGGATCTACTCCTAGGGAGTGGGGGGCCCCGCCAATTGTCAGCTGTGTGACTTTGGGCAAGTCACTTAACTTCTCTGTGCCTCAGTTACCTCATCTGTAAAATGGGGATTAAGATTGTGAGCCCCCCGAGGGGCAACCTGATCACCTTGTAACCTCCCCAGTGCTTAGAACAGTGCTTTGCACATAGTAAGCACTTAATAAATGCCATCATTATTATTATTATTACTGTATGCGGAGCACTGCACTAAGCGCTCGGGAGAGTACAACAGAACAATAAGCAGACACATTCCCTGCCCACAGTGAGCTTCCAGTCTCGAGGGGGAAATCCTCGCTCAAAGCCTGACTCCCCTCTCACCCTAGCCCTCCGAATGAAATGTCAGAAGCCTCGGGTGGACCGTGATGATGGGGTGGTTAACTGTGCACCAGGCTGGTAGAGAATGATGGGGGTCCTTGTCTGCCCAAACCCTCACGCCCCACCCAACTCCCTTCCCTAGAGAGTTTCATACTCTGGATGGTGGGAGGGGAGAGCCCCCTCCGTGCTTAGATCCACGATTCTGTAACGCTAGAGTTGGGAGAGAAGCGGAAAGAGGAAAGCGCTAGCTAAGACAGTTGGGTGCTGAGTTTGCCTCTCGGTCCCGGAAGGCTTGTTGGGGAGGTGGGATATTTGGAATGAGGAGGGAAGGTGGAGTGAATGCTCCCAGCTGAGAGGATTCTCCGCTACGTGGTCTGCCCGGGCAGGTTCCAGACAACCCTCCATGTCGGCTTCAGGGCTCGACGGGGCTGCCAGCCCTCGGCACAGTCGTCCATTTGTAAAGAGGGCGACTCCGAGGCATTTTCAAATTTCTCCGCATCTCTAGCTGTTCGCTCTGAATGTACAACTGTCGGTTCTCCCAGACGGCATTCCAATTTGCAGTTTTGGCTACGAGGCAGGCTTTTTGACTCGGTGAAACTGCAGAAGGCTCCCTCCTCTCTCATTAACAAAACAGGTTTCCAACCCCTGTGGAGCCCTGACAGGCTTGGCCCCAACACGCTTCTTTGCCTCTTCCCGTATGGCCGGCAGCCCACGCCGATGATGCCATCCTGACTCATCCTTGAGTCCCTTGTGAGAGCATAGACGGGTCCCTGATAGTGCATCCAGAGGTCCCAGCAAGTGGCCTCATGACCGTTCTCCCAAAATCAAGCAGGCTTTTATTTGGAAAAGCTCGTGGAAGTTGGATGCAGACTCTGGGTGAGACCTGACTGTTGGAAAAACTTCCTGTTTGCTAGACAAACCCCGTATATAATCTCCTCCATTAATCGCGTGGCGGAAGGATCCTTTCGGTAATGCGCTTGTGCCCGGTCACCGTGGGGAGCATCTTGAGTCGGGACTGGACTCTAGACTGTAAACTCGTTGTGGACAGGGGATGTGTCTGATATACTGTTTTATATTGGACTCTCCCAAGCGTTTAGTACAAGTGCTCTGCACACAGTAAGCGCTCAACAAATATGATTGCCAAACTCTTTGAGCTTCCCTTAGTTAATGTCACCTCTGGTGAAAGAGATCTGTCCCATGATCCTTTTGGCCTGACCAGCCTTGGTGACTGAAAATGGAAACTCAGCTGTATCAAGAAGTGGGTGGGAGGGCGTGGTGCTTTATAGATATTAGCCAGGTGTATCGGAATGATCAAAAACCATTCCCTGTCCACTGTTCTTTCTGGGTTGCTTTGTTTGGTTTTTTGTTTTTTTTCTATTTTTTAAATTTCCATCTTGGTCAGTATGGCCTAATGAAAAGAGTGCAGAACCTAGAGTTGGGAGATGTGGGTTCTAATCCTGAGTCAGCCACTTGCCATTCTTTGTCTGTTTCCCTTAATGTCTGTTTCTCTCAGTTTCTCAATGCCTCAGTTTTCCCATCTGTAAATTGGGTATTTAATGCCTGTTCTCCTTTCCACTTAGACTATGACACCCCCACCCACCCACCTCCACATGGAACAGAGACTGGATCTGATTCAATAGTATTTTTTCTACCCTTGCACAGTGTTTGGCACGTTTCAAGTCTTTAACAAATGCTACAGTTGTTATTATTAAGCATCAATAATGGGGGTAGTTTAAATAATGATCACTGGCTTGAGGAAGTTCAAAGAGTTTCCTCTCTCTCTCTCTCTCTCTCTTTCTCTCTCTCTCTCATAGGATTGTAGGAATTCTTGGAGTATGTGTTGTGCTTCTGTTTTACCTTCCCAAGTGCTTGATACAGTGCACTGCACTCAATAAATAGTATTACACCTACTACATAGTAATAAAGGGCAACCAAATGATGTCACCCAATTGCAGGAGCAAATGGTAGGTTAATATTCCAACACCAATGCTATAAAACCACCATCAATCAATGGTATTTATTGAGCACTTACTATGTGCAGAGCACTGTACTCTAAGGGGATTGGAGAGCATTCATTCATTCATTCAATCATATTTATTGAGTGCTTACTGTGTACAGAGCACTGTACTAAGCCCTTGGGAAGTACAAGTTGGCAACATATAGAGACGATCCCTACCCAACAGCGGGCTCACAGTCTAAAAGCAGACTCACAGTCTAGCAATACAACAGAATGAGTGGGCTTGTTCTCTGTCTATAATAAGCTTGCAGTCTAAAGGGGGAGACAGGCATTAATGTAAATCATTTATATCTAATTTAAAGATATGTACGTGCCACGCTTGATTCCCATTGTATCCAATCATTCATAATATCCCAGTGAAGCACTTTCAAACATAATGTTGCTATATCATCTTAAGCAGCATGGCGTAGTGGGAAGCACCGTGGCATAGTGAATACAGCACGGGCCTGGGAGCCAGGAGGTCACGGGTTCTAATCCTGGCTCCGCCACTTGTCTGCTGTGTGACCTTGGGCAAGTCACTTCACATCCCTGGGCCTCAGTTACCTCATTTATAAAATGGGGACCGAGACTGTGAGCCCCACATGGGACAGGGACTGTGTCTGTCCCGATTAGCTTGTATCCACCCCAGCACTTAGTATAGTGCCTGGCACATGGTAAGCACTTAACAAATACCATTAAAAAGGGAGGGATTTTAGTTGTATTCATGTTGCGTGATTTAGGGTGATCCTGCAATAATGGTAGATCGAAAGGAATTTAAACTCTAATTTCCCACAGTGAGCTTTTTTGGAGCCTCTCTAGAAATGTTTCCCCCTCTCACTGTATCCCGATCTCGTCTATCTCGCTGCTGCCCATGTCCTGTTGTCCTGTCGTCCTGTTGCTGGCCTGGAAGTCCCCCCCTTCACATCCGACAGACTCCCTCCTCACATCCCGGACTCCCTTTTCACATCCGACAGACACTTTCAAAGCCTTTTTGAGGGCCCATCTCCTCCCAGAGGCCTCCCCCCACTAAGCCCTCATTTCCTCTTTCCCCACTTCCTTCTGAGTCGCCCTTGCACTTGGACTTGCTCTAATTGTTCACCCCTCCTTCGGCTCCACAGCACTTATGTCCATATCCATAATTTATTTATTCATTTATAGTAATGTCTCTCCCCCTCTAGACCATAAACTCATTGTGGGCAGGGAATGTGTCAAACCTACTACTCTTTTCATTTAGTCAGTCGTATTGAGTGCTTACTCTGTGCAAAGCACTGTACTAAGTGCCTGCGAGAGTACAGTACTACAGCAGACACATTCCCTGCCCACAATGAGCTTACATTGTTGCCTCCTAAGCACTTAGTACAGTGCTCTGCACACAGTAGGGACTACATAAATCCAGTTGATTGATTCTAAAAATCAGGCAGAGACTGTAAGGGTTGAAGAGCGGCAATGTCCTCTCCTTGGGGTTCCTTAAACTACGAACCACCGGAAGGATCGATACCCTGCTAACTGTAGACTCCTTAGGTCCACCTCCCCCTCTGCCAGCATGCTCTCCATCTCAATCTGCTCTCAGAATTCATTTCAGAATCGGAGGGAGGCAGCAGCTATTTCTAGTGGGACAAAAGCTAACATCCCATTGGGAACTGGATTAGCAATGCTGATAGCTCCCTTTGTCCTCCCTCAGGCCTGGTCAGATGGCCGCCCCAGTTCATTCTGGAGGTGAATTTGGGCCCCAGGTCCCCAGGGGCAGCCCGGCGCCCCATCAGTCCTCCGTGTACTGGGGTCCTCTCTGTGTGTCATTCCGGGGGGCTTTGAGAGGTAAAATGGAGGACCGGCAAGGGGTCCGGCTGCCCAACAGCTTCCATGTTACGCCACCATCGTGCTAGCACTGCGGAGCGCTCATCAATCTCAATGACATGGGAAGCGTCACAAAACCCGACGGCCTTTGCGTTTTCTCCGTATGAATACGTTCACCATATTTCTTTTTAAAAAAAAATAAACAAAAACCGAAACCCAGGCACGACAAGCACAGAATCCTGGCAGGGAGAAGGCCACAGTGTATCCCTGGGCTATTTTTGATGCTAGTGAGCAGTTGCACTGGCTGATCAGAGTTTTTTCCCCTCCCCTAGAGATGAGCAGCCCTAATGATTATAGGGTTTTTGTATTTTTTTTTTCTTTTCTCCTTGGGCCCTACCCCTCTCTGCTCCTGCTGCAGTTCACTGATATGTCTTACAACAGCAGTCCGCCCTGCAGGGCTCTGGCTCTGACAGTGGTTTTTTTTACCATATATGGTCATCCCAGCATTTGGGCTGTCAGACATCCAGAATAATTTCCTCCCAGTGCTTTGATTGGCCACTCTTGGCTGGGCCCAGAGGATGGTGGGATCTGGGAGTGGACTGGAAAGGAAAAAGCCACCCAATCAAGTGCAAAAAAAAAACAAAAAACATGCTTTTAACTCTTCCTCTCCTGGGTTTTGCCATCTGAGGGTTGGAGGAGGGGCGGAAGGTCTTCCTGTTACACACAGGCGTGTCATCCTCGATCTGAAGCCAGGAGAAGGGCAGAAATTTCTCTCCTGACCCTGGACGCCCTCTCCGGGAGAAAGGGAGGTTTCCAAATTGAAGCTGCCCGCTTGATTTTCGCCAGTTTCTCTCGTTTATTCTTTTAACAAGGCCGCTTTTGCCTCAGCAAAACCGTTAAGCAATACGTGACATACAGTGCCTGGCGCACAGTAAGCGCTTAACAAATGCCATAATTATTATTATTATTCTACCCCAACTAGAAGGCCACATCCATGTCCATCGAAGCTCGGGGCAGGTTCCCTGAGGGTGGGTGTCCCCGCTCTCCATGTGGAAAGGCGACTGGAGTCTCTTTGCCGGCTCAGCTTGGCGGGGAGGTTAATTGACAGCAACTACTGCATAGGGCCGAGAGCGCCGTGCTCATTATTCTTCAGAACAGCTGCCTGGGTTCGAACAGGCTGGTGCTTTCTTCTCCGTGCCTCATGCCCCGTCATGCCCACTGCCAATTTTTGTCTTTGCAATCCTCCCTTCCCCCCGTCGAAAAGGGCGGAGTTTTGCCATGAGGTTTCTGGCCATTGACACGGGGAAGGGTTTGGAGACACTCAGCCCGTGTTCCGTGGCCCGACAGGCACAAATCCCCAGTGGCCGGCTGGCTAGGGGCTCCTTCTGTAGCCAATTGTTTCCCCTCTCCGGCCTGATATCGAAGGCTTTGTCTTCATTTCCTGTTTTTGCTCACACATCTCTCCATCTGTGACCAAAAATTTACTTCCAGTGTGACTGGAGAACTAGAGATTTTTTTAATGCAATTTTGCCTGAGTGCCTACTTAATTTTTGATTATCTGTCCTTGCCTGGTCCTGGTACTAAGTAGGCAGTGTGTTGTGCAAGAAGCATAGTTTTCATGGGGAGGAAAAGCCAAGAAATTGTGAAATAGAACCCCAGGCCACTCGGCGGTGCTGCAAAGCTCAGGCCAGGTATTCAGGCTTTTGGACTTCTGTGTGACCTCTTGGTAGAAGCATCATGGCCTAGCAGAAAGAACCTGGGCTTGGGAGTCAGAGGACCTTTCATTCATTCATTCATTCATTCATTCATTCATTCAATCAATCATTTATTGAGCGCTTACTGTGTGCAGAGCACTGTACTAAGCGCTTGGGAAATACAAGTCAGCAACCTATACAGACGGTCCCTACCCAACAACGGGCTCACAGTCTGGAAGGGGGAGACAGACAACAAAACAAAACCTGTAGACCTGTGTTCTAATCCCTGCTCTTCCTCTTTCATTCATTCATTAATTCAGTCGTATTTATTGAGCGCTTACTATGTGCAGAGCACTGTACTAAGCGCTTGGGAAGTACAAGTTGGCAAAATATAGAGACGGTCCCTACCCAACAGCAGGCTCACAGTCTAGAAAGGGGAGACAGACAGCAAAAAACAAAACATATTAACAAAATAAAATAAATAGAATAAATATGTACAAGTAAAATAAATAAAGCACTTGTGTGCTGTCTGGCCTTGGCCAAGTCACTTCACTTCTCTGTGCATCAGTTACCTAATCAGTAAAATGGAGATTAATAATAATAATAATGATGGTATTTGTTAAGCGCTTACTATGTGCAAAGCACTGTTTTAAGCGCTGAGGGGGATACGAGGTGATCAGGTTGTCCCACGTGGGGCTCACAGTCTTAATCCCCATTTTACAGATGAGGGAACTGAGGCACGGAGAAGTTGTGACTTGCCCAAAGTCACACAGCTATCGATTGGCGGAGCCAGGATGTGAACCCATGACCTCTGATTCCAAAGCCCATGCCCTTTCCACTGAGCCACACTGCTTCTCTAACTGTGAGCCCCACATGGGACAAAGATTGCATCCAACTTGATTATCTTATATCTACCCCAGCGCTTAGAACAGTGTGTGGCACATAGTAAAGTGCTTAAATTCCATTATCATTATTATTATTAGAACGTGAAGACAGGGCTTTGACTTGCTGTTTTTGTAGCCCCTCTGCTTGAAGGATTTTGAATCACACTGTTTACCCACCATTGTCCTGAACTCCACTAAGGGAGGAACCAGGCCCAAGTGACTTGCCAAGTTCCGTGATTCATTTCCCTCTCCGCCTCCAAAACCCACACCTTGTGACTCACCACCCGTGCCCTGACTCCCAGGCTCCCACAGCACTGCCTTCCCCGAGACCGTACTGCCCCTCACGGTCACTGTAGCCACCCACTTTTTTTAGCCACTGTACTAAGCGCTGGGGTAAACACAAGCTAATCAGGTTGGGCACAGTCCCTGTCCCACGTGGGGCTCACAATCTTAATCCCTGTTTGACGGATGAGGGAAATGAGGCTCGGTGAAGTGACTTACCCAAGGTCACCCAGCAGACAGGTGGTGGAGCCGGGATTAGAACCCAGGTCTTTTGGCTCCCAGGCCCGTACACTTTCCTCTAGGTCACACTGCTTTGTCATATAAACTTCTTGCACGCTTGCCAAACACAATCTTTTGCATTGTTTCAGGGGATTTTTTCCCCCCTTCCTCCCCTCCAGGTGACCCTTGTGTCAGCTCTAGTTTTAGCTCCTTTGAGTGTACTGACCGTGCTATTTTATCTTAAAAAATCTGTCCCAGCTTGCACTGGTGTGTCATTATTTTACCCCCACTGCTGCCCCCCTAAACACATACACAGTCACACACCCCATTCTGACAAATCTACCTCCCTCTCCAGGCATCCTTGCCTTTCTGTTTATTTTTTTTTTAATGGTGTTTAAGCGCATACTATGTGCCGGGCACCGTGCTAAGTGCTGATATAAGATACAAGCTAATCAGGTTGGACACAGACCACGTCCCACATGGGGCTCACAGTTTTAACCCCCATTTTACAGTTGAGAGAACTGAGGCCCAGGGAAGCAAAGCGACTTCCCCAATGTCACACAGCAGGCAAGTGGCGGAGCAGGGAGTAGAGCCAAGGTTCTTCCGACTCCCAGGCCTGAGCTCTATCCCTGCGGCAACCGGCTTGGAGATCCCAGCCGGAAGCTTGGAGACCCCAGCCAGAGGCCCAGAGTGGAGTAGAACGTTTGTCGGTGTTAATAGTAATTAGAAAAAGAAAGTTGGAAAAGAAGGCAAGCCCACTTCAATAGACATCCTTTTGGGTCCTTTGGACTCGGTACCCAGTGAACTCGGGACCCCTGTGCTTGCGCTGAAATTTTCCCTCGTCTCCGCAACACGTCAGCATGCTGTCCGCTTGCCTGGGGTTTTTTTCGTTGCTCCCCAAACCAGCCAAAGTGGCAGGACTTTTTTCGCACAAGGCCCCAATTCAGGGTAAAAGTTTCCCAAAGCCCAATCCCAACTGAATCGGGCCCGCCGTGGTATCGTGAGCTATAGCTCTTCAATCGATCGTACTTACTGAGTGCTTACTGCGTGCAGAGCATCGTACGCTGGGAGGGTACCGTAATACGGAGTTGGACACATTCCCTAATCAAAAGCAAGGTGGGTGAGAAGCAGTGAGACCTAATGGAAAGAGTACGGGCTTGGGAGCCGGAAGACCAGGATTCTAATCCCACTTTTCTACTTATCTGCTGTGTGATTGTGGGCAAGTCATTTTGCTTCCGGACTTGAGTTTCCTCATCTGTAAAACGGGGATTAAATCCTTCTCCCTCCTACTTAGACTGTGAGGGATGGTGTCCAATACGATGAACTTGTCTCTGGCCCAGCACTTAAAACTGTGTTTGACACATACTAAGTGCTTTAACAAGTATCATAATAAAAATAAGATGATTCAGAATCAGGCTTTTGAGTTGTTGGATGGCAGAATGGCCCATGATAAAGCACAGCCTAATGGATAGAGCATGGACCTGAGAGTCAGAAGGACCTGTGTTCAAGTCCTGGTTCTTCCACTTGTCTGCTGGGTGACCTTGGGCAAGTCACTTCACATCTCTGGGCCTCAGTTACCTCATCTGTAAAATGGGGATTAACACTGTGAGCCCCACAGTGACCACTTGAAAAATCCCCTAAAGCACAGTCAAATGGAAAAAGGTGTGTTTCTTCTCTGGACTCTGCTCTTACATGGATCTCTGAGGGGGTTTTGGTAGAGTTCTGGTGTAAACTGTCAGGATTTTTGACAGAGCATCAAATTTTTGACAGGTGTTGCGGAAGTAAAGACTTAACCGCGGCTAGGCCGTTGGATACAGAGAATGAGAGCACGGAGCTCCCTTGCATGGCGAAGAGAGATGTTCACAACATTTCAGCATTCATAGTCATGAGAGTTGGCATGGCAAGGTGATAATTCCTGGGTATGCATCTGCAAAAGCCATTTAATTTGTCATCAGCTCTATAAATAACATACTCCAACCTACCTACCCCCTCAAGAAAATGCCATTACAATGTATTTGTGTTTACATATGCCGTTCCATTTAAAAAGTAGAAGATAAGTTCACTGGCCTGGAGGCAGCTTGAACTGGGGTGGCCAGTTGCCGGTTTTCAGCTGTCCTGTCTGATTCCGGGACCGAACCAGATGCTCCTGCATCTGGGTTTTTTTTGTTTGTTTTCTTTTCTTTTTGACCCCAGATTTTTTGCTTGTCTTGTTGTTTGTCTTGTCTTGCAAAGCAGCCCAAGGATTCATTTTTCTAGCTCCCTCCCTTCTGATCCCAATCAGAGGGCGATGGAACAGCTCTGCCATGGTGCCCGTTCTTGCTGCTGAATAAGCTGCGGGGAGGATTCTGCTTTGCACCATTTTATTGCCACGTTGCCTGTGACTCCACACACACACACACATAAACACACACATGGTCACCCAAAAACCTCTGTTAAGCAACTGGTCAGAACCCCCCGCAAAACCCACATAAACAGCCCTCCCTTTGCTTGTCACTCCGGCCGAGATGGTTTTTCTTACCGAAACTAACTTGCTAAGAAAATCTTTTCTCTGGAGGTAACTGACAATCTGACAAGGATAGACTCTTCTGGAGCAAATAACCATCCCTGTATCCCTAACAAGCTCAGTAATTGAGAGACAAGTCAGTTGTTTAGCCCAACATCCGGGCACTGAGCTGTAGATGGTAGAATTATGTTCTTCTCCCAATTCTCCGTGACGAATGTGCTTCACAGGTAATGGTGAGCGACTGCCATTTAGCCTTCATTTTAGCCCTCTCCTCACTTTATTAAAGAACAGTGCTCTGTTATATTGTACTCTCCCAAGTGCTTAGTACAGTGGTCTCCACACAGTAAGAACTTAGTAAATACCACTGATTCATTATTCCCCGTTTAGGACAAAAGGAAGTTTTTAGGAAGGCAGGGTCCTGTGTCTGAGGTGTGCTCGAGCTGTCAGTCAATGGTATTTATTGAGCGCTTGCTGTGTGCAGAGCAGTGTACTAAATGCTTGTGAGAGTGCAGTATAACAATAAACAGACACATTCTCTACCCATAATAAGCGTACAGTCTAGGGTGTTGCAGGGTGGACAGTCTAGAGCTAAACCTGGGGGTTCAGGGGTTCGTGTTATTGCCCATTTTGTGGGGGATAAAGATATGGGTTGGGAGGGAAACTAAGCTCTGTGTTTGAAATAATCACTCTGTACTCCCAACCCAGATTTTTGTGCTGCTTTCTTTCCCCTTTCACTTCTGTTCCTTTACTGGAGTCCCTTTCAGTTGGGTAGCCTCATGCCACGGTCCTCATCTCATATGTTGGAAAACACACTGCCCAGTCAGAAGATGCAGGTGCTCTCTGAATTTTTTTTTTCATTCTTTAATCCATGAACTGTATGTTTCCGATGGCCAGAAGTCTTTTCTTGGCTAAAGAAGCCAAGTGTTGGGTGTGGGGGGAGAAAAAAGTTAACCCCCACATGGCCTGTGAGTTCTCCAACCCCAGTGGGTCCCTTTACCCTCGGTCCTCCCTTTGGGCTTACTTAGACGGAACCCCATGTGGGACAGGGACTGTGTTCAAACTTATTAGGTTGGATCTACCCCAGCACGTAGTCAACGCCTAACAGGTACCATCAGGACACAAGGTGTGGAAAGCAGCATGGCCTAGTGGATAGAGCACGGGACTTGAAATCAAAATAACCTGGGTTCTAATCCTGCCTCCGCCACTCGTGTGCTGTGTGACCTTCGGCAACTCACTTAACTTCTCTGGGCCTCATTTACCTCATCTGTAAAAGAAGGATTAAGACTGAGAGCCCCATGTGGCACAGGGATTGTGTCAAACCCAATTTGCATACCCACCCCAGCACTTAGTACAGTGCATGGCACACAGCGCTTAACAAATGCCACAGTTATTATTATTATTATTATTATTATTACTACTATTATTTTGAAGAAGAAGTAACTGTCTCCTCTGAACATAAGAGAATTTGGATGGGCGGAGATTGTGTTGCCAACACATCGGACCGCCCTAATTAACATTCTAGATTAGACATTCTAGACTGTGAGCTCGTTGTGGGCAGGGAATGTGTCTTTTTGTTGTACTCTCCCAAGTGTTTACTACAGTGCTTTGCACACACTAAGCTCTCAATAAATGTGATTGAATGAATGAATCCTGCCCAGAGCAAGTCAACGGATGGGATGAGCTTTAGGGACCGCCCCACCTTCTCAGCCCCGAATCCAATCGTGGTAAATGAAGGTTGGGGGAGGGCACCCATTAACTAAACTGTTACTGTCATATCTCCCTCCGCCATCGCAGTGAAATGCTTGAGCCCATAAATGCTTCGGCATTTTGGACACTAGACCACCCCGGGGGCATGTCTGTCGTCTGGCCAGCCAACGTGGACTTTTCCTATCCTTTTTTGGCTTCCTCCGGGCCAGGCCCTTTGTTCTTCCCTTCCTGAGGCCCAAGGATGAATCTGGGGTGGTCACAGTGGTTAGGGAGTTGGGGGGGGTGGGGCATACAGGGCTAGAGGAGGTCCAGTGTCCAGTGGTTTTGGAGGGCCAGGCAGGCAAATTAAAAATGACAAGGAAACGCCAAAGGAAATATTGACCGTGTCGCTCTATTTCTCTCCCCAGACTGGTCGGATCGACAAATCCTACCCAACGGTATGCGGCCACACAGGTCCGGTGCTCGACATAGACTGGTGTCCGCACAACGACCAAGTCATTGCCAGTGGCTCCGAGGACTGTGCGGTCATGGTAAGCCCCCGCCCTGAAGCCTCCTCTCCCCATCCAGCGTCAGCCTCCGGGGCCACCACCACAATCTAGGTTTTCATCAAAACATTTGGAAAAGCAGTATGGTGTAGTGGATAGAGCCCAGACCTGGGAATCAGAAGAGCATGGGTTCTCATCCTGGCTCAAACACTGGTCTGCTGTGTGGCCTTGGGCAAGTCACTTCACTTCTCTGGGCCTCAGTTCCCTGATCTGTAAAATGGGGATTGAGACTGAGCCCCACGTGGGACAGGGACTGCATACAACCCCATTTGCTTGTATCCACCCCAGTGCTTAGTACAGTGCTGGGCACTTAGTAAGTGCTTAACAAATACCACAATTATTATTATTATTGCTATTTATTAATAAAAATAATCATAAAAGGAGTTCATCAACATGATGTTTTATGCACCTGATATCGGCCCATGAGAGGGACTCGGTCGGGTTTAAAAGCTTAATGCAAACACGCCCACTAAAAGAGGGGAGAGCCCCAGAAACCAATTAGTCAATCAATCGATGGTACTTATTGAGCACTTATTATGTGCAGAGCATTGTACTAGGTGCTTGGGAGAGCCTAGGACAGCAGAATTAGCAGGCACGTGATCAGGGAGGAATCACCCCCCCCATTCCATTGGAGCATTCTCTGCCAGGGTGAAATCGGGGAGGGGGGCTTCCGACGGTCCCATTGAGGCTGTGGGACATTCAGTTTTTTGAAAACTTTAGGTTAGTAAGGGACACTATTTAAAAGCAGGGCCCAAAATTATAGCCTCCAGAAAGATAAATTCTTTGTGTCTTTTGCCTCAGTCTTTCATTTAATTCAGTCGTATTTACTGAGCACTTATCGTGTGTGGAGCATGGTACTAAGCACTTGGGAGAGCACGCTACAACGATAAACAGACACATTCCCTGCCCACAATGAGCTTACAGTCTAGAGTGGGGAGATGGACATTAATGTAATAAATTGCAGAGGTGGACATAAGTGCTGTGGGGCTGGAAGGGGGGAATGAGAAAAGAGAGAAAGTCAGGTCAACGCAGAAGGGAGTGGGAGAAGAATACAGGAGGGCTTAGTCAGGGAAGGCCCCTTGGAGGAGGTGTGCCTTCAATAAGGCACCAAAGAGGGGGAGAGTCATTGTCTGTCAGATATGAGGAGAGAGGGCGTTCCATGCCAGAGGCAGATCGTGGCCGAGAGGTTAACGGTGAGATAGACGAGATGGAGGTTTAATGAGAAAGTTAGCATTAGAAGAATGAAGTGTGCTGGCTGGGTTGTACTAGGAGAGTAGCGAGGTGAGGGTGGATAATCTACTCATTTTCAGTGCAGAATCTAAATGGCCTTTTCAGTTAATAGTATTTATTGAGCACTTATGTGGGGCAGAGCTCTGTATTTAGCACTTGGGAGAATAGAGTCAGTCAATCAATCAATCAATCAATCGTATTTATTGAGCACTTACTGTGTGCAGAGCACTGTACTAAGCGATTGGGAAGTACAAGTTGGCAACACATAGAGACGGTCCCTACCCAACAGTGGGCTCACAGTCTAGAAGGGGGTACAGAGAACAAAACAAAACATATTAACAAAATAAAATAAATAGAATAGATATGTACAAGTAAAATAAATGAATAAATAGAGTAATAAATACGTACAAACATATATACATATATACAGGTGCTGTGGGGAAGGGAAGGAGGTAAGGCGGGAGGGATGGAGAAGGGGAGGAAGGGGAGAGGAAGGAGGGGGCTCAGTCTGGGAAGGCCTCCTGGAGGAGGTGAGCTCTCAGTAGGGCCTTGAAGGGAGGAAGAGAGCTAGCTTGGCGGATATGGGGAGAGGGGGCATTCCGGGCCAGGGGGTGCATGGCGGATGTGTAGCGGGCCAAAAGTGAGTAAAGTTGAGGAGCTGGATGTTCCCCAATACTGCAGGTGCGAGATCCAACTTTTCTTCATCAAACCGAGTAACTAAGCAGAAGCCATCGTGAGGCAAAAATGAAAGGGTTCTGCTGAAGCGGTAGCAAGCCGAGACTAGATGGCTCCATCTTCACGTCTCCTAAAGATGATTTCTTCCTTTGTCATCGGCAGGCATTGACTGAAAACGTTTATCTGTGGGGTGTCAGGAAACCAATCCAATAATCTGTTTTTAACGCCCAATTCCTCCTCTAAACTCCTTGTGGGCAGGGGTCCCATCTACCAACTCTGTCGGAGTTTACCCTCCCGAACGCTTTGTGCGGGGCTCTCCACAAAGCAAGAGAGCACTCAGTACATACCAGAGATCAATCGATAACCATCGATAGATAAGCAGTATGGCATAGGGAAAGAGCACGGGCCTGGGAGGCACAAGGTTTGCTGCCATTTGTCTGCTGCATAGGGTTAGGGCACGGGCCTGGGAGTCACAAGGCTTGCTGCCATTTGTCTGCTGCATGGGGTTAGGGCACGGACCAGGGAGTCAGAAGGTTTGCTGCCATTTGTCTGCTGCATAGGGTTAGGGCACGGGCCTGGGAGACACAAGGTTTGCTGCCATTTGTCTGCAGCATAGGGTTAGGGCACGGGCCTGGGAGTCACAAGGTTTGCTGCCATTTGTCTGCTGCATTGGGATGGGGCACGGGCCTGGGAGTCACAAAGTTTGCCGCCATTTGAGAGAAGCAGCGTGGCTCAGTGGAAAAAGCATGGGCTTTGGAGTCAGAGGTCATGGGTTCAAATTCCGGCTCCACCACTTGTCAACTGTGTGACTTTGGGCAAGTCACTTAACTTCTCTGGGCCTCAGTTCCCTCATCTGTAAAATGGGGATGAAGACTGTGAGCCCCACATGGGACAACCTGATCACCTTGTAAATTCCCCAGCACTTAGAACAGTGCTCTGCACATAGTAAGCGCTTAATAAATGCCATCATTATTATTATTATTATTATTTGTCTGCTGCATTGGGTTAGGGCACGGGCCTGGGAGTCACAAGGTTTGCTGCCATTTGTCTGCTGCATAGGGTTAGGGCACGGGCCTGGGAGTCACAAGGTTTGCTGCCATTTGAGAGAAGCAGCGTGGCTCAGTGGGAAGAGCAGGGGCTTTGGAGTCAGAGGGCATGGGTTCAAATCCAGCCTCTGCCACTTGTCAGCTGTGTGACTTTGGGCAAGTCACTTTACTTCTCTGGGCCTCAGTTACCCCCTCTGTAAAATGGGGATGAAGACTGTGAGCCCCCGTGGGACAACCTGATCACCTTGTAAATTCCCCAGCGCTTAGAACAGTGCTCTGCACATAGTAAGCGCTTAATAAATGCCATTATTATTATTTGTCTGCTGCATAGGGTTAGGGCACGGGCCTGGGAGTCACAAGGCTTGCTGCCATTTGTCTGGTGCATAGGGTTAGGGCACGGACCAGGGAGTCAGAAGGTTTGCTGCCATTTGTCTGCTGCACAGGGTCAGGGCACGGGCCTGGGAGGCACAAGGTTTGCTGCCATTTGAGAGAAGCAGCGTGGCTCAGTGGAAAAAGCACGGGCTTTGGAGTCACAGGTCATGGGTTCAAATGCCGGCTCCACCGCTTGTCAACTGTGTGACTTTGGGCAAGTCACTTAACTTCTCTGGCCCTCAGTTCCCTCGTCTTTAAAATGGGGATGAAGACTGTGAGCCCCACGTGGGACAACCTGATCACCTTGTAAATTCCCCAGCGCATAGAACAGTGCTCTGCACATAGTAAGTGCTTAATAAATGCCATTATTATTATTATTATTATTATTGTTATTATTGTTATTATTATTATTTGTCTGCTGAATAGGGTCAGGGCACGGGCCTGGGAGTCACAAGGTTTGCTGCCATTTGTCTGCTGCATAGGGTTAGGGCACGGGCCTGGGAGTCAAAACGTTTGCTGCCATTTGAGAGAAGCAGCATGGCTCAGTGGAAAAAGCACGGGCTTTGGAGTCAGAGGTCATGGGTTCAAATCCCAGCTCCACCACTTGTCAACTGTGTGACTTTGGGCAAGTCACTTAACTTCTCTGGCCCTCAGTTCCCTCATCTGTAAAATGGGGATGAAGACTGTGAGCCCCATGTGGGACAACCTGATCACCTTGTAAATTCCCCAGCGCTTAGAACAGTGCTCTGCACATAGTAAGCGCTTAATAAATTCCATTATTATTATTATTATTATTTGTCTGCTGCATAGGGTTAGGGCACGGGCCTGGGAGTCACAAGGTTTGCTGCCATTTGTCTGCTGCATAGGGTTAGGGCACGGGCCTGGGAGTCACAAGGTTTGCTGCCATTTGAGAGAAGCAGCGTGGCTCAGTGGGAAGAGCAGGGGCTTTGGAGTCAGAGGGCATGGGTTCAAATCCAACCTCTGCCACTTGTCAGCTGTGTGACTTTGGGCAAGTCACTTTACTTCTCTGGGCCTCATTTACCCCATCTGTAAAATGGGGATGAAGACTGTGAGCCCCCCGTGGGACAACCTGATCACCTTGTATCCCCCCAGTGCTTAGAACAGTGCTTTGCACATAGTAAGCGCTTAATAAATGCCATTATTATTATTATTATTTGGAGTCAGAGGTCATGGGTTCAAATCCCAGCTCCACCACTTGTCAACTGTGTGACTTTGGGCAAGTCACTTAACTTCTCTGGGCCTCAGTTCCCTCATCAGTAAAATGGGGATGAAGACTGTGAGCCCCCCGTGGGACAACCTGATCACCTTGTAAATTCCCCAGCGCTTAGAACAGTGCTCTGCACATAGTAAGCGCTTAATAATTGCCATTATTATTATTATTATTATTATTTGTCTGCTGCATAGGGTTAGGGCACGGGCCTGGGAGTCACAAGGCTTGCTACCATTTGTCTGGTGCATAGGGTTAGGGCATGGACCAGGGAGTCAGAAGGTTTGCTGCCATTTGTCTGCTGCATAGGGTTAGGGCACGGGCCTGGGAGGCACAAGGTTTGCTGCCATTTGAGAGAAGCAGCGTGGCTCAGTGGAAAAAGCACGGGCTTTGGAGTCACAGGTCATGGGTTCGAATCCCGGCTCCACCACTTGTCAACTGTGTGACTTTGGGCAAGTCACTTAACTTCTCTGGCCCACAGTTCCCTCATCTTTAAAATGGGGATGAAGACCGTGAGCCCCACGTGGGACAACCTGATCACCTTTTAAATTCCCCAGCGCTTAGAACAGTGCTCTGCACACAGTAAGCGCTTAATAAATGCCATTATTATTATTATTATTATTATTATTATTATCGTTTGTCTGCTGCAAAGGGTTAGGGCATGGGCCTGGGAGTCACAAGGCTTGCTGCCATTCATCTGCTGCATAGGGTTAGGGCACGGGCCTGGGAGTCAGAAGGTTTGCTGCCATTTGTCTGCTGCATAGGGTCAGGGCACAGGCCTGGAAGTCAAAAAGTTTGCTGCCATTTGAGAGAAGCAGCATGGCTCAGTGGAAAAAGCACGGGCTTTGGAGTCAGAGGTCATGGGTTCAAATCCCAGCTCCACCACTTGTCAACTGTGTGACTTTGGGCAAGTCACTTAACTTCTCTGGCCCTCAGTTCCCTCATCTGTAAAATGGGGATAAAGACTGTGAGCCCCAGGTGGGACAACCTGATCACCTTGTAAATTCCCCAGCGCTTAGAACAGTGCTCTGCAAATAGTAAGCGCTTAATAAATGCCATTATTATTATTATTATTATTTGTCTGCTGCATAGGGTTAGGGCACGGGCCTGGGAGTCACAAGGTTTGCTGCCATTTGTCTGCTGCATAGGGTTAGGGCACGGGCCTGGGAGTCACAAGGTTTGCTGCCCTTTGTCTGCTGCATAGGGTCAGGGCACGGGCCTGGGAGTCACAAGGTTTGCTGCCATTTGTCTGCTGCATAGGGTTAGGGCACGGGCCTGGGAGGCACAAGGTTTGCTGCCATTTGAGAGAAGCAGCGTGGCTCAGTGGAAGAAGCACGGGCTTTGGAGTCAGAGGTCATGGGTTCATATCCCGGCTCCACCACTTGTCAACTGTGTGACTTTGGGCAAGTCACTTCACTTCTCTGGCCCTCAGTTCCCTCATCTGTAAAATGGGGATGAAGACTGTGAGCCCCACGTGGGACAACCTGATCACCTTGTAAATTCCCCAGCGCTTAGAACTGTGCTCTGCACATAGTAAGCGCTTAATAAATGCCATTATTGTTATTATTATTATTATTATTATTATTATCATTATTATCATTATTTGTCTGCTGCATAGGGTTAGGGCACGGGCCTGGGAGTCACAAGGCTTGCTGCCATTTGTCTGCTGCATGGGGTCAGGGCACAGGCCTGGGAGTCACAAGTCTTGCTGCCATTTGTCTGCTGCATAGGGTTAGGGCACGGGCCTGGCAGCCAAAAGTTTTGCTGCCATTTGAGAGAAGCAGCGTGGCTCAGTGGAAAAGGCACGGGCTTTGGAGTCAGAGGTCATGGGTTCAAATCCCAGCTCCACCACTTGTCAACTGTGTGACTTTGGGCAAGTCACTTAACTTCTCTGGGCCTCAGTTCCCTCATCTGTAAAATGGGGATGAAGACTGTGAGCCCCACGAGAGACAACCTGATCACCTTGTAAATTCCCCAGCGCTTAGAACAGTGCTCTGCACATAGTAAGCGCTTAATAAATGCCATTATTATTATTATTTGTCTGCTGCATAGGGTTAGGGCACGGGCCTGGGAGTCACAAGGCTTGCTGCCATTTGTCTGCTGCATAGGGTTAAGGCACGGACCAGGGAGTCACAAGGTTTGCTGCCATTTGTCTGCTGCATAGGGTTAGGGCACAGGCCTGGGAGTCACAAGGTTTGCTGCCATTTGTCTGCTGCATAGGGTTAGGGCACAGGCCTGGGAGTCACAAGGTTTGCTGCCCTTTGTCTGCTACATGACCTTGGGCGAGTCACTTAACTCCTCTATGCCTCAGTTCCCTCATCTGCAAAATGGGGATGGAGACTGTGAGCCCCACGTGGCATAGGGAGAGGGTCCAACCCAATTTGCTGGTTTGCACCCCAGCTCTTAGAATGGTGCCTGGCACGTGGTAAGTGCCTAGCAAACAAATAATAATGTTAAACAATAAGTTCAACAATGAACTTGGCTGTGTACCTCTAAACACCCTGTTACTCCCCCCAGCTCCACAATATGGGAAGCAGTATAGCCTACTGGAAAGATAATACAGGCTTGGGAGTCAGAAGGAACTGGGTTCTAATCTTGCCTCTGCTACTTGTCTGCTGTGTGACCTTGGGCAAATCACTTAACTTCTCTGGGCCTAAATTCCCTCATCTGTAAAACTGGGATTAAAACCGTAAACCCCCAAAGGGCATGGATTGTGTCCAATCTGATTAGCTTGTATCTATTCCAGCACTTAGTACAGCGTCTTGCGCATAGTGAACACTTAACAAATAGCTTTAAAAAAATGCTTATGTAGACATTCTATACTACACTGGTTCCCCTATGTCTAATTTATTTTAATGTCTTTCTCCCCCTGGAGATTGTAAACTCCCTGTGGGCAAGGATTGTGTCTATAATAATAAATAATAATGATGGCATTTATTAAGCACTTACTATGTACAAAGCACTGTTTTAAGCGCTGGGCTCACAGTCTAGAAGAGTGCCCTCATAATAATAATAGCAGCATTTGTTAAGCGCTTACTATGTGCAAAGCATTGTTCTAAGCGCTGGGGAGGCTACAAGTTGATCAGTTTGTCCCATGTGGGGCCCACAGTTTTCATCCCCATTATACAGATGAGGTAACTAAGGCATGGAGAAGTTAAGTGACTTGCCCAAAGTCACACAGCTGACAATTAGCAGAGCCGGGATTTGAACCCATGACCTTTGACTCCCAAACCTGGGCTCTTTCCATTAAGCCACGCTGCTTCTCTGTTGGCTGTGTGACCTTGGGCAAGTCACTTAACTACTCTGGGCTTCGGTTTTTCCATCCCCTTCACCTAGCCGCTTTAAGCATCAAGAAGAAACGTGCTGAGCTTTTTGTCCAGAGATACTTTTCCATCTGACTTGCCTGCAAGAATTGTGGCAGAAAAGCCCCAACAGGGGCCTATGGACTAATGCTGGGCCACTAATGCTCCTAAAGATGATTTCTTCCTTTGTCATCGGCAGGCATTGACTTAAAACGTTTGTCTGTGGGGTGTGATGAAACCAATCCAATAATCTGTTTTTAATGCCCAACTCCTCCTCTAAACTCCTTGTGGGCAAGGGTCCCATCTACCAACTCTGTTGGAGTGTACCCTCCCGAGTGTTTTGTATGGGGCTCTCCACAAAGCAAGCGAGCGCTCAGTACATACCAGAGATCAATCGATAACCATCGATAGATAAGCAGTATGGCATAGGGATAGGGCACGGGCCTGGGAGTCACAAGGTTTGCTGCCATTTGTCTGCTGCATAGGGTTAGGGCAGGGGCCTGGGAGTCACAAGGTTTGCTGCCCTTTGTCTGCTGCATGACCTTGGGCGAGTCACTCAACTCCTCTGTGCCTCAGTCCATAGTCAATCAATCAATCAATCGTATTTATTGAGCACTTACTGTGTGCAGAGCACTGTACTAAGCGCTTAATCTTTAAAGCTAGTCTTTATTGAGACTTTATGCACAGTACTGAGAAGCAGCGTGGCTTAGTGGAAAGAGCCCGGTCTTTGGAGTCAGAGGTCATGGGTTCTAATCCCGGCACCGCCAATTGTCAGCTGTGTGCCTTTGGGCAAGTCACTTAACTTCTCTGGGCCTCAGTTCCCTCATCTGTAAAATGGGGATTAAGACTGTGAGCCCCCCATGGGACTAACTGACCACCTTGTAACCTCCCCAGCGCTTAGAACAGTGCTTTGCACATAGTAAGTGCTCAAGAAATGCCATTATTATTATTATTATCATTATTATTATCATTATTATTATCATTATTACTGTATTAAGCACCTGGGAGAGTAGAACAGAGTTAGTAGACATGATCCCTGACCTCAGATATTTTACGGTCTAGCAGGGGAGACAGACACTAAAATAAATTAGAGCTAGGAGGAATCAATCATATTGATTGAGCACATTCTATATGTACTAAGCAATTGGGAGAGGACAATACAACAGAATTAGCAGGCCCATTCCCTGCCCATAATGAGCTGATAAGCAAAAAGTTCAAAACTATGTACCTAATGCTTAGTGAGTGAGAACTCAAGTGCATAGTTGATTCAGTAATAATAATAATTATGGTATTCGTTAAGCATTTACTATGTGCCAAGCACTGTTCTAAGCTCTAGAGTAGATACAAGGTAATCATTCATTCATTCAGTCATATTTATTGAGCACTTACAGTGTGCAGAGCACTGTACTAAGCGCTTGGGAAGTACAAGTTAGCAACAATCTGTCCCACATGGGGCTCACAGTCTTAATCCCCATTTTAAAGCAGGTGAGGTAACTGAGGTACAGAGAAGGTAAGTGGCTTGCCCGAGGTCACACAGCAGACAGGTGGCTGAGCCAGGATTAGAACCCAGGTCTTCGGACTCCCAAGTCCATGCTCTTTCCACTAAGTCACATTGCTTCTCCGCAGTCTGAGTGGATATAGCATGGGGAGATGGAAAATTTGTAAGGGAAGGGAGAAGATGGCTTTGAAGATGAGGAGAGAGTAGTGGACTGCTGGAGGGGAATTTTCCCGAAACGATCCAATGATCCTAGCTCTTAAACTATGCCTTTTTCACCAAGTGATCTTTTTAGCATCCTGCTGTAATTGCTTAACCTTTCCAAATTCTCAACCAATCTCTTATTTACTCAGAAGTGATGCCAAACCCATCATGCTGTGGTAATTAAAGGGCAAGCTTAGAACTTGGTAGAAGAAATGGATATTCTAATCTAAGCATGAGCACCATATGAAAACGTTTCAGTGAGTAGATTGGAAATCTCTTGGTTTCCCCCCACTTCTATTTTTCCCATGAAGAGCCAAGAGAGAAGGCAGGGGTGTGTTTGTGGTTGTGTCTACATGAGGACTTTGTAAGGAAATTGTGGGAAAGAACCATTTTTGGCACAACTGTACTTGAGACAAGTCCAATACTGCACTAATAATAAAAATAATTGTGGTATTTAAGTGTTTCTTATGTGCCAAGCACGGCCCTGGGGGCTAGAGTAGGAACAGTTCACAAACTGAGGCCCAGAGATGTCAATCAATCAATCAGTGGTATTTATTGAGCAAAGCAGCGTGGCTAGGTGGAAAGAGCACAGGCTTTGGAGTCAGAGGTCATGGGTTCAAACCCTGGATCTGCCAATTGTCAGCTGTGTGACTTTGAGCAAGTCACTTAACTTCTCTGTGCCTCAGTTACCTTTTCTATAAAATGGGGATTAAGACTGTGAGCCCCACGTGGGACAAGCTCATCACCTTGTAACCTCCCCAGTGCTTAGAACAGTGCTTTGCACATAGTAAGTGCTTAATAAATGCTATCATTATTATTATTACTAAGAGCTTATAACAGGCACATTCCCTGCACCCACAGTGAGCTTACAGTCTAGAGGAAGCGATTTGCCCAAGGTCACCCAGGAGGCCAGTGGCCGAGCCAGGCGTAAGCCCACTCCCCGTCCGATGCCATTGTCGGGCTGGGCAGCCTTGGGGCGGTCTCCGCCTCTGGTGGGCACACTGGAGGTCGGGGTGGATAGGCCTCGCACGGGCCTGCCGGTGGCCCGCGGGGGGGAGGTCCCACATGGCCACCGTTAGCCGGCAGGCCAGCAACCACCCGAGGCAGCAGCCCGGGACTCAGTGGCCCCGGCTGGCCTGGCCCGACTTCCGTAAACCCACCTGAGTATTCGCTAATCCAACTGCTACGTCATAACCTGAAATCAATCGCTCCATCAGTCAATCAATCATATCCTTAATTCATTTGTTAGAGCTGTAATTTATATACATTCATGTCCGTATATGTGGACACATTCGTGCCCACAATGAGCTCACAGTCTAGAGGGGGTGATGGACATTAATTGTGGCTCAGTGGAAAGAGCACGGGCTTTGGAGTCAGAGGTCAGGGGTTCAAATCCTGGCTCCGCCACTTGTCATCTGTGTGACTTTGGGCAAGTCATTTAACTTCCCTGTACCTCAGTTCCCTCATCTGTAAAATGGGGATTAAGACTGTGAGCCCCCAGTGGGACAACCTGATCACTTTGTAACTTCCCCAGCACTTAGAACAGTGCTTTGCACATAGTAAGCACTTAATAAATGTCATTATTATTATTATTAATATACATAAATGAATAAATTACAGATATCACACTTTAATTTTAGGCAGTTCCTTTAATCACCTTTCTATAGGCACAATTTAGCCTCTGAAGTAAATTGAAGAATGGCATTTTCATTTCAGGAAATAAAGGAATGATTTAAGCATTCATGCTTAAGGAGCCTGTAAATTTTCCTGATGTGCTCAGGGAATTTCTGTAGTGAGGGTCTTTATTCCCCAGGAAAGTATTTGCTCACATACTAGGCTCAGCCAGCTAAAGCAAACTAGTCTTTTCACTCCAGGGGAATTAATATCAGCATGATAAGACTAATGTTGCAGATAACACTGACCGCTACCAGGGTCCACAAAGGTGCCGTAAAGGACCGATGTCAAAATTGCTTTCGAGTCTGGGTAGTGATGGGGAAGAAAATGGAGTCAGAAAGGATAATAATAATAATTATGGTATTTGTTAAGTGCTTACTATGTGCGAGTCACTGTACTAAGTACTGGGGTGGATACAAGCAAGTCAGGTTAGGGACAGTCCCTGCCCCACGTGGGGCTCACAGTTTCAAACCCCATTTTACAGATGAGGTAACTGAAGCCCAGAGGAATGAAGTGACTTCCCCAGGGTCACACAGCAGACAAGATTTTCCTCACTAACCCCACTTTTTAAACCACCTTCCCTCCATTTTCTTTCTCCCCACCCCTCCAATCAATCAGTCAGTGGTATTTATTAAGGGCTTGCTGTGTGCTGAGCACTGAGGACCTGGGAGAGTACAATACAACAGAATTGGTAGACACGGCCTCTGCTCATAATGTGCTTACAGTCTAGCTCTACTCCCACAAGCTCCCCTTTCATTCATTCAGTCATATTTATTGAGCGCTTACTGTGTGCAGAGCACTGTACTAAGCACTTGGGAAGTACAAGTCTTCATTCTTGAAAACTTGCATAGAATATTTGGCATTCAGAACTGAGGAGTCTAGAGAAGCTCTGAGTGGTGAGAGGCAGCAATCCTCAAATTCCACATTTGGTTCCTGCTTAGGGGTCGTCACCTGATGGACATAGTAATTATTATTATTTTTATTATTATTGTGGTATTTGTTAAACACTTACTATATGCCAAGCATTGTACAGTATTAAGACTGTGAGCCCCACCTGGGACAATCTGATAACCTTCTATCTCCCCTAGTGCTTAAAACAGTGCTTGGCACATAGTAAGCGCTTAACAAGTACCATCATAATTACAGTGCTTGGCCCATAGTAAGCACTTAACAAGTATTGTTATTATTATTACCATTATTATTATGATGATTTTACCCTCCTCTCCCCCGGAAAAAATTCAGGAGTTCAGGATGTGGAGTATTGAGAGTTGGAAACGAAGACTATTGTAATAATAATAATGGTATTTGTTAAGCGCTTACTATGTGCCAGCACTATTCTGAGTGCTGGGGTAGTTACAAGGTGATGAGGTTGCCTCATGAGGGGCTCACAGTCTTCATCCCCATTTTACAGATGAGGTAACTGAGGCACAGAGAAGTGAAGTGACTAAGACTGTGAGCCCCCCATGGGACAACCTGATCACCTTGTAACCTCCCCAGTGCTTAGAACAGTGCTTTGCACATTGTAAGGGCTTAATAAATGCCATCATTATTATTATGAGGTCCCACATGGGGCCCACAGTCTTAATCCCCCTTTTACAGATGAGGTAACCGAGCTACAGCAAAGTGAAGCAACTTGCCCAAAGTCACACAGCCGCTAAGTGGCGGAGCTGGGATTAGAACCCACGACCTCGGACTTGCTTGGCTCGGCTTGCCACCAAGCCACGCTACTTCTCCGTTTTATATTAGGAGCAAATGTTTGACAAGCCCTATTGCCTACATCCTCCTGATTTAGACGGATTTCAGAAATGAGACGTTTCACGCTGGAGGGTTTTGGTTTTGGCTGAATTTTCCTGCCTGCACGGAGGGAGCAGACAGACGTCCAGGCCAGGACTGCAGAAAATTGCAGCAACCTGTAGCTGTACCCCCATCTAGCGGTTTCCCGATGCTACTGAGAGAGCCCTGTTCATTCAATCCTATTTATTGAGCGCCTACGGTGTGCAGAGCACTGTACTAAGCGCTTAGAAAGTACACCTCAGCAATAGAGACAATCCTTCCCCACAGTGGGCTTATATAAGAAAATCAATCGATCGAATTTATTGAGTGCCTACTGTGTCGAGAGCACTGTACCAAGTGTTTAGGAGAGCCCTCAAGCTAGGCCAGGAAAAAACAAGTTGCTACCATAATCCCACACAGGAGCCCCCCCCTTTTTTTTTAAACCGGCATTTCATTCATTCAATAGTATTTCATTCATTCAATTGTATTTGTTGAGCTCTTACTGTGTGCAGAGCACTGTACCAAACACTTGGTTTATGGAGCGTTTACTGTGAGAAGCAGCGTGGCTCAGAGGAGAGAGCACGGGCTTTGGAATCAGAGGTCAGGGGTTCAAATCCCGGCTCCACCAATTGTCAGCTGGGTGACTTTGGGCAAGTCACTTAACTTCTCTGTGCCGTAGTTACCTCATCTGTAAAATGGGGATTAAGATTGTGAGCCCCCCCATGGGACAACCTGATCACCTTGTAACCTCCCCAGAGCTTAGAACAGTGCTTTGCACATAGTAAGTGCTTAATAAATGCCAACATTGTTATTATCATTACTGTGGGCAGCACACTGTACTAAGCACTTGGGAAAGTACGGTACAACAATAAACAGTGACATTCCTGTCCACAATGAGTTTAAAGTCTGGGGAGGGCTGGGGAGACAGATGTCAATACAAAGAAATAAAATGACAGATTTGTACATATGTGCTGTGGGGCTGGGAGGGGGGAAGAGCAAAGGGAGGAAGTCAGGGCAATGAAGGAGGGGGTGGGAGATGAAGAAAAGTGGGGCTTAATCTGGGAAGGCCTCTTGGAGAAGATGTACCTTCAATAAGGCTTTTATTAAGCACTGACTAAGTGCTTGCCTATGCGGCCTTGGGCAAGTCATTTCACTTTTTTGTGCCTTAGTTGCCGCATCTGTAAAATGGAGATTGAATCCTCCTCCCTCCAATTTAGACTGTGGAAAAGGGCCTGTGCCCAACCTGATAAACTTGTATTTGCCCCAGTGCTTAGAACAGTGCCTGACACATAGCAAGCACTTAACACATACCATGAAACAAACAGAAGGTAGGGCATTTTGTAGAGTAGTAGAGTAGTGGAGTAGGAATTTTTTCCTCACACACTTATTGCTAATTGCGAGATTTCCAGACAATCCAAGCAATAATAAGGTGTCACCTTCTGTTCAAGTGTGTCAAGAGTTAAGGGGATGAGGCTCCAGATCATTAGCAAATCAGCCAAGGTACAAAAATGTCCACCCAGCCTCCCCGCGGTTACCATGCTAACCAGTGGTTGCGGATTGTGCAAGTTGTGTTGAGCAAGTGGCCCCCAAATAGAAGTTAGGCTGCAAGGAACCTCAGCTTCCGTGTCTGCCAGACCCAGATTCCGCATCTGCCAACGGTTCTGCTCACGGTGTGCTCCCGTGTGTACAAAGCATTAATACAGGGCATCACTCACACTTTTTTTACTGCAGTTTTCCAGCAGCAGGCCGAGAAACACTGTGGCCTAGTGGAAAGAGCCCAGACCTGGGAGTCAGAGGACCTGAGTTCTAATCCCGGTCCCGCCACTTGCCTGTTGTGGGACCTAGGGCAAGTCCCTTTACTTCTCTGAGCCTCAGTTTCCTCATCCGTAAAGTGGAGAATAAATCCTACTCCCTCCCCTTAAACTGTGGGCCCTATTTGGGACGCGTTTGACCCATTATCTTGTATCTACCCCAGAGCTTAATACAGTGCTTTGCACGTAAGTACTATTGTCACTATTATTATCTTCATGGTTATGTAATAGCATATGGAGAAAGATTTGTACAAAAGTGCTAAACGGGGTGAGGGGAGGTTATAAGTATTTAAGATTTAAGGTGACAGAGAAGTACCGAGATAGTAGCTGGGAAGATTAAAAATCAATCTGGGCAGGCTTCCTGGAGGAGATGAGGTTTCAAAAGGGCTATGAAGGATGGGCGAGTGTTTTGGCCATGAAGGGGGAGGGAGTGCCACTGCCCGGCAGTAAAAATTCTTACTTTGTAGGCCCCACTATTTGTAAATGCTTGGCTCTGTATTTCCCCACCTCTAGACTGTAATCTCGGGACAGGGACCAGATTTTTTCCTTCTGTTGGACTCTCCCTAGTGCTCAGCACAGTGTTTTGCACCCAGGAGGCCCTTAATCAATCCTGTCAAGTGAATGCAGGATCCTGAAGTTGTTGAATAGAGGCAGCGTGGCCTAGTGCCGAAGCCCGGGAATGGGAGTTGGAAGACGGGCTCTAAGACCAGCTCTACCGCTGGGAGAGCACAGTACAAAAGTAGACCCGATCCCTCTAGGAGCTTACAATCTACCTTACCATCAGCAGGCTCCTCTTCCTTGCCCGGCCTTTGGAGATGAATTTTATTCTTAATTGTTTTTCTCTCCTTGAAGCTCTAGGATGTAATCTCATTTTAGGCAGGGAACATACCTATAAACTCTGTTGTATTGTCCTCTTCGAAGCACTTAGTACAGTGCTCTGCACACAGCAAGCGCTCAAAAAATACCATTGATTTACTACAGAGTCTTTCCCTCTCCAGTCGTAAACACTGTCGTGGTGGAATATTTATTCAGCTCCAACAGAGGGCTTAGTCCTGGCCCGGCCGTGCTGATGACTCAGCCCCCTTCCTTATCGGCATTTATAGTTCCAACTGTCCAAACCTCTTCTCATAGACTTATTTTTGGGCCTCCTAATCATTTGCTATGTTTCTCCTCAGCTCCTCCACATTCCTCTAATTGTGGAGTTCCAATCCGAACACGGCTTGGGAAACAATGGGGCGATAGGTTCGAGGATAAGAAGATTATTTCCTGCATCTTGTCCATCTGTGAAGTCATCCTGTGAAGTCATCACCCTTCTAGGACTGACTCCTTAGTCTGTCGTGCCCTCAAGCCTTTCCTGCCATCCTGGGGCTTAAATAGTCCTAAAAGCAGGCGGTCACGTGAGGCTTAGATGGTAGCGGACGGAACAGCCGCCAACCTTCTGCTTCCCTCACCGACAGGTATGGCAGATTCCCGAGAATGGACTCACTCTTTCTCTGACGGAACCTGTGGTGGTTTTGGAAGGCCATTCCAAGAGGGTCGGCATCGTCGCCTGGCACCCCACGGCCCGCAACGTGCTGCTTAGTGCAGGTAGGCACGGACCTCATGCCCCTGGAAGTCTCTTCCCTTGTCTCGCCTCTCTCCCCTCCTGTCCTTCCTCTCCACCCCTCCCGTACAGTGCCTTAGTTCAGGCACCGTACTGCGCACTGGGTTGGACGCAGTCCATCTTCCACAAAGGGCTCACAATCTTAATGCTCATTTTACAGGTGAGGTAACTGAGGCACAGAGAAGTGAAGTGACTCTAGTTGAGAAGCAGTGTGGCCTAGCGGAAAGAGCATGGCCATAGGAAATAGAAGTGCTTGGCACATAGCGCTTAACAAATGCCATCATCATTATTATTAAAAGACCTGGGTTCTATTCCCAGCTCTGCCACTTGTCTGCCACGTGACTTGGGGGCAAGTCACTTGATTTCTCTGGGCCTCGCTTACCACCTCTGTAAAATGGGGATTAAGATGACGAGTCCCATGTGGGACATGGACTGTGTCCAACCTGATTATCTTGGATCTACCCCAGGGCTTAGAACAGTGCGTTGGAATAACTTGTGAATTTTAAGTGAAGAGGTTTTGGCTGCTTGTCTGCTTGGGACCGAGGCCAGTGGCAGTGAGCTTGTTTTTCTCCCTCTAGACTGTGAGCTCATTGTGGGCAGGGATAATGTCTACCAGCTCTGTTACATTGTTCTCTCCCAAGCACTTAATACAGTACACACAGTAAAACGCTCGATAAATGCAGTCATTTGATTGATACTTTGACTGTGAGCCCCATCTCGGATAGGGACGGGGATTGTGTCCAACCTAATTAATTTATATCTACCCCAGATCTCCCCTCTCAGGGTTGCACCTGGAGAGTTTCCCATACTTTACCAGTCCTGACTATGGGAGGGAGAGTCAAGCAGAGGCCTACCCATTCCATTACTAGCTTGGGTAGTGCTTAGCGAGTGGCAGGCACTCTGCTGCAAGTCAAAACTCACCTGTGCTGGGCAGCCATGGCACGTGAGAGAGTCGAGGGCAGAGACTCAAGTTTACTGTTTGGAAGGAGGCAGTGGTAAACCACTTCCAAATTTCTATGGATCCACTACCAAAACGATTGCTGATGGAGGTGAGGCGTTCTGGGAGAGATGTGTCTGTGGCATCGCTAGGTGTCGGAATCAACTCAACAGCGTAAAACAAGACCTCAGCTCTTAGAACAGTGTTTGGCAGATGGTAAGCGCTTAACGAATACCATTAAAAAAAATACACAGAGTTGTATTTACCTGCCCACAAGTAATAGTATTTATCAGTTAGTTGATCAATGGACTTTATCGAGTGCTTTTTGGGTGAAGAGCCCTCTTCTAAGCAATAGATTGATTGATAAATACCATCAGTATCAGGAGGGTACAATACAACAGAGTTGTTGGACCCATTCCCTGCTCACAAGAAGTTTACAGTCTAGAGGGGGATTTTATTAAGCACTAACTGTGGGAAGAGCACAGTACCAAGGACTGGGAAAAGGTATATGGTGGGAATTAGACATAGTCCTCATCCCTTGTTGGTTTACATTCCAGAGGAAGAATATGGGCTTGGGACTCGGAGGACCTGGGTTCTAATCCCAGCTCTGGCACTTGCCTGTGGTGTGACCTTAGGCAAGTCACTTCTCTGGGCCTTGGTTTCCACCTCTGTAAAATGGGGGTTCAGTACCTGTTCTATCTCCTATTCCATGTGCAAGAGGGTCTGCGTCCAACCTTTTTTTCTTTCTTTCATGGTATTTGCGAAGCACGTAGTATGTGTCAAACACTGTTCTAAGTGCTGGGTTAGATACAAGTTAATTAGGTTGGACACAGTCCCTGTCCTGCATGGTGCTCACAGTCTACGTAGGAGGGAGAATAAATTATCTCATATCTACGCAGAACTTAGTACAACACTTGTGATGCACACATTAAGCACTTAACAACGTCTTCAAATGCCGTCGAATCATTTCCAATCCTTAGCTTAACAACAACCACAGCGATTATTAAGTAACGTGGCCTAGTGGATAGAGCACAGGCCTGGGAGTCTCCAGCACTTAGACCAGAGCTTGGCACTTGGTAAGTGCTTAACAAATACCATTTAAAAAAAAAAAAAGGACCTGGACTGGGTTCTGATCCCAACTCCGGAGGCCACTTGTCGGCTGTGTGACTTTGGGCAAGTCACTTAACTTCTCTGTGCCTCAGTTCCCTCATCTGTAAAATAGGATTATGACTGTAAACCCTATGTGGGACAGGAACTTGTATCTATCCCAGCACTTAGAACAGTTCCTGGCATCTAGTAAGCACTTAACAAATGTTCAAAGGCATAGAGCTGAGTGTTCCCAAAACTATTGATCTGAGAAGCGATTTTTCTAGTGTAATTCCACCGTGGCGAAATTGCAGTGCCGTCCGGCAACCTCGACCGTTTGCCATCAGAACACCTCCCTTCCGGGTTTCTCCCTTTAGGCTGTGACAATGCCGTGATCATCTGGAATGTGGGGACGGGGGAAGCCCTCATCAACCTGGACGACATGCACTCCGACATGATTTACAACGTCAGCTGGAGCCGCAACGGCAGCCTCATCTGTACCGCGTCCAAAGACAAGAAAGTGAGAGTCATCGACCCCCGCAAGCAAGAGATCGTGGCTGTAAGTCGCCTAAATTCAGCCCCCTAAACCTCTAACCCAGAGCAATACTCTTCTCCCCCCATTTCCCCTGCTGAGGGCCTGCCACCCCAAGGCTTTAGTTGAGACTTGAGAAGCAACATGGCCTAGGGGAAGGAGCTCAGGCCTAGAAGTTGGAGGGGTCTGGGTTCTCATCCCGGCTCTGCCACGCATCTGCTGAGTGAACCTGAGGGAGTCACCTCACTTCTCTGGGCCTTGGTTCCCTCATCTGTAAAATGGGGATTCAGGACCAGTCCTTCCTCCTCTAGACTGAAAGTTCGATCCAGGCAGGGAACGTATCTGGTAATTCTGTTGGATTGGACTCTCCCATGTGCTTAGTACAGTGCTCTTCACATAGTAAGCATTCAATAAATACTGTTGACTGATTGATATTTAGACTGTGAACCCCATGTGGAACAGGGGCTGTGTCCAACCTGATTAACTTGTGTCTACCTCAGTGTTTGGAATAGTGCTTGGCACATAGTAAGCACTTAACAAATACTATTGTTATCACTACTGATAGTGATAGTGATTATTACTACTGATAGTAATAATAATGCCTACTATTAATAATAATAATAACATGGGCCTAATTCTCTGCATTCTCCATCTGTGAAACCTAGTCTTACCTTGTTCACAGAGTTTGAGCAGCAGTCTTTCTGCTCTTGATCATGCCCATTTCCACCAGGCCGCTTAACAGTATCCCTCTACTTTAAGGGAGATGGTTGAACCCTAATGGGGTCCATCTTCCTGAACTCTTGAGTACCTCCTTCTTCCCCCTGCAACATCTTCTCCGAAGCAGGACCCTTGCCCCAGTCTTCTTGTTGCCACGGGCTATCTCAGTCTATCAATCAAAGGTACTTATTGAGCACTTACTGTGTGCAAAGCATTGATCGAAGGACTTGGGAGAAGACAGACTGTCACATCTGACAGAATTCTGCTCTCCCATTTTCATAGCCCTTCAGAAAGCACATCTCCTCCAGGAGACCTTCCCTGATTTAATCTCTACTCTCCCCTGATGAACCCTGGCTCAGACTTCCTATCTGTAATTGATTTTCATGACTGTCTCCCCCACTGTACTCTCAGCTCCTCGAGCACCAGGATCGTGCTTAATAATTCCACTGCACTCTCCCAGGCGTCCTGTACAGCGCTTCTCACATAGTAATAGGCACCCACCAAATGGTTTTGATTGACTGGGGGATAGGAGGAAGTAATAGAATATAAACCTGTGCACATAGGTGATATGAGGAGGGGGTGGAGAAGAGGGGAAGGAGTGAATACCCAAGCGCTCCAATGAAGCCAAAGTGGCAACTGGGGGAGGCGAAGGCGAGGAGATGAGGGAATCGGGAAAGACCTCCTGGAATTTCAGAAGGGCTTTGAGGGTGGGGAGTCCACAGTTTCTGACTGCCTGCCATGTTGCTTCTATCTGCCTGACACCCCGACTTGTGCTGTGGTTTTTCAGGAGAAGGAAAAGGCCCACGAAGGAGCCCGGCCCATGAGGGCCATCTTCCTAGCAGATGGAAATGTCTTCACCACTGGTTTTAGCCGCATGAGTGAACGGCAGCTTGCCCTCTGGAATCCGGTACGATAGCATTCAATTTAGATCCTACATATCTCCTCAGTTATTTCCCCAAAAGGGAGTAAAGCAAGTAAGAAATTGTCAGTTTCTTTTGAAGTCACTTTCTCCGGAGTCTGCCTTTTACACCCGTTGGCCAGTAGCTCTTGGTAATTTGTTATATGAAGAGGTGGTCTATTTTAGGCTTCAGTCAACTTAGGCTATGAATATTTCCTCCAACTAATCGTATTTATTGAGAGCTTACTGTGTGCAGAGCACTGTACTAAGCGCTTGGGAAGTACAAGTTGGCAACATATAGAGGCGGTCCCTACCCAACAACGGGCTCACAGTCTAGAAGGGGGAGACAGACAACAAAACAAAACATGTGGACAGGTGTCAAGTCATCACAATAAATAGAAATAAAGCTAGATGCACATCATTAACAAAATAAATAGAATAGTAAATATGTACGAGTAAATATGTACAAATATGTAAATATTTGGTCCTTTTGACCTTCCAAAGATATTTAAGGCTGGGCTTAACTTTTTGAAATCCACGTTTTTAAAGAGATTATTTGTTGCTGACTGGAAAGTATTTCACAAATCATGTTCAGTAGGGCCATAACCACATAACCACTATGCCATGTAATGTGTATATAATGTTATATTGTACTCTCCCAAGCACTTACTGCAGTGCTTTGCACATAGTAAGCACTCAATAAATACAAATGAATGAATGAATTTGGCTCTCCAGCTAATGGCCCAGCCAGAGTTAGGACTCTGATGGTGGTGACAGATTGTGTTTTGAGGATGTGGACCCTGCTTGCCTCCCTTGATGTCCATTGGTCAGTCAGTCAAAGGTATTTATGGAGCACTTACATGGAGAAGTAGCATGGCCTAGTAATAATTATGGTATTTGTTAAGCACTTACTATGTGCCAACCACTGTTCTAAGCACTGGGGTAGATACAAGCTAATCAGATTGTCCCACATGGGGCTCACAGTCTTAATCCCCATTTTACAGATGAAAGAGTAGAAAGAGTATGGGCCTGGGAGCAGAGGTTGTGAGTTCTCATCCCGGCTCTACCACGTCTGCTGTGTGATCTTGGGCAAGTCATTTCACTTCTCTGTGCCTCAGTTACCTAATCGGTAAAATGGGGTTTGAGACTCAGAGCCCCATGTAAGACAGGGACTGTGTCCAACCCAATTTGCAGCACTTAGTACAGTGCCTGGCATATAATAAGCGCTTAACAAATTCCACAATTATTGTTATTATTTGTTAAGCCCTTACTAAGTGCCAGGCATTGTACTAAAGGGCTGAGGTGAATACAAGCAAATACAAGCACTTGGGATTCACAGTCTCAATCCCCATTTTACAGATGAGGGAACTGAGGCACAGAGAAGTGAAATGACTTGCCCAAGGTCACCCAGCTGACAAGGGATATAGCCGGGATTAGAACCCGATTAGAACCCAGGCCCCTGCTCTATCCACTACTCCAAGTTACATCTTGGCTGCTGTACGGCTTTGGGCGATCACGTAACTTCTCTGTGCCTCGGTTTCCTCATCTGTAAAATGGGGGTTCAGTGCCTGCGCTCTTCTCTGCTTAGACCGTGAGGCCCGTTGAGGTCAGGGATTGAGTACGATCTGATTGTATTGCATCTACCCCAGGGCCTGGCACCGTGGTTGGCATATAAGTAAGCACATAACCAGTACCGAAATTGTGATTCTTCTGCTCCTTTCCGACAAAATCTAGCCCTCCCATTGGCCTACTGGGTCTCACCCTCTAGACTGGAAGTTCGTTGTGGGCAGGTAATGTCTGCCGACTCTGTTATATCAGACTCTCACAAGCACTTAGTACAGTGGTCTGCACACGATAAATGCTCCATCAGTAGCATTAACAATGATGGTGGTGATGATGCCCCATGGTTAGGCCCCATCCAGAATGGATGATTTTAAAGATAATTCAGCCACGGACTCAGCCATCAGTCACAGCTGACTACTCTGAGCCCACTGGCTTATCATCGTATTTGGGGTGATTTGCCCATGCCCTTCACTCCCCAGGGGGACGTGATCTCCCTGCCACCACTTTCTGACAACCAACCATCCCAAAAATCTCTGTGTCCATTGCCCACTCTCCCATCCAGAGCTTTCTGAAGATGGAAAACAAACCAGTCCCAACCCTGAGGTCTCCCCTATGTACATTTCTCCATCCCAAAACTTTCCCCCTCTACCTTTGGTTTCCCTGTCTTTTAAGTTTTCCGTCTGACTGAACCTTCTCTCCGATGCCATGATTACTCAGTTTTCTTTAACAAAGAATGAAAAACAAATAGATAAATTAAAAAATGCCTCCCCCACCCTGTTTTTGCGTACCCATCCTGTTAGCAATTATGCAGTTATCTGGAAACTCCAATGCCTCCCTCTCCATGTCATGTATTTTTAACGTCCATTTTCCCCACAAATTAGAAGGTCCTTGAGGGCAGGATGGCGTCTGCGAAGTCCGCTGGATGCTCTCAAGCACTTAGTACAGTGCCCTGCACAGAATAAGCCCTCAATAAATGCTATTGATTAACGGGTTGACCCAGGATCAGATCGTGATATTGGCGAGCGGGCATTTTTAAGATCCAGAAATGAGGTGAGTCATAGAGTGGAACTGAGTGAGATATTCTTGCACCGAACATTGCGTTCCCTCCTTTTGCCCACGTTGCCAGAGGGGTATCGCTCATTGTTGTCTCCAGAACCTGAAATGAAGCTTTATCATCATTTTAGAAATAATAATGATAATTATGGTGGCATTTGTTAAGCACTTACTATGTGCCAAGCACTGTTCTAAGTGCTGGTATGTTTCAAGAGGTCCGTCCAGAAACCCGGTGAATTTCCTAAGCCCTGGAAAACTTGCCGAACATCCTGACAGTCGCCCTTCTTGTTTTGCAGAAGAACATGGAGGAGCCGATCGCCCTTCACGAAATGGACACGAGCAACGGGGTGCTATTGCCGTTTTACGATCCCGACACCAGCATCATTTACTTGTGCGGAAAGGTGACGAGTGACTTCCCGGCCTGCGGCCAGAGAAAACACGGTCCTTTTAACGCACTCCGAATCGAGGGGGAACGGTTCATGATGTCATCGATAAAGAATCATGGGCAACAAGGGAGAGGAATCAGCAGCTTTGTGTCCTGTTGGTTCTGGAAATGGCCCCCAAGTTCCCAGAGAGAAGGGGACACCTTTCCAGGCTTACTCTTAGAAGGAACCGCTTTTAAGAGCTGCCAATGTTCATTTATTTCATTGTATTTATTGAGTGCTTTCTGTGTGCAAAGCACTGTACGAAGCACGAGAGAGTACAGTATAATGATAAACAGACGCATCCCCTGTCTGATAAACTTGTGTCTACCCCAGCGCTTAGAACAGTGCTGGACACATAGTAAGTGCGTAACAAATGCCATTAAAAGAAAAGCATTGTTTAGCACAGGGCTCTGCACACCGTAAGCTCTCAAGAAAAGCCATTGATTAGTTGATACTCAGTTTAAAAGATTTGAAAGAGTCTAGCATACATGTTTGAGAACCTTCACAATGTGACTAACTGGAGGATTTAAAGTTAAATGAAAAACTGAGTCCCACGTGGAATAAACTTGTATAAACTTGTATCTGCCCCAGTGCCTGATACATAGTAAGTGCTTAACAAATACTATAAAAAGCAAAGCAAGGCAAAAAACAAAGCAGGGCAAAAAACGAAACCACCCTGGGTCACCAGCTTTGAATTTAGAACTTCTCCATTTGGTAAACGGTAGTGAAAATGGCATAAGATTTTCCCAGAAGCTCCAAAACCTTTGTTTCTTTCAGGGGTTGGCTGTGATTACGGGAGATTTAAGCGAACTAGAGCAGTTGTGTACTGTTTTGCTGCCATGTCGGGCATCATCCTCACAACGTGGTTTAATAATCGTGATATTGCCTAAGCGTTTATTATGTTTCAGTCACTATACTGAGCGTTGGGCTGGATACAAGCAAATCGGGTCGGACACAGTCCCTGTCCCATGTGGGGCTCACACTCTCCATCCATTTTACAGTTGAGGGAACTGAGGCCCAGAGAAGTGAAGTGACTTGCCCAAGGTCACCCAGCTGACAAGTTGCACAGCCAAGATTAGAACCCATGAACTTCTGACTCCCGGGCCCGGGTTCTGTCCATCAAGCCACGTTTGCAGTGGGACAAAGGGACCTCTGGGACGTCTTCCCTCCCGCCCTAAACTGACAAGTGACGGGGCCGCTGGACCCCTTCCCCTCCCGAGTTGAGTCACGAGGGAGGCTGGGAGGTTGAAAGCGATCGCTCCCGGTCGTGAACTGCATCACTGCTTTCCCAGGCTGTCTTAAGACAGACGGGCCAAGATGAGCACCACCACCACTCAGTTGCCCATATAAGTCGGTGGAAAGCCATTTTCTTTTTAATAGGCAGATAATGAGTCAGATTTTCCATTCCTCTTCTCTCCTGTCGCGTTAGTCATCGGAACACCGGCGTCCCGAGGCCCGGCCCAGGGAGGGCACTTGAGTTGATTCAGTCTGGAGACGGGACTACCTTTTGGTTCAGGCCAGGGTATCTGCATTTATCGGTGCTGTCAGTTTCCCCTGCTAAACCTGTATCGTTTGGTGATACAGTGTGGCCTAATGGCAAGAGCATGGACTTGGGAGTCAGAGGACCAGGGTTCTAATTCCAACTCGGCCTCATAATAATAAATTATTGTAGTAATGGTATTTGTTAGGTGCTTAACTATATGTCAGGCACTGTACTAAGCACTGGGGTGGATACAAACAGATTGGGTTGGACACAGTCCCTGTCCCACATGGGGCTCACAGTCTCAATCCCCATTTTACAGATGAGGGAACCGAGGCCCAGAGAAGTGAGGTGACTTGCCTGAGGTCACAGAGCAGATTGGTGGCAGAGCCAGGATTAGAACCCATGATCTTCCGACTCCCAGGCCTGTGTTCTATCCACTACACCATGTCTTGTGTCTGCTGTGCAACCTTGGCACATAGGTCAAGTGTCCCTGAGAGAAGGGGACCCCTTTCCAGGCTTACTCTTAGAAGTGCAGAAGGAACTGCTTTTAAGGGCTGCCAATGTTCATTTATTCCACTGTATGTCTCTGGCCTCATGTCTTCTTGTCTCTAGCCTCACTTACCTCATCTGGTAAACGGGGGTTGAGGCTGTGAGCCCCATGTGGGACAGGGATTATGTCCAACTCAATTGGCTTGTGTCCACCCCAGCACTTAGTACAGTGCCTGGAACACAGTAAGCGCTTAACAAGTACCACAATTATTATTATTATTATGGAGACCACCCGTTTGTTCACCAGGGAGACAGACCCGGCGCCTGGCAAGCAAATGGAGAAGGCTATGGGGTTCCAGTCTGACGGGGTCCTGGTCCAAAGTTTAGCCTGTTGGGGAAAGGGGGGAGGGACCAGTGGAGCTGAGTGGGGTTTGGGTACATCCAGCCCATTTAAGACCTCATCTTTGGATTTCCCTCAGGGGGACAGCAGCATCCGCTACTTTGAGATCACGGACGAATCCCCATACGTTCACTACCTCAACACCTTCAGCAGCAAAGAGCCCCAGAGAGGGATGGGCTATATGTGCAAGAGGGGTCTTGATGTCAATAAGTGTGAGATCGCCAGGTGAGTAGAAGAAATCACGCTTCGGCCCAGGGAACACAGCCGCCATGCCGGGCCTCGACTAGGCCTATTTGGTGCCATGGGTCGCCAATTCCTGCGGCGTCTGGGTGGGTCAGAGGGGAATGTAGAAGCGTCTTCTCAGGAATAGGATGAACGGGGAATAAACCGCTGGTCTTGGGCTAGGGCAGAGTGGGAATTGGGTGTCGAGAGCTTCCGTGTTAGGAATATCGCAGCTGCCCAGAGATTCTGCCTTCCACATGGAGGATGGTGGCTCTCGAATTTCTTTGCCCTCCCAAATCTGCCCAGGGGTCATTCCAGGCTTCTCAGCCAATGCCAACACCAGTGGCTAGAGCTTAACTAGCCAAACTGTCGGCAGCCTGGAATATCGGACCACTGGGTACCCTGCGTGGAAACGCTGGGTCGGAGTTTTTGGTTGCAGTGTGATAAAGGAATGGTGGCTAAATGAAAGAACTTCCAGGCCCGATTCATTCCTACAATTGTATTTATTGAGTGCTTACTGTGTGCAAAGCACTGTATAAAGCACCCGGGGGTGTACAGTATAACAGTAATATAACAAGACATCTGGAGGAAGAGAACCTGGGTCCTGGGGAGACACACTCCATTTTCAAGGGGTCAGAATGGATCCACAGCCCCACTGATGAGGCAGATCGGGAAGAAAACATCTGGAACCCAGACTAGTCTAAACCTGTGGGGAAAAGAGAAGAGGACTGGTTAAATGAACAACATGGGACCCGTATCCAAGAAAGTGAAACCCAATTTAGTTAAGCTTTGATGATTTGAATCGAGCTCAGATCCTGATTGAAATAGGAAAGTCCCAGCTATTTGATAAAAAAAACACTCTGAGTTTTCTGCTCTATAAAGATACCGATGCCGAGTAAAGCTATTAAAGACATTCTTTTCACTAGTTTGAAACAATAGCCCTGGGTAGCTGTTAACCATCAAAAAGCAAAAAGTGGACATCCATTGTAAGCATTGTACCGGGGGATCAAATGTTCCTTTGGGGCATGGAGGTGGTGGGAGGCGGAGAGGGGTCAGTCAGTCATATTTATTGAGTGCCTACTATGTGCAGAGCACTGTGCTAAGCACTTGGGAGAGTACTGAGGAGGGGCAAGGAGAAGGGAGGAAGGGAAGTGGAGAGAAAGGGGAAGGCCATTTCTTTCCCCTCTTCCCCTGTTGCCTTTCTCTCCTCCCTGGGGCCAGATGTCAGAGGTTTCTCTTGCTCCTAGGAGCTCTGCCCAATCAGTCCCCGCAGCTTGGGGAGAGGTTGGGCAGGGGCACCTGCCCTACTGGACACCCTGGGGCCTCGCTCCTTGTGAGCCTGCTGGCAGTGGCCGTCCTGGTGGCCAGCATAGCCGGGACTCGTGCAGTTAATTCCCTGGGTGGCCCTGATGTCAATCCTTGTCCCCTCATCCCTGGTGGATCCCCCAGGCTGCTCAGGCAAAGCTAACCGAGGCAGAGCCAGCCAGTCCAGCCAAGCAGGCAGGAGACGGCTCCTCATGGGGTTTCAAAACGGGGTCAGTGGAGCTTCTCGGTTCCCCTCCAGGGTACCGAATAGATGACAGTGATGTCATCCATCCTCTTCCTCCCCCTGCTTCCCTCCTTCCTTGTTCTCATCTTCCATTTTTTCCTCCTCCTTCTCCTCCTCTTGCCCCCTCCCACCTTTTCCTCCTCCTTCCTGTCCCCTCTCTTCCTGTTTCTGCTCCTCTCCCCTCCTCATCCTCCACTTTTTTCCCCTCCTCCTCCTGCGGGCCAAAGACAAGAGACAGAACCACCAGAGCTGCCCAGCTTCTGACCCCTTTCTGGGTTCAAGGAGCAGGATGGGCTTCAACTGCTCCTCCTACCCCTTCATTCCTTGCTCCCTGGGAGGCGGCCCCGGCATGTAGGACCGCTTTGTCCGGTCAAAGCTTCTTTGCGGCCACCCAACATTAATTTCCGGTCCACAAAGGCGGTGTTAGCGGTTGGTTTCTTGTAAGTGGGACTCAACTTTGCTTCCCCTCCTTTCTTTGTAAGATTCTTCAAACTTCACGAGAGAAAATGTGAGCCCATCATAATGACTGTCCCCAGGAAGGTGAGTATATCACTTTCCCCAGAGACGAAGGAGCGAGAAGACACAAGCACTGAGGCCTGATGGACTTGCAGAAAAAGCAGGGGCCTGGGAGTCGGGAGACCTGGGTTCCAATCCTGGCTCCTGGCTCTGCCACTTGCCTGCTGTGGGGACCTTGGATAAGTCACCTCACTTCTCTGGGCCTTAGTTTCCTCCTTTGTCAAATGGGGGTTTAATATCTATTCTTCCTCCCCCTTAGACTGTAAGCCCCATGTGGGACAGAGATCGGATCCAACCTGATTATCTTGCACTACTCCAGTGCTTAGTGCAGTGCTTGGCACAGCTTAAACACCTAACAAATAGCACCCGTATGAGAAGCAGAGTGGTTTAGTGGATAGAGAAAGTCCTGGGAGTCAAAAGAACCTGGTTCTAATCCTGGCTCCACCACATGTCTGCTGTGTGACTTTGGGTAAGTCACTTCACTTCTCTGGACTTCAGTTCCCTCATCTGTAAGAGTGTGAACCCCATGTGGGACAGGGGCTGAGTCCAACCTGATGATCTTGTATCTACCCCAGTGCTCAGAACAGTGCTTGGCACATAGTAAGCGCTTAACAAGGACCCTAATCATGATTAGTAGTAGCAGTAGTACTAGTAGTAACAGCAAGTCTTATTTTTCCCAGGCCTCACCCATCCACCTAAGTTTTCTGTCTTGTAGTCGGACCTTTTCCAAGACGACCTGTATCCAGATACGGCGGGTCCCGAAGCCGCTCTGGAAGCCGAAGAGTGGTTTGAGGGGAAGGACGCCGATCCGATCCTCATTTCCTTGAAGCATGGATACATTCCGGGGAAAAACCGGGATCTCAAGGTGGTGAAGAAGAACATACTGGACAACAAACCTGCAGCCAACAAGAAGTGTGACCTGCTCAACGCCCCGAAGAAAGCCGCGGATACTTCCAACATTGTGAGTCCAGTCTGGTTGGGGGGTACCCACCCCGTTGTTCAGTACAGTGCTTTGCACATAGTAAGTGTTTGAGAAGCAACGTGGCCTAGAGGGTACAGCCCGAGTCTGGGAGTCAGAAGGACCTGGGTTCTAATTCCTCTCCGCTACGTGTATGCTGCTGGGTGACCTTGGGCAAGTCACTTCACTTCTCGGAGCCTCAGTTAACGCATCTGTAAAATGGGGATTAAAGGTGTGATCCCCATGTGGGACAGGGACTGTGTCCTACCTGATTAGCTCCTGTCTACCCCAGTGCTTAGTACAGTGCCTGGCACAGAGTAGGTGTTTAACAAATACCACTGGAAAAAGAAACAAAAAAACAGGCGTCACGACAATGTTGTGCAGGAGTCTGGACTGTGTGAACACCGGGAGGCCTTTCTTCTGCCGAAGGATTGAAGCAGGCAGTCCGATGTTTGGTGGGAGCGGGGACGGAGGGAATTCTCGTTTGAAGCGCAAAGCCTAAGACGCGATCCTTAGTGCTGATTCTGTTTATCAGTCCGTCAGTCGTATTTATTGGGAGAGTCCAATATAACAAAGCTGGTAGACATGTTCTCTTCCCACAGACGAGCTTACAGTTTAGAGTGGGAAACTGACATTAAGATAATTTCCTCAACTGTGTGTGAGGGCTGTGGGACTGACAGTGGGGTGAGTAAAGGCTACAAATCCAAGAGCCAGGGCAACGCAGAAGGGAGAGGGAGTAAGGGAAATGAGGGCCTAGTTGGGGAAGGCCTCTTGGACGAGACGAGGTTTGAATAAGGCTTTGCTCGAGAGGTGGGGGTGCCTAGCTACATGATGTAGACACTCCTTGTTTTCTGGCTACATAACAGCGGAAGGTTCTGGGGCTTTCTCCTGCAGCATTCATTCAGTCGCAATCATTGAGTGCCTCCTCTGTGCCGTTGGGAGAGTATAATAATAATAATAATAATGGCATTTATTAAGCACTTACTATGTGCAAAGCACTGTTCTAAGTGCTGGGGAGGTTACAAGGTGACCAGGTTGTGCCATGGGTGGATCACAGTCTTAATCCCCATTTTACAGATGAGGGAACTGAGGCACAGAGAAGTTAAGTGACTTGCCCAAAGTCACACAGCTGACAATTGGCAGAGCTGGGATTTGAACCCATGACCTCTGACTCCAAAGCCCGTGCTCTTAATAAAACAGTATAGCGGACACAATCCCTGCCGACAAAGAACTTACAGTTTAGAGGGGCAGGCATGGAGAGCAGGCTTTGCTCTTAGCTCTTCCCCACCTCCAGGGCCTCCCAAGTTCCCATTCTGGTTTGGATCCTTGAGAAAAATACCCAGTCTATAAAGCCATTCCCGCCGTAGGTTATCACAGTGTGTTTGGTCTAGAACGAAAGATTCGTAGTGACCCCATCTCTAATTCATTTTAGCGTCTGTCTCCCCCTCTAGATTGTAAGCTCCTTGTGGGCAGGGTTCATGTCTGCTGACTTTATGGCACTCTCCCAAGCGCTTAGTACAGGGCACTGCACACAGTAAGCGCTCAAGAAAAATACCATTGATTGATTGACCCACCTTTACACGTCAGGGCTAAAAGGCCTTTGGAGGTGAAAAGTGTGTGGGGATGGAATTAATAATTAATATTAATGGTTCTTGTTAAGCACTTACTGTGTGCCAAGCACTGTTCGAAGCACTAGGGTAGATGCGAGTTATTCAGGTTGGAATCAGTCTCCGTCCCACGTGAGGCTCACACTTTTAATCCCCATTTTACAGATGAAGTAATCGAGACCCAGAGAACTTAACTGGCTTGCCCAAGGTCACACAGCAGACGTGGTGGAGCTGGGATTAGCACCCAGGTCTTTCTGACTCCCGGGCTCGTGCTCTAACCACTAAGCCACGCAAAGGCACATGGAGATGGGAGAAAGCTAGGGATGTTTAGCGGAAGGCACAGGAGCAGCCAAGTGGAACCACTGGGTCTCTTGGTCGCAACCCACAAAGCCTCACATCCCTCTCTAATCGAGGGGCTGTGGGACCCCTCCGGGGCATCGAGAAGCAGTGTGGCTTTGTGTCACACACTGCTCCCTCACTTCCTCAGAATTCAGCAGCAGAATGGGCAGGTTGTTTGAGCAGTTCGTTGCATAGTGATTCATTCCTGTTTCCTGAAAACGTTTGCTTCCCCCCACAAACCCCTTTCCGCCCCCCCCCCGCCCCCATGAACACAAACACATTGACACATCCAGTGCTCTAATTGGATTTGCAGCGTGCCTCTACACAGAGAATTGGAGAAGCAGCATGGCTCAGTGGCAAGAGCCCGGGCTTGGAAGTCAAAGGTCTTGGGTTCGAATGCCGACTCTGCCACTTGCCAGCTGTGTGACCTTGGGCAAGTCACTTAACTTCTCTGTGCCTCAGTGACCTCACCTGTCAAATGGGGATGAAGACTGTGAGCCCCACATAGGACAACCTGATGACCCCGGTGCTTAGAACAGTGCTTGGCACATAGTAAGCACTGAACAAATACCAACGTCATTATTATTATGATTCAGGTCAGCTCTCAGAGAAGCCAACAAACGGTCATTCTTTGGATCCTGAGCGCTTAGCACAGAGCTTTGCACACAGTAAGCGCTCAATAAATACGAGCGATTGCTCGGAGGTCCATGGGTGGTAGGTTTGCTCAGATTTTACCCAAGGGCCCCCCCGGAGCCCTCAGAGAGACTTCTCCCGCAAACCAAGAGGGAAGAACACAGAAACGATGGTCTGGCTTAGCATATGTGAAACTCGCACTCTGTTGTATTCCTTTGTAAAACCACCCTTTCCCTCTCCCTCTCTCTCCTCAGCAAAATGAAGCCAAGCTGGACGAGATTTTAAAAGAGATTAAATCTATAAAAGAGACAATCTGCAATCAAGATGAGCGTATTTCCAAGTTAGAACAGCAGGTGGCGAAAATAGCAGTCTGAAGGCACAGGCACACACACACACAAACACACAAACACACACAGACACACACACACACACACACACAAAATGGGAGCAAGAACTTGTGCTTTGATGGCTGGTTGTTCGTCTGAGGGAGGGCCAAAGGAAGGCACTGCCATGGAGGTACATTCAGTTTCAGATCGGTCAACCAGAAAAATGCCACATTCCAATACGAACTCTTGATTATTCTCCCAAATTAACATAAACGAAACGCGATGATTTGAAAAGCCGGGCTTTTTATCCGAAAGCTCTTCTGTTTTAAGTGTTATGTGACTGTATGTTGAACTTTTAAAAGAGAAAAGAGTGCGACTTTTACATTTTACTCCCAAATGTTATGAATTTTTGAAAACCAACCGTTGGGGATTGCAGTATTGTGCCCAAGAATTGTTGTTGTTTTTGGTTTTTGTTTTTTTTTAAAAAAAAACAAATAGGGACCAATGCCACATTGCTGTGTATGTCGATTTTTTTTTCAAGTTGCCAAGAAACCAAAAGTAGCCTCTTTCTTTGTGTCTCGCTACTTTGCAGTATTTGCGTGGGGTGGTTTGGTTGTTTTTCCTCTTCGATTTGAAAGAGACAGCCCCGTGTAGGTTTCTAAAGTAAATGAAGAGACGATGCTATTTGGTATAACGCATTCATCTCTAAACAATCAGAGCAGTTGCTACACAGGGCTGCCTCTCCCGTGGATTAAAACCAGTCATTTGAACAAGCTGTCCAACAGAAAACCGGTAACACCAAACCTGAGGCCCTTCTAATCACTCCCTTTCCCCGTCCCCCCACATCCTTTCACTGCATCTTTCCCTTTCTTTCCTTCGGGCTAGAAGCCCGGGCTTGGGGGTGGGGGTTTGTCCCAGGCATGGTCGGCCCTTATCAGTCATCTTTGCTTTAAACGCTGATCATCTAGTCAAAGCGTGGCACAATGATGTAGGCAGTTTTGGCCCGCTCAGAAAGTCCATCCTCTTTCTCCTTTAACGTCAGGTTTCAGGCTTCGGTCAAGTAACCCGACAGGCTCCGCCCCACAACAGCGAGATGCGATACTTGTCTGGAACAAGTTTTGTTGTTTTGGATGTTAACTGCCGTCGTGCCTGGCTCTGAATTCTGCGGGCATATACGTTAGGGTGCTGAAACTTGAAGGGGGAGTCTTATCTAAGCACATCAATCTTTTCGTTTTTACTTCCTGCCATCGTGTTTGCCGAATTACTGGTCTCGCCCTGATCGCTGGGCAAGGAAAGACTGACTAATATCTCCCTGGTGGTAAATTTCCCTTCCTTCTCTGCCAGCTCCCAGATAAGCATTGATCTTTCTCAGGGCCCCACTCTCCCACTGCCTTCTCCTCTTCTTTCCCGCCCTCTCCCCTACATCAGGCCATGGGCAGAATGGCTTCTCACCGAGCCAAGACCTGGGCCCAGAGAGCACTGGCCCTATCAAGGCAGAGCGTTGGGGCCAAGAGAGACACCAGGTTTCTAATGGAACAAGGCCAGCAGGAGTCAAGTCGGTCCTTAGGCCCGAGAGAGTCTCCTTCCAGTTTTATCTCCCAACATCCCAGCCCATCTGCGCACGATGCTAGCACGCTTGATTTTTTTTTTGGTGTTTTTTTTCTTTTGTTTTGTTTTCCCAGCTCTTGCTCCAGGGGCAGACTTCAGGGTGAGCCAAAGGCCGAGCTGTGAAAACATGAAAATCAGTTCCCTTTTTAGGTTAGCTAGAATGGCTCGGAGTTTTCCACCTGTCCCCACGCCACATGCACAAAACGGAACCTCGTGATTTTCCATCCAGGAAAGTTTGGAGCGGAAGATCAGGGGCGGGACATGGAGCTCCTCTGGGACCAGCGGGCGCTGTTTTGGGGAAAAGGCAAGTCGAAAGAGAGGTCATGGTTAGCGGGTAGGTCAGAAACCAGGAACAGGCTGAACGCGAAGAAGGTGGGGGCGTCCGGGTGGGTAAAGATGTTGGCATCACTGCCTCCGCGATTTCAGGGTGTCTGAATGTTTGATGTAGTGGTTTTGGGGGGGTTCTGTTTTTGTATTGAAGTGGCTAACGAACTGTGTCAAGGAAAACAATGACTAGAATGATTTTTAGGGAAATCTGCCTAAATTGCTTCATGCACCCAATCTGCCGCCGACCATCATTTTTAATACCCCGGAAATAATCGGGGATTCCGCTGTCAGATTAACCATCTAAACAAAATCGGTGGAGGTGAAATACTGTAGGGGTTATGGTTCAAGGGACAAGGTTATCTGTATTCAGTGGGTTGCCTTGTGTTTTATTTAAATGAACCAATGCCTAACCAGGCTCAAACAGAGTCAGTGCCTGAAGCTTTGTGTCTTCTTCTTTTTTGGTCGGTGTTTTTTTTAAATAATTTTTTGTTTCTGAAAGCCGTGATATCCCAGAGGAGAACCAGTGAATTATTCCAAGATCGGCTCTTATAGAGCGGCCATAGTATTCTGTCAAAATATCTGCTTCCATTTTCAAAGATAAAGTCATTGATTACAAAGTCACGTCTCCTTGTTTCTTTCACCACCACCACCCTTGACTCTTTTGAAATAGCCCACCCTTACGCCTGTCCAGTAGCCACCGGTTGACTCGTGACTTATAGCAACAAGGAGAAATCAGTCCACCGGTGGTATTTTATTGAGCGCTTACTGTGTGCAGCTGTGCTAAGCACTTGGGAAAGTACAACAGAGCTTTGAGGCTCAATTCTAAATCTATTTCCATCTTTTGAGACTTCCGTCTTTTCCCTGGGCGAACTCATCCTCTCCCATGGCTTCATCTGCCACCTCTATGTGGATGATTCCCAAATCTCCATCTCCAGCCCTGGTTTCTCTCCTTCTCTGCAATCTCACATCTCCTCCTGCCTTCAGGACATCTCTAAGTGGGTGTCCCACCAACACCTCAAAGTTAATGTCTCAAACAGAGCTCCTCATCTTCCCACTCAAACTCTATCATCCCCGTGACTTTCCCATCACTGTAGACAGCACCACCACCCTCCTTGTGTGACAAGGCTGGAACCTTGACAAGCTTGACTCATCTCTCTCATTCAGTCCCCATATTCAGTCTGTCACCAAATCCTGTCAGTTCCCCCTAGACTGAAAGACCGTGGTGGGCGGGGAATGTGTTTGCCAACTCGATTCTATTCTCCCAAGAGCTTAGTACACCGCTCTGCCCATAGTAAGTGCTCAATAAGTACCATTGATGATGATGATGATCTCCACAGCATCACAATAATCCACCCTTTCCATCCAAACCTGCCTAGATTACTCCATCAGCCTCCTTGCTGACCTCCCTACCTCCTGTCACTCCCTTACTTCAGTTCATATTTCACTCCGCTGCCCAGATCGTTTATCTACAAAAACGTTCAGTCCATGTCTCTCCACTCCTCAAGGACCTCCAGTGGTTGCCCATCCACTTCTACATGCGATAGAAACTCCTTACTCTTGGTTTTAAAACACTCAATCAGCCCGCCCCCTGATTTCCTACTAAAACCCAGTCCACCCGCTCTGCTCTTCTAACACCAACCTACTCGTTGCACCTCGATTTTGCCTATCTCTCCACCTACCCCAGGCCCATATTCATTCCATTCATTCAATCGTATTTATTGAGCACTTGCTGTGTGCAGAGCACTGTACTTAGAGCTTGAGAGAGCACAATAAACAGACACATTCCCTGACCACAACGAGCTTACAGTCTACTCACCCCATCCTCAGCCCCACAGCATTTAGCGTCCTTACCGTAATTTCTTCATATTAATGTCTGTCTCCCCCTTTAGACTATAAACTCAGCGTGGGAAGGGAATGTGTCTACCAACTCTTTTGCATTGTACTCTCCCAAGTGGTTTAGTACAGTGCTTTATACACAGTATAAGCATTAAATAAATACTATTGACTGATTAACCGAGTTGGGTATATGGGGTCCCTGCCCACAGGGACCAGTGTGGACCAGTCCCTGTATACAGACCAGTGGAGAGAAGAGGTACGGAGGTACCAATTTGTCCTGAGAAGAAACAGAGACAGCTGATTGGGCACGTGACATCCCAGATTTTCTGGGACAGTGGGCAAAGAGCAAATTGGCACAGAGCGTTATCAAGTTGCCACCACCCCGCACGCTTTTGTGATCTTGATTAGCCATCTAGCACCCACCCAGGACCCGAGACTGGTGTTCTGGGACTTCCATTTGTTTTTTGCAGCCGATGTCAGCGAGGAAGGGAAAAGATCAGATTGAGGAGATTATCGAGCTGTCTCATTACTCTCTGCTGCCGGCCAGGTCAGTCAATCAATCACTTAATGGTATTTATTGAGCGCTTACCGTGTGCAGAGCACTATAGTGGGCACTTAGGAGAGTAATAATACTTACGGTATTTGTTAAGCACTGGGGTAGATTCAAGGTAATCAGGTTGGAACTAGTCCCTGTCCCCCATGGGGCTCACAGTCTTAATCCCCATTTTACAGGAGAGGTAACTGAGGCCCAGAGAAGTGAAGTGACTTTCCCATGGTCACACAGCAGATAAGTGGCAGAACCGGGATTAGAACCCACATCCTCTGACTCTCTAGCCTATGCTCTTGCCACTAGGCCATGCTGCTTCTCTCCGCAGAATTAGCAGTCATGTTCCCTGCCCATGATGAGCTTATGGTCTAGAGGGACTAGCAAGAGTCATCCAGGCTGGGTTGGCTGCTAAAGAATGTCGTCGGGTCCTGGGATCATAGTGTGGGGAAGGGTGGTCAGGGCCCAGCATGACCCCAGCTTGACTGCCTGCCAAATCACGCCTCCAACCTCTCACCCACATCCTGCCTCTGGCCTGGAACGCCCTCCCTCCTTAAATCCCACAGACAATAACTCTCCCCTCCTTGAAAGCCTTATTGAAGGCCCAACTCCCCCAAGAGGCCTTCACTAAGCCCTATTTTCCTCCCCTCCCACTCCCTTCTGGGTCACCTTGACTTGTTCCCTTTATTCATTCCCCCTCCCAGCCGCACAGCACTTGTGCATATCTGTAATTTTATTTATTTAGAGTAATGTTTGTCTCCCACTTTAGACCGTGAGCTCATTTTGGGCAGGGAATACGTCTGTTATATTGTACTCTCCCAAGTGCTCTGCACACAGTATGTACATATATGTATATCAAGTGCTATCGAGTTGTTCCTGATTAGTAGCGACTTTATGGACATACTGTCCCCAGAACGTCTCATCTTCTGCCATAATCTGTAGCCTTGCTAACTACTCTTCCGTTATCATTGTTATGGTTTCTATCCATCTAGCCGCTGGTCTGCCTCTTCCACGTTTTCCCCGGACTTTTCCTAGCATTAATGTCTTTTCCAGAGAATTAGACCTTCTGAGGATGTATCCAAAATATGCTAATCTAAGTCACATTGCTAGATCATATGCTAAAGACCACATTGGCTTAATTTGCTCCAGAGCCCATTTGGTTGTTTTCCGGGCAGTCCATGGTATTCGCAAAAGCCTTCTCCGACACATTTTAAAAGAACCGATGCTCTTTCTTGCCTGTTTTTTTATTGTCCAACTTTTGGATCCCTGCGGTGACACTGGGAACACCATAGAATTGAGCCAGTAAGCACTCAATACGATTGACAGACTGACGTACTATCCGATGTACTCTCCAGCCAAGAAGACGTAGGCCTTACACAGACTCCGTCGGCTCCTTGGGCGGTCCTGCCGGTGGTGCTTCTGGGCCAGACTCGGTATTCAGTGAGAAGATTGCAAGCAGTGAAGCCCTGGAACATATAATCCCAGCACACAGGAGAAGCGGCATGGCGTAGCGGATAGAGCATGTGCCTGGGAGTCAGAAGATCATGAGTTCTAATCCCCGCTCCTCCATTTGTCTGCTGTGTGACCTTGGTCAAATCACTTCACTTTTCTGTGCCTCAGTTACCTCATCTGTAAAATGGGGATTGAGACCGTGAGCCCTACGTGGGACAGGGACTCTGCCCAACCCGATTTGCTTGTATCCACCCCAGTGCTTAGTACAGTGCCTGGCACATAGTAAGCGCTTAACAGCATGGTGTAGTGGATAGATAGCATGGTCCTGGAAGTCAGGAGGTCATGGGTTCTAATCCTGGCTCTGCCGCTTGTCTGCTGTGTGACCTTGGGCAAGTCACTTCATTTCTCTAGGCCTCATTCCCTCGTCTGTAAAATGGTGATTGAGACTGTGAGCCCCACATGGGACAGGGACTGTGCCCAACCCAATTTGCTTGAATCCATCCCACAGCTTAGTACAGTGCCTGGCACATAGTAAGCACTTAACAAATGCCTTAGTTATTACTATTATTATTATAGTCAGTCTTCTAACAAGCTGGGAAGCAGCATGGCCTGGCAGCACCAGCACCAGCATGGGAGTCAGAGTACATGGGTTCTAATCCTGCTTCTGCTTCTATATCTGCTGTGTGACCTTGAGCAAGTCATGTAATTTCTCTGGGTTTCAGTTCCCTCATCTGTAACATGGGAATTAAGAGTGCGAGCCCCACGTGGGACTGGGGCTGTGTCCAACCTGACTACCTTGTATCTATCCAAGCCCTTAAAATAGTGCTTGGGACATAGCGTTTAACAAATACCGTTATTATTATTATATTATTATTATTATTAACATCAAAGCTCCGCTCACTTTAACACAGCCGCCATCTGTTTATTTTTATACTGTAATAACGATGGCATTTATTAAGCGCTTACTATGTGCAAAGCACTGTACTAAGCGCTGGGGAGGTTACAAGGTGATCAGGTTGTCCCATGGGGGGGCTCACAGTCTTAATCCCCATTTTACAGATGCGGTAACTGAGGCCCAGAGAAGTGGAGTGACTTGCCCAAAGTCACAGAGCTGACAATTGGTGGAGCCGGGATTTGAACCCATGATCTCTGACTCCAAAGCCCAAGCTCTTTCCACTGTGCCAGGCTGCTTCTCTTACTGTACTCTCCCAAGCACTTAGTAAAGTGCTCTGTACACAGTAAGGTCTCAGTAAATATGACTGACTGATTGATAGGAAACTGAGGCATGGAAAGGATAAGTGACTTGCCTAAGGACACACAGCAGGCTAGTGATGGGGCTGGAATTAGAATCCGGTTCCTCTGGCTCCCAGGCCCATGCTCTTTCCACTAGGTCACATGGCTTCTCTTAAATGTATCTCAAGCATTTGCCCAAATGGGAAGGCTTTACTTTTGGAATGTAGTTGACCTTACTTCGAACACATTCAGTTTCGTCTCGTGAATTGTTGATTTCCTGTAAGTCACTTTGCAGCCTTTTTTTTAAATGTTATTTGTTAAGGTCTGTTCCAGGCACTTTGAGCCTTGACAAGGTAAGTGTGTTTTTGGATCCTTTAAGGGTATCCAGAATGCCCCAGGGCAAACCCACTCCCAGAAATGATGAGAATACTAACTGTGGTACTTGTTAATCACTTACTATGTGCCAAGACTGTACTGAACTCTGGGGTAGAGACAAAGCTTTTAGGTCGGACACAGTCACTGCCCCAGCCAGGGTACAGATTCTAAGTGTGAGGAAGAACAGGTATCGAATCTCTGTTCTACAGAGGAAGAAACTGGAGTGCAGAAGTGAAGTAACTTGCTCAGGGTCACCCAGCAGGCATGTGGCAGAGACAGGAATAGTATGACTCCTAAGCCCTGGGTTCTTTTCACTAGGCCATGATGCTTTTATTCATTCATTTATCATTTATTAAAATTCATTCATTTATTTACTCTGCGTGTGGCAGAGACAGGAATAGTATGACTCCTAAGCCCTGGGTTCTTTTCACTAAGCCATGATGCTTTTATTTACTCGTTAGTTCAATTGTATTTGAGTGCTTACTGGGTGCAGAGCACCATACTAAGAGCTTGGAAGAGTACAATATAATAATAAACAGGCACATTCCCTGCCCGTGATGAACTTACAGTCTAGAGGAGCACTTGGGAGAATCCAATATAACAATAAACAGACCCATTCCCCGGCCACGGTCCCTAGCTTACAGTCTAGGGAGCCCTAAGGAAATCTCCCCCAGGTGCTTTGGGAACTGGCAGCCCCAGAGCTTGGCGAAGCTGATCTGCTGGGAGAAACCAGGAGCCCGTCACCCAACACGTCCATACCCTGCCCTGACCCTTCTCGGAAGAACACACCGGTGTCGATAAATGTCCCGGCACCGTTCCAAACTCTTCACCACCTAGTTTGCTGCTGTAGGCGTCTCTGAGCAGGTGGGAACAGAGGCGGAGGGGAAATGAGTGGCCCAAAGGGATGGTATGGGGCAACCGGCTGAAACCGCAAGCTTCCCAGTCAGGACACGTGGCTGGAGAGGTGGGGGTGGGTCAGAGACAGACCAGAGAATTTGGAGAGCAGTGAGATAGAGTTTGGGGAGCAGTGAGATGGCAGAGGGGGCACAAGTCCACAGCTGTGTCTTTTCACTTCATCTTCTTTCAGGAGATGACTGTGGGTTTTTTTATTTTACAGAGCCTTTTTTATTTTTCCAAAGTACTTTCACATCAGTGATCTCTAGACTGTAAGCTCCTTGTGGGCAGGGGTTGTCTATTGCGGTATTGTACTTTCTAAGCGCTTAGTACAGTACTCTCCACATCTGCACACAGTAAGCGGTCAATAAATACGATTGAATGAACCTCATTCTATCCTCTTGGTTTTGCTGTGAGGTAGGGAGAGACGGGGAAATGAGCCCCGTTTTACAGACGAGGAAATGAATAGTAATAATACATGTGTATGGGTGTACTCAATCATTTATGTTGGACACTCTAGTTGTAAATATTCTGGGGTTTGTAGACCCTATTAAGCTCCTTGTGGGCAGGGTCTGTGTCACTTGGTTATTCCATATTTCCTAAAAGTTTAGTGCACTGCTCTAAATGGGCACACCATAATGCTAGAAATAACAATAATGGTGTTTATTAAGCACTTACCATCCGCCTAATATCATGCGTATTTTTTTGTATTTGTTAAGCACTTACTAAATGTCAAGCACAGTTCTAATCGCTGGCATAGAAACAAGGTAATCAGGTTGAACACCTGAGTGGTTTGGTTTTTATGGCACTTAGTATGTGCTAGACACTGTACTAAGTACTGGGGTAGATACACGCTAATCAGGTTGGACACAGTTCATGTCCCACATGGAGCTTGCAGTGTTAATCCCCATTTGACAGATGAGGAAATTGAGGCCCAGAGAAGTGAAGTGACTTGCCCAAGGTCACACAGCAGACAAATGAAGGAGCCAGGACTAGAACCAATCCAACAGTGGTTTTAACTAAGCGCTTACTGTGTGTACAGCACTGTACTGAATGCTTGGGAGAGTACAATACTCTCCCAATGCTTGAGAAGCAGCGTGGCTTAGCGGATAGAGCCCGGGCCTGGGAATCAGAAGGACCTGCGTTCTAATCCCGGCTCCATCACTTGTCTGCTGAGCGACATTGGGCAAGTCACTTCATTTCCCTGGGCCTCAGTTCCCTCAGTTGGAAAATGGGGATTAAAACTGAGATCCACATGTGGTACAGGGACTGCGTCCAACAAAATTAGCTTATATCTAACCCAGCACTTAGTACAGTGCCTGGCACATAGTAAGCACACACAATTATAAGGAATACCACACATTATTATTATAATTATTAATGCAACAGAGTTGGTAGACACGATCCCTGCCCACAAGAAGCTTACAAGAAGCACATTAAAATAGATTAAGGATCTGGGGTGGAGTAAAGTCTAAGGATTTTTACAGAAGTGCTGTGGGGCTGTGAGTATCAGAATGCTTTGGGAGTCCAGCCAAGTGCACAGTTGATGGAGAGGGGAGGGAAGAAAGGGGAAATAAAAGAGTTGAGTCTGGTAGAGAAGTAATTACTGGTGGGGAGGGGGGAGGGGAAAAGTCCACTCTAATTAGAGGAAGAGCAGGTAGAGAGGCAGAATGAGAACTAAGAAAGCACTGAGAGTCTAAGTCAGGTCACAGAATTTTGCAAGTCTCAAAGGGTAGAATGATTAAGCAGATAGCATCAGTCAACAGCGTTAATTGGGCAGTCGTGTGCAGAGCACTTGGGACTTGATCTCTGCCTTCACAGACCTTGCAGTCTTCTATGTGCAGAACACTGGGCTAGACACCTGGGACATGATCCCTGCCCTCAAGAAATTTAAAATCTGCTGAGTGCAGAACACTGTACTAGGCAGTTGAGACATGATCCCTGCCCTCAAGGATCTTACAATCCTATTTATTGAGCACTTACTGTGTATAGAGCACTGCTAAGCGCTTGGGAGAGTACAGTATAACAATAAATAGATCTATTCCCTGCCCCCACGAGCTTATGGTGTAGTGGGCGAGTTTACAGTCTAGAGGACATGATCCCTAACCTCAAGGAGCTTAGAGAAGCAGCGTGGCTTAGTTGAAAGAGCTCGGGCTTGGGAGTCAGATGGTCGTGGGTTCTAATCCCGGCTCTGCCGCTTGTCAGCTGTGTGACTTTGGGCAAGTCACTTAACTTCTCTGGGCCTCAGTTACCTCATCTGTAAAATGGGGATTAAGACTGAGCTCCATGTGGGACAACCTAATTGCCTTGTATCCACCCCGGTGCTTAGAACAGTGTTTAGCATATAGTAAGAGCTTAACAAATACCAACCTTATTATTATTTTATTACAGTCTACTGTGTGCAAAGCACTATACTAAGCACTTGGGAGAACATGATAGAATAAGACATGATCCTTGCTCTCAAAGGGCTTTCAGTCTACTGTGTGCAGAGCGCAGTACTAAGCACTTGGGGGAGTCCAACAGAGGTCTAGGACACAATCCTTGCACTCGAGGAATTTATAATCTAGCACGGGAGACACACAAAGTAAATTACAGAGGGATGGAAAATGAGAATGGGAAAATGGACCTGAGGTTGAGAGAGGGTTTAGTCGAATCATTTGGGTTTTTCTTCGTGTTGTTTTTTTTTTTTTTAACAGGGATGTGAAACGTAAAAACTAGAGGAGTGGGGAGAATTTTGTCATCGCAGCTGACATCCTAAAGGGGCTAACCAGCCGAAGGGAAACCGCCCTCAGAAAGACCCTGAGACGATTCCAGAAACCGAAACGGAGCAGATGGCTGTGTGGGAATGCCGAGGACCATGACAAAAGGGAAATGGCCCCAGAGGTAACAGGAAATGGTTGCAGACTAGATGGTGATGTCATCTGAGGGAGAAGCACGTGGGCACTTCGTGCCCAGCGCACCTCCCATCCTCCACCAGTCCAGTTGACAACACCCTGAAAACGAAGGTTCATTGTTCCTGCAGAAAGTGGGAATGTAGTCGTCCTATTCCAACTTGCAGAAATAGCGTGACCTAGAGGAAAGAGCCCGGGCCTGGGAGCCAGAAGACCTGCGTTCTAATCCCGGCTCCACCACTTCCCTGCTTTGACACCTTGGACAAGTCACTTAAATCTTTTGCGCCTCAGTTTCCTTGTGTGTAAAATGGGGATTCGATACCCATTCTCCCTTCCCTTACAGGGAGCCCCAATACTCTCCAAGGGCATAGTACAGTGCTCTGCACACAGTAAGCTCTCAATAAATAAGATTGAATGAATGAATGTGGGCCAGGGACTGTGTCTGACCTTATCATCTTGTGCTTACCTCAGTGCTTAGCATAGTGCTTGGCACATAATTAGCCCTTAAATACTATGATGATGATTTCTCCTGAACCCCTGATCTGGTACATGGCCCTGGAAGGGGAACTTGACCTTGACATTTTCCTCGCTGCCTATAACCACACTAATGGGTGAGTCTCAAATGTTGGCCGTGTCACTTCTGAAGAGAATCTTTTTTTAATGGTATTTGTTAAGCTCTTACTATATGCCAGGCACTGTACTAAGTGCTGTGGTAGACACAGGGTAATCAGGTTGGACACAGTCCCTGTCCCACAAAGGGCTCACAGTCTTAATCCACATTTTACAGATGAGGTAACTGAGGCCCAGAGAAGTGAAATGACTAGCCCAAGGTCACATAGCAGATGAGCGGCAGAGCTGGGATTAGAACCCAGTTCCTTCGATTCCCAAGCCCGGAGTCTTTCCTCTAGGCCATGCATGAGGAGGACCAGACACCTTTAATCTTCTGTCCTACCCCCCTCCTCATCCACAACTTCACAAACCCTAAATGTGTCAGTCACTAATATTTGCTGAGCACTTACTGAGTGTAGAATACTGTACTAAGTGTTTGAGGAGAATCCAATATAACAGGGTTGATAGAAACATTCCCTGCCTACAAGGAGTTTGCAGCCTAGAGGGAATTCTCAGCCTAAACTCTATCTTCCCCCAAGACAGTGGCCTCTGAATTTCAAGACTAACAATCAGTCATCTCAATCGTATTTCTTGAGCACTTACCACGTGCAGAGCACTGTACGGAGTGCTTGGGAGAGCGTCCTCTCCCAAGTGTACAGCAGAGTTGGCAGTCACATTCCTTGCCCACTATGAGCTTCCAGTCTAGAGGGGGAGACACACATTAATCTAAATAAATAACGTATAGCATTGTACCTAAGTGCTGCGGGGCTGAGGGTGGAGAAAATAGCACATGCCCAACGGGGACAGATCCAAGTGCAGAGATGATACAGAGGCAGCCAGGAAAAAAGAGGTCTTAATCTGGGAAGGCATTTTGGAGGAGATGTGACTTTAATAAGGCTTGGAAGGCCAGAGGGCAGAGCACCAGATCTGTGGGTGGTTCCAAGCTACAGGAGCGTGAGGTGAGTTCCAAAATGCTCAGTTCCTCTTGGAGAAGGAGAAATGAGCATTAGCTAGGACATATGCCGAGAACGAACTCACAATTTCCCTGAAGGACCCTGAGGTGGTTTTGGAAGGCCATTCCAAGAGGGTCAGCATCGTCACCTGGTGCCCAACGGCCCGCAATGTGCTGCTTAGTGCAGGCAGGTGTGGGCCTGATGCCCCTGGAAGTCAGTTTCTCTCCTCCTCCCCCATTATGGGGTCCCTCTAAACCCTAAGCTTGTTGTGGGCAGGAAATATGTCTATAATATTGTACTCTCCAAAATGCTTAGTAGGGTGCTCTGCACAAAGTAAGCATTCAGTAAATATGACTGACTGACTGACTCTTTGAAGTGTAAACTACTTTGTAGATTTCTGTCCTGGTTAAGAGTGGGAGGACCTGGATATTGCCAGCAATTCATTGATTCAGTTGTAGGTATTGAACACTTATTGTGTGCAAGGCATGTACGAAGCACTTAGGAGAATACAATATAACAATAAACAGATGCATTCCCTGCCCTCAACAGCTTCAGCCTAGAGGGGGAAACAGACAAGATAAAGACACAAATTACAGATTTGTACATAAGTGCTTTGGGGCTGGGAGGAGGAATGAATAAAGGGAGAAAGTCAGGGTGCCGCAGAAGGGAGTGGAAGAGGAGGAAAAATGGAGCTTAGTCAGGGAAGGCCTCTTGGAGGAGATGTGCCTTCAATAAGGTTTTGAATGGGGGGAGAGTAATTATCTGTCAGATTTGAGGAGGGAGGGCATTCCAGGCCAGGGGCAGGATGAGGGTTGGTGTTGGCAGTGAGCTTGGCAGTGTGCAAGCATTTCTGGGTGAGCCTCTGCTTTGGGGAATTTCCCTTTTCCATCTATATTCTCCCAAGCGCTTAGAACAGTACTCTGCACACAGTGCTCAGTAAATACCATCAATTGATTGAAAGATGCCACTTGCAGCTTAGTCACATCTACCAGTTTCTTCTTTAGCTTAGGGGACTCACCGTGACTCTACCTACCCCTGGGTGAAATAGCTCAATCACCTACCATGTACTACTGAATCATTGCAGTTTTTCAAACAGTCATTTCTATTTATTGAGCGCTTACTGTGTGCAGAGCACTGTACCAAGTGCTTGGGAGTACAATAGAAACAATGTAACAGACACATTCCCTGCCCACAACAAGCTTGCAGTCTAGAGGGGGAGATGGGCACGAATATAATTATTGAGTGCAGAACATCGGACTCAATGCTTGGGAGAGTCCAATAATAATGATGGCATTTATTAAGCGCTTACTATGTGCAAAGCACTGTTCTAAGCGCTGGGGAGGTTACAAGGTGATCAGGTTGTCCCACAGGGCCTGACAATCTTAATCCCCATTTTACAGAAGAGATAACTGAGGCACAGAGAAGTGAAGTGGCTTGCCCAAAGTCACACAGCTGACAATTGGCGGTCGGGATTTGAACCCATGACCTCTGACTCCAAAGCCCATGCTCTTTCCACTGAGCCACGCTGCTTCTCAATAATAGAGTGGGTAGGCCTGATCCCTGCCCTCAAGGGATTTATGGTCTAGCATCTAAACGGTGATGTTGTCTACGATGACAAATAATTGTCCCTCCCCCAGCCCGGATGTTTCATTTTCTCAGTAGAATGAGCACTAGAAAGCTTTTGAAGGGGCTCATTTGCATGGGCAGATCCAGGTTCTACCCAAAATTTGCCTAACCTAACTTTTTTAGATCGTATTTATGTAGTACTTACTTTGTACCATAAACTAGGCAAAGTATTGGGCAGACAGAGGATACTGTCCCTGCCCTGTATGGGGCTCTTTCTCTCAGAAATGCCAAAACAGATGGCTCCACTTCATAGGTGAGGAAACTGAAGACCGTCATCTCATTACAGACAGGTAATATGTTCTCTAATTCTTTTGGATCGTATTCATTCATTCTTATTTATTGAACGCTTAGTGTGTGCAAAGCCCAGTACTAAGCACTTGGCAGAGTAAAATGTAACAACGAACAGACACATTCCCTGTCCATTCATTCATTCAATCATATTTATTGAGAGCTTACCGTGTGCAAAGCACAGTAATAAGCACTTGGTATTAAGTGGCGGAACGGGGATTAGAAACCTCACGCTTTGACGCCTGGGCCTGGGCTATCTCCCTTAGGCCCGGCTGCCCGGCTCTTCAGGAGAGGTTATGTGGAGGGGGGAGTCCAGGCTAAAGAAGAAGTTAAGGGCTTCATCCCTCTGATAATAATAATAATGATAGCCTTTGTTAAGCGCTTACTATGTGCGGAGCACTGTTCTAAGCACTGGGGAGGTTACAAGGTGATCAGGTTGTCCCACGGGAGGCTCACAGTCTTCATCCCCATTTTACAGATGAGGTAACTGAGGCACAGAGAAGTTAAGTGACCTGCCCAAAGTCAAATAGCAGACAATTGGAGGAGTCAGGATTCAAACCCATGACCTCTGACGCCCAAGCCCGGGCTCTTTCCACTGAGCCACGGTGCTTCTCTATGGCTTGCCTTCTCCCTCAGTGGGAACCACCAGCCAGATAAGCAGCAGAAGTGGGTTTCTCTTGAAATTTTTGGGTCCACTGAGCTAGCATGAGCCAGATGGGTGGAGCTGACCATGGGCCAGTCTACCAGTCTACAGCCTCCTCATTTCTCCTCAAGGTGAAAGTCCCTAGACTCTCCTCAGCCTGGCTTCCATGTCCTCCCCGACCGGGCTGGGTGGGTGGGGTGAGGGGACCTGCTCTCCCCCTCAGCTTTTTTTGGCTCCTTCTGTTATCCAAGACCCAATGCTCCAGGTTTCCCCTGGCAGACAACCACAATTTCCTGTGGGTGGTTCCACCCTGCGCCGAGCCCTGCGCCGAGCCCTGCACCCTGTACACTCCACTACAGGAACCTCGCCTCGCAGGGGGGCCGACTGCACTAGGAGGGACGGTAAGGGGAGGCGGGGAAGGCAGGTGAGATGTCGAGAGTCACATTCAATTCCCTCTTATTGCTCCCAGTCCAGAGAGGGGGTGGGGGAGGTTGAGGGAGCTGCAGCGTGGCATAATGTAAGCTTTTGTGGGCAGGGAATGTGCTTAGTACAGTGTTTTATAAAGCGCTCAATATAAGTGCTCAGTAAATACGATTGAATGAATGAATAGAACACAGGCCTGGGCATCAGAAGGTCTTTGGTTCTAATCCTGGCTCCGTCGCTTGTCTTCTGTTTAACTTTAGGCAAGTCACTTCACTTCTCTGGGCCTCAGTTACCTCATCGGTAAAGTGGAGATTGAGCCCGTGAGCCCCATATGGGACAACCCAATTTGCTTGTATCCACCCCAGCCCTTAGTTCAGGGCCTGGCACATAGTAACTGCTTAACGAATACCACAATTATCATTATTATTATTATCGAGGGAGACCCCTTTATCAATGGAACTGCTCCAGTGATCTCTGGGAGGGCCATACTCAGAGGCTCAGGGGAGCGGGAGGAGGAGAATAAGGGTAGGGGACCAGACGCTGATTGTCTTGTATGTCCCCTAGCACTTAGTACAGTGCCTGGCACAGAATAATATAATAATAATTACGGTACCTGTCGAGCACTTACTATGTGCCAACTGCTGTTCTAAGCGCTGGGGTAGACACGAGTTAATCAGGTTGAACCCACGTGGGGCTCACGCTCATAATCCCCGTTTTCCAGATGAGGTCACTGAGGCCCAGAGATGTGAAGTTACTTGCCTAAGGTCACACAGCAGACTTATGGCAGAGCCAGGAGTAGAACCCAGGTCCTTCTGACTCCAAAGAGCTTAACAAATAGCATAATAGTACATATATTAGAAGTGTTCCCTTCTCCTCCCCTTCCTGCTGCCCTGTCCAGTCAAGGTGGGTAGCGGTTGGTGAGGGGCTTTGTGCCTCTGACGCTCTGACATGGATGCGCTTCGGGGGGTGGGGGATGGGGGGGACAATAGAACAATAGACACATTCCCTGCCCACTAGGAGCTTGCTACAGTCAAACCATGGATCAGTCAATCAGTGGTATTTATTGAGCTCTGACTGTGTGCAGAGCACTTGGGAGAATTCAATACAGTGGAGTTTCATGGAGGTTATATGGACTTGTGTGTTTTTAAAGGCATTATGCCTAACTCCCCACCTCAAACAAAAATGAAAAGAATCTTGATCTTCAGCCCTCCCCAGCCCGGCGCAGTGCGGATGTTGGTGTCCGATTTGGGGCAAGAAGAGAAAATGTGCCCGATTCTTATCTTGCTTGTGAGGCAGGCCCGGGGCAGGTCAGCACTCTCCATCGCATAAGAGCACCAAGAGGCAACTCTGCAGCCAGAAGTGAGTTGTGGAGGCTGGGCAATAGCCTTTCCCCACAGTGGGACTGGTGGCTCGGACAACCTCAAAAGCCTTTTCTCCTCCACCCCCGCCATCTGCATCCTGGGCAGTCAATCAATTGTATTTACTCAGCGCTTACGGTGTGCAGAGCGCTGAACTAAGTGCTTAGGACAGGCCCATATAGCTATAAAGCAGACATTCCCAACTTTTAACAAGCTTGCATTCTTTTATTGCCGAAGCGTCTTTCATTAGTTATTCTTATTTACTCCCAAAACCCTCTTGCAAAGTGGGGTTCAGGTATTATTAATCCCCATTTTACAGCTGGGGAAACTGAGGCATGGGGAGGTTAAGGGGCTTGCCCAAGGCTACACAGTGGACAGATGGCAGAGCTGACACTAAAACCCGACCTGCGGGGCCTCTGCTCTCCCCACTACACCACACTGCCCCCCCCGTGTGGAGAGAGGAGGGGCAAGAGCTGCCCAATCAGTCAGTCTGTCGACTGCATTTATTGAGCGCTCACCGTGTGCAGGACACTGTACTAAGCGCATGGGAGAGTACAATACAGCAGTATAACAGACCCAGTCCCTGTCCACATCAATCTTACAGTCTAGAGGCGGAGACAGACATTCATAGAAATAAATAAATGAATGACAGATGGGGAGGTAAGTGGTGTGGGGCTGGGAGGGGGTAATGAATACACGGAGCAAGTCAGGGTGAAGCAGAAGGAGTGGGAGAAGAGGGAAAGGGGGGCTTAGTCAGGGAAGGCCTATTGGAACCACTCTGCTCCTCACTCCAAACGAGGCAGGCCTACCCCGCCGTGGCTCGGCCTTTCCATGGAGGGCTCGCTAGGCTGGTGGGGGTGGGGGAAGGGGATGTCACATGGCCCACAGAGACCACACCCGAGCTTCCTCCTTTCGCACACCCCGGGCCCTGGTTCCTGGAGCATCAGGCGGGGCTGTTCGCGTACCCCAGGCCCTCAGCCTCTCGCTCCCCCACGGAAGGACGGTTTGCTGCAGGGGCAAGGGTGCGGCCTACTTCCGACGCCGCCCAGTCCTCCCTTCCTCCCTCCCTGCCACCCGCCCACCCTCTCCATCCATCCAGCCCAGCCGGCCAAGGTGGGCAGCAGGAGTGGCCGCGGGCCAGCGGGCCATGAGAGTGGGCTAGAGGACCCCAGAAGCGCCCCTCCACCCACCCAGTAGGGACGGCATGACCCACCCTCCTTGCCCGCCGACGAAGGAGGCAGGTGAGTGTGGCAGGGCAGGGGCAGAGCCAGCTTGTCTTCCCTCCTGCTTTTCCCAGCAGCCATCTGGGGTCTGTTTCGGGTCGTCCTCTCCCTGACATCTGTAGTTCATTCCCATCTGTCTCCTCAGCAGGACTGTCAGCTCTTTGATGGCAGGGATCAGGTCTACCAACTCTCCCAAGTGCTTAGAGCTCTGCAAACAGAAGCTCCTTAAGGACAGGAATCCTGTCTACTGAGTCTATCGTACTCTTCCAAGTGTTTAGTACAGTGCTCTGCCCACAGTAGACTGTATGGTCCTGGAGAGTAGGTATAGTGTCTTCTAATTCTAATATAATCTCTCGTGCTCAACTGTATATGTATACATATACAGTGCATATAGTAGATTATAAACTCTTTGAACGAAGTGACTGTCTTCTATTTTGGACTCTTCCAAATGCTCAGCAGAGTGCTCTGCACAGAGTAAGTGCTCAATAAATGTCACTGATTGAACGATTTCCTGTAGCCCAGCTTTGCCGGAGAGAGTCTTGAGATCTCCCCAAACTCACTGCCGGTAGCAGGAAGGAAGGTGATTTGGATCCAGGACCTTGTCCTCATTTCCCCTTCTGGGGGTGGGGGTAGAAAGTAGCCCCCCAACACACACGGCTTGCTCCTTCCTGGTGGATTCAGAGACCCCTCTACTTTGGGGCTCCATGGTTGGGAAGCTACACTGGGGCTGGTTTCCAGGGTTCTAGACTCTAAGCTCGTTGTGGGCGGGGAATGCATCTGTTATATTGTTAGAGAAGCATAAAGGGAAAGAAGCAGCGTGGTTTAGTGGATAGATCATGGGCCTGGGAGTCAGAAGGACCTGGGTTCGAATCCCAGCTCCGTCTTTGTCTGCTGTGTGACCTTGGGCAAGTGAGCCCACTGTTGGGTAGGGACTGTCTCTATATGTTGCCAACTTGTACTTCCCAAGCGCTTAGTACAGTGCTCTGCACACAGTAAGCGCTCAATAAATACGATTGATGATGACTTCACTTCTCTGTGCCTCAGTTACCTCATCTGTAAACCTTATGTGGGACAGAGACTGTGCCCAACCAAGTTATCTTGTTATCTACCGCAGCGCTTAGTACAGTGCCTGTCACATAGTAAGCCCTTAAGAAATACCACAATTATTATTATTATTATGTTATATTCTCCCAAGCTCCTAGTACAGTGCTCTGCTCATAGTAAGCGCTCAATAAGTACGATTGTCTGACTGACCTTGGTCCCTGAGCTGCTAAAGGGTGGTCCCGGGGGGCAGGAAGGCGCTTCGCACTGGCCTGGCTGATGTAACTGTGGAGAGCGCTTCCTGGAAGTCCAGGGCTCTGGGGGAGGCCCTGGACCCCTCCTCAGTAGTGTTCACAGCCCTGGGCTTTTTTGTTAATGGTATTTGTTAATAATAATAATGATAATGGCATTTGTTAAGCACTTACTATGTTTCTAGCACTGTTCTAAGAGCTGGGGTAGATACAAGTTAATCACATTGGACACAATCCCTCTCCTACGTGGGGCTCACAATCTTAATCCCCATTTTTCAGAAGAGGTAGCTGAGGCCCAGAGAATAATAATATTAATAAAGATGGCATTTGTTAAGCACTTACTATGTGCCAAGCACTGTTCTAACTGCTGGGAAGTGAAGTGACTTTCCTGAGGTCACACATCAGGCAAGTGGCAGAGCTGGGGTTCAAACCCAAATCCTTCTGACTCTCAGGCCCATGCTGTAACCACTAGGGAAGGCTAGTATGTGCCAGGCATTGTTCTAAGCACTGGGGTAGATACGAGATAGGTTGGACACAGTGTCTGTCCCACACAGGGCTCACAGTCTTAATCCCCATTTTAAAAGATGAGATAATGGAGACACAGAGAAGTTAAGTGACTTGCCCAGGGTCACACAGCTGGCAAGTGGCAGTCGGGATTAGAACCCAGGTCCTCTGGGAGAGTCCAGTGTGACAGAGTTGGCAGACATGTTCCATACCCAAAGGGAGGTTCCAGTCTAGAGGGGGTGGGTCCCAGGGGTGGTCTGTCTGTCTACCTGGCGGAAGAGCTGGAGCCGGGCTCGCTGGGATCTGCAACAGCAGGGGAGAGCGGCCTAGTGGTAGTAGAGATAGCACTGATTGAGGGCCAACTGGATGTGGTATACTCTACCAAACACTTCTCTTCTCCTGCCTCAACTACTGTATCAGCCTCCTTGCTGACCTCCAAGCCTCCTGTCTCTCCCCAGTCCAGTCCATACTTCACTCAGCTGCCCACATCATTTTTCTACAAAAATGATCAGGCCATGTTTCCCTTTCCTTAAGAACCTCCAGTGGTTGCCCACCCGCCTCCACATCAAACAGAAACGCCTCACCACTGGCTTTAAAGCTCTCAGTCTCCTTGCCCCCTCCTACCTCACCTCACTGCTCTCCTGCTCCAATCCAGCCCACACACTTCGCTACTCTAATGCCAACCTACTCACTGTACCTCCATCTCATCTATCTCATCGCCAACCCCTCGCCCACATCCTGCCTCCGGCCTGGAACGCCCTCCATCCTCATATCTGATAGACAGTGACTCTTCCTGCCTTCAAAGCCTTATTGAAGGTACATCTCCTCCAAGAGGACCTTCCCTAACTAAGCCCCCCTTTTCTCTTCTCCCACTCCCCTCTGTGGCACCTTGACTTACTCCCTTTCTCCAGCCCCCCTTCCTGCCCCTCACCATTTATGTCCGTATCTGTCATTTTATTTATTTCTTTTAATACCTGCCCCCCCAGACCCTAAACTCGTTGTGGGCAGGGAATGTATCTGTTTTATTATTCTATTGTCCTCTCCCAAGCACTTAGTATAGTGCTCTGCACACAGTAAGCGTTCAATAAGTACAATCGACTGACTGACCAGATCCCTGCCCACTGGAGCCTGCCAGTCTGGAGCTGCCAGAGCCTCTGCAGACCCTCCCCCTCTGGGTCCGAGTGAAGCTAAGTAGACACCACCCTCCCAGAAAGCCTCTGTGGGTCGGTCTGCCTGTCTGTTTGTGTCAAACCCCCCTCGGGGCTCCAGGAAGTGGTTTAGAGTCAACTGTAACAGAAACACCCAAACCGATTCCAGTTATTTTGCTCTGTCTCGAAACAGCAAATGACAATCAAGAGCGGGTTCGGAGCGGAGCTGACCCCCGACCCCTGGGGTCCCAGGCAGCCCTACCGTGAGCCCACCCCGCTCCATCTCGAGGAAATGACTCATCCCTGCACAGAGGGACCGCTCCCCGGGAGGTTGGGGGTCCCTGGGGAGACCCTTCTATCTGCATTGATCTCTCTGTCATCTCATCTTCTTGGAGAAGCAGCGTGGCTCAGTGGAAAGAGCCTGAGCTTTGGAGTCAGAGGTCATGGGTTCAAATCCCAGCTCCGCCAACTGTCAGCTGTGTGACTTAGGGCAAGTCACTTCACTTCTCTGTGCCTCAGTTCCCTCATCTGTAAAATGGGTATTAAAACTGTGAGTACCCGTGGGACAACCTGATCACCTTGTAACCTCCCCAGTGCTTAGAATAGTGCTTTGCACATAGTAAGCGCTTAACAAATACCATCATTATTATTATCTCTCCCAGAGGGCCTGTTTCACTCATTCATTCAACTATATTTATTGAGCGCTTACTCTGTGCAGAGCACTGTACTAAGCGTTTGGGAAAGTACAATACAGCAATAAAGAGAGACAACCCCTGCCCACAACAGGCTAATGGTCTAGAGGCGGGGAGACAGACACCAATACAAGTAAAGAGACATCGATGTAAATGAATAACATACCGCCAACTCCGTTGGTCTCGCCCCAGCGCTTAGTGCGGCGCTGTGTGCCCATCTGGGTAGGGTGGGGGGCGGGGAATGTCCAATCAGGGCCAAGGATCGTTGGATCAGTGATTTAATGAGAGCTGTCTGGCTCCACATGGCCTAGTGGAAAGAGCCCGGGCTTGGGAGTCAGAGGTCGTGGGTTCAAATCCAGGCTCCGCCACTTGTCTGCTTTGTGACCTTGGACAAATCACTTCACTTCTCTGGGCCTCAGTTCCCTCATCTGGAAAATGGAGATTAAGAATGTGAGCCCCACGTGGGACAGGGACTGTGTCCAACCCGATTTGCTTGTATCCACCCCAGGGCTTAGTCCAGTGCTTGGCACATAACAATAAGAATTATGGTATTTAATAAGTGCTTACTATGTGCCAGGCACTGTATTAAGTGCTGGGGTGGATACAAGCAAATCAGGTTGGACACAGTCCCTGTTCCGGGTGGGTCTTTCAGTCTCAATCTCCATTTTACAGATGAGGTCACTGAGGCCCAGAGAAGTGAGGCTACTTACCCAAGGTGATACAGCAAACAAGTGGTGGAGCCGGGATTAGAACCCAAGTCCTTCTGATTTCCAGGAGGGACTGAATATTCTGTATCTGCCCTAGTGCTTAGTGTAGTGCTTGGCACTTAGTAATAATAATAATTATGGTACTTGATAAGCGTTTACTGTGTGTTCTAAGCACTGTTAGATACAAGTCAGTCAGACCTTGTCCCACATTGGGCGCACACTCTTAATCCCCGTTTTACAGGTGAGATAACTGAGACCCAGAGAAATGATGAAGTGACTTGCCCAAGGTCACACAGCAAACATGCGGCAGAGTCGGGGTTAGAACCCAGGTCCTTCTGACTCCCAGGCCCACGTTCTAGCCACTAAACCACCCTGCTTATCTACTTAGGAAAGGCCATCAGTATTACTATTAATAATAATAATAATAATTGTGGTATTTGTTAAGTATTTACTGTGTGCCAAGCACTGTACTAAGCACTGTGGTGGATACAAGTAATTTGGGTTGGACACAGTCCCTGTCTCACGTGGGGCTCACAGTCTCAATCCCCATTATACAGAAGAGGTCACTGAGGCACAGAGAAGTGAACTCTGCTGTGTACCCCGGGGCAAGTTACATAACCTCTCTGGGCCTCAGTTTCCTCGTCCATTAAATGTGGATGAGACTAGCTACTCTCTCTACCCCTAAGAACATGTGCCCCGGGTGGGACAGGGACCCTGTCCAACGTGATGATCTTCTCTTGAGCCTAGCATTTAGGCCAATGCTGGGCACCTAGTAAGCAAGACTGGAGGATTGTTCAAACCTGGGGGTCTCAGCACTTTCCTCCCCAGGCCACAGGCTCTGCGTGAATAATAATGATGATAATAATAATAATAATAACAGTATTTGTTAAGCTCTTAGAGAAGCAGCATGGCCTAGTGGATAGATCAAGGGCCTGGGAGTCAGAAGGACCTGGGTTCTAATCCCTACCCCGCCACTTATCCGCAGTGTGACCTTGGGCAAGTCACTTCACTTCTATGTACCTCAATTCCCTCATCTGTCAAATGGGTATGAAGACTGTGAGCCGCATGTGAGACATGAGCTGTGCCCAACCTGATTAGTTTGTCTCTACCCCAGGGCTTTGTACAGGTGCCTGGCACATTGCAAGCACTGAACAAATACCACAGTTATTATTATGTGTCAAATAATATGTGCTCTGGGGTAGATATAAGTTAATCAATCAATCAATCATATTTATTGAGCGCTTACTGTGTGCAGAGCACTGTACTAAGCGCTTGGGAAGTACAAGTTGGCAACATATAGAGACGGTCCCTGCCCAACAGTGGGCTCACAGTCTAGAATCAGGTTGGAGACAGTCCCTTTCTCACATGGAGATCCCAGTCTTAATTCCCATTTTACAGACGAGGGACCTCAGTCCCAGAGAAGCGAAGTGATTTGCCCAAGGTCACACAGAGGATGAGTGGCGGAACTGGGTATAGAACCTAGGTCCTTCTGACTTCTGGGCCCGTGCTCTTTCCACGAGGGCACACAGCGTCACGTGAATCTGCTTCTGTCAAGACTCCGAGAAGCCCCCTCGGCATTCAGACTCTCATCCAGGGGCTCATCGGGGGGCAATGGGGTGGATCATCTGCTTCTTCTGCCCCGGGTCCAACTCGACTGACTCTCCCCTCCCCTTCTTTCTTGTCCGCTCCTCTCAGGAACCATGTCGGTGAGCCCAATGGCTCTGCTGCTGCTACCGCTGCTGTTGCTAACCCAGATGGCTTGTGGGTCCAGGCTGCCCACAGACCAGAACCGTTTGAACTGGATGTCAGGCCTGGGGAACTCGACGCCTGCCTGGGGCAGGAGAAATTTCCTGAACAACGAGGTAACGACTCCCGAGAAGGATATAGATTACCACTTCACCTACCAAACGGAAGGTCCGGAAGTCCTGGTCAACAACACCCCCGCCTCGGCCCTGCCGACCCCAGCCGGGACGGAGAGCTTGGAGCCGCTGACCACTGGCGGGCCAGACCCCGGGGAGGTGGCCGACACTTCCTCCCCAGCCGTAGCCATCCTAAATGCCTCTGCCAGCGAGCCTGGGCTTTCTGCCGTGCCTGGCGAACCCACCTCTGAGCTCCCCACCGCCACCAGCAAGCCTGCCTCTTCCTCTGTGACCTTTGATCCCTCCTCTCTGCCCATCACCCCCACTGACCCCTCCTCTGAGCCCACTGGCCACCCGGACAACCTCACCCTCTCCGCCCCCACCACCACCGGTGGCCCCTCCTCCGACCCCACCAATACCACTGGCCCCTCCTCCGAGCCCACTGGCCCCCCGGACAACCTAGCCTCCTCCGACTCCACTGCCGCCAGTGACCCCTCCTCTGCCCCCCCCCACGACCGATGCCCCCTCTTCTGCCCCCCTCACCACTGACACCCCATCTTCTGCCCCCACCCCCACCAGCGATCCGTCCCCCAAACACCCTACCTCCAACGAGCCCAGGAAGGTCCCGCCCCCTACAGCAGCCTCCCGGGCCCCCACGAGCCCCGTACAGACCAAAACCCAGCCCGGCCTCTACTTTCAGCAGACCCGGGCAACCGACCCTCCGGGCCCCGAGGCGACGTCCCATCCCCCAGCCCCGGTGCCCAGCGGCAGCTCTATCCCGGTCAGGCAGTGCCTGCTGGCCATCCTCATCCTGGCCCTGATCGCCACCACATTCCTGGTGTGCACTGTGGTCCTGGCCATCCGCCTCTCCCGCCAGCGCCACACCTACCCAGTCCGCGGCAACTACTCCACCGAGATGGTCTGCATCTCCTCCCTGCTGCTGGATGGTGAGGGGGCGGCCGGGGCCAACGGGGCCATCGGGGGCCCGGCCCGAGACAAGGCTCCGGGCTCCAGGCCAGGCCGGGGCCACACGGAGGACTGCGAAGGGGATGACCTGACCCTGCACAGCTTCCTCCCGGAGCAGTAGTGCCTCACCCCATCCCGGACTGTCCCCGTGACCCCTGACCCCTCACCCCCGGCCCCCTCCAGGGAGTGCATCCCAGGGACTTTGGCTCCGCCGAGGGGACAGGCCGGCCCCCCGGACAACCTCGCCCTCTCGCTTCCGCTTCCCTCTGCTGGAGCCTTTGGGGATGCTGGGATGGCGGGAGACCACTGGCATCCTACTACTGGACGGAGGAGGCCTCCTGTTGTGCCTTGGGGCTTCTCTCATGAACTTCCCTGAGGGGGAGACGAGGGAAGCTGATGGAGTCTCCTCAATCTCTCCTGTCAGATTCTGCTACAAATTAGGCCCCTCAACCTTCTTCTGTAAGCTTGTTGTGGGCAGGGAATTTGTCTATCATTGTATTGTATTCTCCCAGGTGCTTTAGTACAGTACCCTGCACACAGTAAGCGCTCAGTAAATACCGCTGACTCAAGGCAAAAGTCAGTCCCTGCTCGCTTTTGGCCAATCTAAACTGCGGTGGGGTCAAGACTTGGGGTTCTCGCCAATACTGGGGGAACACATCATACTTATTATGACTATTGTATTTGTTGAGCACTTACTATGTATCAAGCACTGTTCTAAGCGCTGCGGTAGATACAAGTTAGGCTGGACATGGTCCCTGATCCACATGAGGCTCACGGTCTAAGTAGGAGAGAGAACAGGTCTCGAATCTTCAGTTTGCAGTTGAGGAAACTGAGGCCCAGAGAAGTTAAGTGACTTGCTCAAGATAACCCAGCAGGTAAGTGGCAGAGCCGGCATTAGAACCCGGGTCCTCTGACCCTCAAGGCTTGTGTTCTTTCCACTAGGCCACCCTGCTCCTGAAAACCTCCCTCCTCTCTCTCCAGCATGACCCGTGGCTCTGGGGTCTCTAAGAGTGCCATGGTTCAGTCTAATTCATTCTCACCCCTGGGGCCGTTTTACCTGTAGGGATCTTACCATTTGCCACCATCTCCTGAAACCACCCCCTCTGCCGCTCGAACTACCCTGCTCCTGCAGAGCAAGGAGGCAATCGATCGGCGGTATTTATGGAGGGCCTTCTCTGGGCAGGCCACCCTACTAAGTGCTTAGGAGAGGAGGAAAGAGTAAGTAGAGCTAATCTTTGCTTTCAAGGAGCTAACGATTGAGCCCGGGAGAGCGACACTAAAATAAATAGCAGGTAGGAGGAAGTAATAGACTTTAAAGTTATGGACAGAAGTGTTGTGAGGTGTGTGTGTGTGTCTGTGTGTCTGTGTGTGTTGGAGGGAAGGGTGTCCCCAAGTGTTTAAGACTCCCAGGAGATAGGATTCCTCTGGGCCTCGAAGATGCTGTCTTGTAAGCTGTCTAGACTGTAAGCGTACTCTTCCAAGTGCTTAATACGGTGCTCTGCACAAGAAAGTGCTCAATAAATACTCTTAATTGATTGATCAATTGATCTGGTGGATAGGAAGGGGGAGGAAATTCTCCAGCCAAGCATCTACCCAGCCCCAGATGGGGCGTTAGGGTCAGAGTCAAGGAACCTGGTTTCCAGTCTCAGCTCTATCCCTGGCCGGCCCGGTGACTCAAACCGATCGTCTCACCTCAGTGTCCACCTTGGCTAAATAGGGCTACAATCCCTGACCGGGATTGTTGGTGAGCTGGAATGGGGCGGCTGAACTTTGGGAAAACCCGGGGGCTTCTGGGAAACTTCTCATTGGCTCCCCATGGCAGGGTTGACAAGGGGAAGAGGCCCGATGCCTGGGGTTGGGGTTGGGGATGGAAGCTCCCACCCTGCTCTGGGTGTGACTTGGTGGCCTCTTCCTCCTCAGTGAGTCTCTTGCCGTTGGGGTGGGGCCTTGGCCCTGCGGCTGGTCGCCTCCCTCCCTCTCGCAAGGTCGGGGAGGGACGGATGGAGGGACGGATGGATGGTGGAGGGTGGACAGAATGGGGGGCAGGAAATGGGGGGAGAGGAAATCTGGGGCAGAGTGCGATGATACTCGAGGGCTCCTGCTGCTCCGGGTTGGGGGGATGTGTATGGCACGGGCTGGTTGAGGGTGGAGAAGCTTCCTCCTTCCCCCCAACCTGAGTACTCAGTGCGCCCTCCCATGGGGAAACTGAGGAGCCGGGAATCCCGGTTGGGGACCAGGACGCCTGGGGCCAATCCTTCATCCCACCTCCGGCTCCTCCATGGGACTCCAGGAGAACCAAAGTTTGCGAGGAGATAGACGAAGGGGCAGCTGAGTTATCATTATTATAATGAGTATTGTATTAATATTAACATTACAATATATGATGTAATAATCATGATAATCATTACTGTGGGGTTAAGAACTTGCTGTGTGAATGCAACGCCTTGAATATAGTAAGTGCTTAACAAATTCCATAATAATAATAATAACATATGTTCCAGGCTCTGAGCTAAGCGCTAGGGTAGATGAAAGCTAATCAGGTAGGTACAGTCCCTTTCCCGCGTGGGGCTCACAGTCTCAATCCCCATTGTACAGATGCGGTAACTGAGGCACAGAGAAGTGAAGTGACTTGCCCAAAGTCACACAGCAGCAAGTGGCGGAGACGTGATTAGAACCCATAACCATCCAGCGCTCTCACTCTGTGTCAAGCACTGTGGGATAGAAGGTCATCGGAAGGACAATGTCCCTGTCCACACGGGGCTCATTGTCTGAAGGGTGGGGGGCTGGGGACGGGGTGGGGGTGGGCAGGGATCTCCCTATTTTGCAGAGAAGGAAATTGAGGCTCACTGTGGGCAGGGAACAAGCCTAACGACCTCTCATGTATTGTACTCTCCCAACTGCTTAGTACAGAAATCTGCACACAGTGAGCACTCAATAAATACGATTGATTGATTGAGGCTCAGAGAGGTTGAGTGAGCAAGACAAAAATCACACTGCAGGCAGTGGCAGAACAGGAATTAGAACCTGGGTCCCCTGATGCCCTGACCTTAGCCCTTTCCACTATGCCACTATGAGATGCAGGCAGAAAATTAGGGTATTTATTAAACACTTTCCATGTATCAAGCACTGTGCTGCACACTGGGGAAGGTTCAAGATAGATCAGATACAGTCCCCTCTACTGGAGGTCACATTCTAAGGGGGAGGGAGAATGGGGATCTGATCTCCATTTTACAGATAACGAAACTGAGGGTCAGAAAAGCAAGTGACTTGCTCAATGTTGCAAAACTGGCAACTGCCGGAGCTGGGATTAGAACCCAGATCTTCTGACTCCTAATCCCGTGGTCTTCCCATGAGCCCATGCTGCTTCTCTATTGTACTCCCCCATGTGCTTAGCACAGCACCACACTGCTTCGCTATTGTACTCCCCCCAAGTGCTTAATACAGCTCTCTCTATAAGAGTAAATGCTCGATAAATATTATCAATTGATCCCCAAATACATAGTACATAGTTGCCAGCAGGCTCTTTGCACCCAGTAGGTGCTCAGTAGAGCTCTGCACCTTTTTTCTTTGTTCATTTAGTTTTTTTTAAATATGGTACTGGTTAAGTGCTTACTACGTGCCAAGCCCCTTACTAAGTACTGGAGTGAATAAGACCCAATCCCTGTCCTATGTGGGGCTCTTAGTCTTAATCCCCATTTGACAGATGAGGCAACTGAAGCGCAGAGAAGTGAAGTGACTTGCCCCAGGCCACCTAGCAAACAAGTGGCAGAGCCAGGATTAGAACCCCAGCCCGGACTCTATCCACTAAGCTGTGCTGCTTCTCTTGAACCAAGCGGGCACTCAGTATATTCCACTGCTGCCCGGCTGGAGGTGGGAGGGAGGGAGGGCGGGCTGGGGAGCTTTCAGTGTCCCACCGAGGACCCCAGAGAGGCGACGTCAGGCTCTAATCAGGAGCCGGGATTGTGGGGGCGGGGAGGATAGACTGAGGCAAACTTCGGGTAAGTTGTCGCCTCTTGGAGGTCCTCGGGCCCGGGGGGACTTTCCGCTCTTCCGACTTTCCACTCTTCCAGTTGTCGCTGCTTTCAACAACTGGAACCAGGGTCTCCTGATCCAGCCCCGGGGTGACAGCGGGGGGAACCAGAGCCTCCGAGAGGGGCTTTTCCGGCCCTCTCGGCTGCCTTCTCTGACAAGGCCCAGCCGAGCCCTTCCCCGAGGCCCAGACGGGGTGGCACCACTCTGGGCAGGAAGCCTCTCCAGCATCCAGAGGGGCTACGGGTTTGCCAGAGGGGTGATGGGAGAAGGGCAGGAACAGGGCAGGGACCCCTGCAACCCAGGGAGAGGGGTCACCAGGTCAACTCGAGACCAGCTTGAGATCAGCCCACCTGGGATCTCCCCCACATTCCAGGGAGTCAGAACCCCCGGCAGTTGGGAAGCGGAACGCGGAGTGGAGATGTATCGTGTTTACATTCCTCCTTCGCAGCAGAGATTTTCCATTTGGGTCTAATAAACGGCAAATTCTCCACCGCCTTTCTCGTGATGGATGGGAATGTTTACGGCTAGTCTGCATCTGGTGAGCCTGTGGTTGCAAGAGCTAGAGGTTTGGACGATTAATGGACGCAGCGGGCCGGAGGGTCAGGGGCTGCGGGTCAGGGGTCAGGGGGGCTGGAGGGGTGGCGCGAGGAATCGTCCAGCAGGGTTTTTTCCGTTGCCCTCCAGGCCTCGTGTAATCCCAGGACTTGGCAGTTTCACGTCCGTGAGGGACGACGTAGAGATCGGATGTCGGGCAGATGTACTGCTCGGAGAAGGAGAGGAGGAGGAGGAGTGGGGGGAGCCGCTGAAGAGGTTCTGCATTTTAGGATGCGGGCTGAAATGCCTCGGCGTCTGGGGAATGCTTCTTAAGGTTCAGTCCCTCCCCCTGGGACAACTAGGCCACAATAGGAAGTAAGACGGGCGAATTCCCTGGAGGATCGGGCAGTGAACATGTTGGTGTTTGAAGAGTTCATATGAGGACGGTCTCTTCCTCAGAACCAGGGAGGATACAACTAGACACAATGGGTTGAAATGTAACAAGAGGATAAAATCCTGTCCCACTGTTGGGTGAATAATAATAACGACAAGTGCGGTATTGATTAAGTGCTCATTTTGTAAGCACAAAATCCAAGTTGTGTGGCATAGTGGAAACAGCAAAGGCCTGGGAGTCGCGGTTCTGATCCCAGCTCTGCCACTCGCCTGCTGTGAGACCTTGGGCAAGTCAATCAATCAATCAATCAATCAATCGTATTTATTGAGCGCTTACTGTGTGCAGAGCACTGTACTAAGCGCTTGGGAAGTACAAGTTGGCAACATATACAGTCCCTACCAAACAGCGGGCTCACAGTCTAAAAGTCACTTCTTTATACTTCAGTATCCTCAACTGTAAAATGGGGTGGATCCAAGCTAATCAGGTTGGACACAGTCCCTGTCCCACATGGGGCTCATAGGCTTGATCCCCATTTTACAGATGAAGTAACTGTGGCCCAGAGAAGTTGAGTGACTTGCTCAAGGTCACCCAGCCGACAAGTGACGGAGCCGGGATTACAACCCAGGTCCTTCTGACTCCCAGTCCCGGGCTCTGTCCACTAGGCTGCTCTGCTTCTCATGTAAATGGGGAGGGGGTTCCAGGCCAGAGGGAGGATGTGAGCTAGGGGTTGACAGCAGAAAAGACGAGAGCAAGGCCCAGTGAATAGGCGGGGATTTAGTGGAGCGAAGCATGCGGGCCGGGTGGCAGTGGGAGGGCAGCGCGGAAAAGTCCAGGGACCGAGCTGATTCAGGGCCTTGGATCTGGTGGCGAGGAGTTTCTGTTTGATACGGAGAGGGACGGGTGGCTGCTGGAAGGTCCTGAGGAGCTGGGAGATGTCAGCAAATGGGCCTCCGATCCACGTGGACAACGACTGGGTGAGGTCACGTGTGCCCAGAGAGCAAGACCTTTGCATGTCCGTGCCCTGGGCTGCCTCTGCCCTCGGGCCCGGCCCCACAGAGGTCATTGAAAGAATAGGGTCCATTTTGTGGTGGCCCCCAGGGAGCCCCTTGCTTGGCTCCCTGCGGACAACCAGGCAACCCCCGACTCCATCCTTGGGGGGCTCCCAGCCCAGACCGCTCCAGCTCCTGGGAAACGGTGCCAATTTCTTTAAGGGGAAAGGCGGGGGGGTCTCTCAGCCCCACCCCTGCCCTGCTGCCCGCCACCCTGCACCTCACCCCCAGGGCTGAGCTGGGCAGTGTCTGAGACCACATGAGAGGCTGGCTGGGTAATTAGAGCCTGCGGCCCCTGGGCTCTGGGCTAAATTCGGGGCCTGGGGCCTACTGAGGGGGGCTGAGGTGGGCTGGGGAGGGGCTGACCGTAATTGTGCTCTCCCCGGCAGCCCGGTGGGCGGGCGGCGTTGGCGGTGGGCGGGCGGCGTTGGCGGTGGGCGGCCACATAGCAGAGATCCTCAGAGCTGCCCCTGGCCCACCCTGACTCTAATTTTCCGACCTCCGGGAGAAGGCAGGGAATGAAGGAGACAGACAGTCTTCCCCAACCCAAGATAGAAGCTCAAGCCACATTGAGGCCACGGGGGCAGCTGTTGCCACCACCACCACTGATCCTGGACATGCCAAGTGCCTGCCTACCCTGGCCCAGCCCCCACGGGGCAAGAGCAGAGCGATTCCCTTTTAAGAGTTAGGCATGGTGCCCCTTAATAACCTAAGAATGCCCAAGCAGGAGACCCCCATGGATTAGGTAGGAAAGGGCATGGAGGGGCATCAGTTAGGATTTTTTGTCCCTTGATATATGCCCATATTATTATTATTATTATTATTAGTAGTAGTAGTAGTAGTAGTAGTAGTAGTAGTAGTAGTAGTAGTAGTATTGTCAAGAGCCTACTCTATGGCTCCCGGGTGCCATCTGTCCATCCTTGGAGGGATCCCGGAGGAGGCCGGCCCAACTCTGGAGTGAGGGGTCATCTGGGGAACCCCCGGAAATCATTCCAGCTCCTGAGGGTTTTCTACAGATATTTTGGGATCTAATCCAGGCTCTGCCACTTACCTGTTGTGTAACCTTAAGCACTTGACTTCTCTGGGCCTCAGTTTCCACATCTGTGTGATGGGGATTCAACACCTAGACTGTGAGCCCTGTGTGGGACAGGGGCTGTGTCTGACCTGATCATCTTGTATCTCCCTCATTGCTTCAGGAGCACGTGACCTCTGCAGCCTCACCCTCTGACCCCTTCTGCCCCTCATAGGGCTCCAGGACCTTGTGCCCCTGGTGTCCCTACCCCCTGGTTTCAGAAACCATGACCCTCTGGGGCCCCGGCCTTGTGACCCCTGAGGCCCCACCCCTCAGTTCCAGGACCCATGACCCCTGACAGGTTCCGGACTAAGCCCCCCTTTTACTCAGTTCCCCCTCCCTTCCCTATCGCCCTGACTCACTCCCTTTACCACCCTCCCCGCCCCATAGCACTTGTGTATATATGTATATATCTATAATTCTATTTATTTATACTGATGCCTGTTGACTTGTTTTGATATGCCCCCCTTACCCCCCACACTGTAAGCCCGGTGTGGGCAGGGATTGTCTCTTTTTATTGCTGAATTGTACTTTCCAAGCGCTTGGTCCAGTGCTCTGCACGCAGTAAGCACGATTGAATGAATGAATTAATTAATGAGTCTTTCCCTGGATCCTCCTGCAGCATGCTGGCCAGGAATCATTGGCAAGTCTGGACACACGCATGTGTGCGCACACAAACACACACACAAATGCATGCAGGCACACACTATTCATGTGTGTGTCTGGATCCCGCTTCGGCCCCGCAGTCCGCTTCCCCGTGCAGCCGTCGGCGCCCCTGGAATCCCCCCGGAAGCCCACCACAGCCGGCTGGTCTGCGGCTGTATAGCAGGTGCTCAGAATTTGTCGCCCAAAGAGGGGGCCACTTGCTCCATCCTCCGCCCCGCCGCCGCCAGCCGGCCCCCGGTTGCCAGGGGTTTGACTGGCAGAGGGGCAGGGGATGGAGACGAGGTGGTGGGGGGAGGGCAGGCCAGGTGGGGCCAGGGGAGGAGGGGGTGGTGAGTGGCAGATTTTTTTGGTTGGGAAACTGTCCCGGGTGATGAGGGGGAGGGCGAGGCGGCTGGGTGGGGGGGTGGACTCCATTTGGAGAGAAGGCAGGAGCCTCCTTAAAGGCCGGAGCCATTGGGAAATGGGATTCTTGGGCAGATCCGGGCCCTGGGTGGGGGTCAGCCAGGCAGAGGGGTCATCCCAGGCCTGAGGTGACTCCTGAGACCCTCCGTCAATCATTCATTCATTCAATCATATTTACTGCGCACTTACTGTGTGCAGAGCTCTGTACTAAGCACTTGCACTGTACTAAGCAATCCGTACATCTGTGCGGGTCTGCTTGGACACAGGCCCTGGAGGGATGGATATGAGTCTGACCCAAAAAAAGAGCCCCCTGCCAAGCCTTCTGTTCTGCTTGCTGAAAACCATTTACAATAATAATAATAATAACAATAATAATAATGATAATAATAATATGGCCTAGTGGATAAAGCACAGGCCTGGGAGTCAGAAAGTCATGGGTTCTAATACCAGCTCCACTACTTGTCTGTTGTGTGACCTTGGGCAAGTTGCTTCACATCTCTGTGCCTCATTACCTCATCTGGGAATGAAGACTGTGAGCCCCATGTGGGATAGGGATTGTGTCTAACCGATTTGCATGTATCCAACCCCAGCGCTTAGTAGAGTGCCTGGCACATCGTAAGCACTTAACAAATGCCATCACATGACAATAACAATAATAACAATGATGGTACTTGTTAAGTGTTTAGTCTGTGCCAAGCACTGTACTAAGTGCTGGGGAAGATGCAAGACAATCAGGCCCCAAATGGGGCTCATGGTCTAAGTAGGAGGGAGCGCAGGTTTGAATCCCCATTTCGCAGATGAGTGAACTGAGGCACAGAGAAGTGACTTGTGTCTGTTATAGTGTTCTACTGTATGCTACACACTGTAAGTGCTCAATAAATGTAATTGATTGATTGATTGCCCAAGGTCACACAGAGGAAAATTGGCAGAACTGGGATTAAAACCCAGATCCCGGACCGGTGCTCTTTAGACCACACTGTTTTACTTCACGTCAGAATTCCACCTCCACTTGGGTGCGTGGGGAGGCTATGTCCCCAAAAGACGGAGTTTGGAATTGATCGTTGCAACAGCAACAATGAGTGCTCCATTGCAATTAATTGCCATTAATTGACAGACTGAGCATAGGGAAATGCAATTAAAAAAACCTCCCAGCCCCAGCTGCACTTTGCAGAGGAGGAAAAGTCTAGGAATTAAAGAGGTTGTTGGCAGGGGGGAGACCACGTGTGTGCGTGTGAGAGAGAGAAAAAGAGAGTTTGGGGTAAGCGGGGTGTGCAAATGGGGAGCTACAACTCAGCCCTCATCACCTCTGCCTCTCTCTCAATCCAACCATCCCTCTCATCCTCCCAATCCCTCCTCCTCCTCCTGGCCCTCATCCTGGTCCTCCCACCCGCCTCCATCCCCACATCAAACCGGCCTTAATGAAAACAAGCTGTCCAGCCGGGCTGGGCCGGGCTGGGCAGGGCCAGGCCGCCACGAGCTCTGTCTCTCTGTCAGCCAGCGTGGGGCCAGAAGCCAGGAGTTGGAAGCAGGAGCCAGGAGGAGGGAGAGAGACAGGGAGGGAGGGAAGGAGGCAGGGGGGCAAGGAAGGGGGAGGGGGGCTGCAGGCGGGGTTCCGGGAATCCTTCAGGAGTCAGTGTCCCTCCTGGTCCCCACTGAGGAGAGAAGCCCACCCAGACCACGCTCCCCCGCTGGCCAGAGAGCCCCAAGAGTCCTGCTGCTCCTCCTCCGGTAAGCTGAGCTTCTCCTGGGGTGGGTTGGTGGGTCTTTGGAGAGACCCTCTTGTTTGGGGGGAACATCCCCTTCTCCCAGGAGCTGACCTGGGCTTCAGATGGAGGACCCCAGGGCTCCCTCTGATCTGGGAAGAGCCCCCAGACCAGCTGGCCCCTACAGGGAAGGGAGGACTACAGGCCACCAACCTGCTGACCCCGGTCGGGAGGAGCCCGAGACCGGGCCCCAACCTGAACCCGAACCTCCGATTCACCCCCAAACTGGACCCCGAGGTGGGAACGAGTGTGGGTCTGAATCTAAGGGGGGTTCTTGGCCAGCCTAGGGGAGGGGCGGGACCCGGGGGCCTGCAGCCTGGGGTCTTTAGGGAAGTTCAGAGCCAGTCCGGTCTTCTAGATTAACTAACTCAGCGCTCCCCTGCCTCAGATCCAATTTCCCCCTGTCTCCAACCCACTGCTCCCCCCGTCTCTGTCCTAGTGCTCCCCCATCTCTTACCCAGCACTCCTCTGCCTCAGACCTGGCATTCCCCTGTCTCAGATCCAGTTTTTTTAAATAGCATTTATTAAGCACTTACTATGTGCAAAGCACTGTTCTAAGGCAGTTCTCCCTTGGACCCAGAGCTTCCCGGTCTCTGATCCACTGCTCCCCTGTCTCTGATCCAGTTCTCCGCTGTCTCGGTCCCAATGCTCCCCTGTCTCTGACTCACTGCTCCCCTATCCCTGATCCACTGCACCTCTATCTCGGTCCCAGTGCAACCCTGCCTCTGATCCACTGCTCTCCGGAGGATTGAGAGTTTGGGAAGAATCTCAGCCCGGGCTGGGAGGCCCCCAGTGAAGACGGCAGTTCTACCTCTGTCTGGGAAGTTGCCCTGGCAGGAAATGTCCCATTTACTCCTGCCCCCACTTTCATCCACCGATGCCCTGTTCCCCCCCAACCCCCCTGCCCCTTGAGGCCCAGGGCAGCCCGAGTCCTAACAGCTGCCGAAGGGGATCTCCGATCCCTGCCTGACCGAGGGGCTGGGGGCTGGGCCAGCCGGACCCTCTCCCAGACAGTGCAGGAGCCCCCCACCCCAGGCCCCCAGGGAGCTGCTGGGGGTGGGGGGGGGGGGGAGAGGGAGGGCCGTCTCCTCCCCCAGCACTGCTCAGCCTTCCCGGTTCAGCCTCCTCTGCTGTTGCTGTAATTGAAACCAGATTTTCTGTGTGTGGTTTCCCTCCCCCTGCTCCCCAGACCCTCCGGTCCACCCTTCCCCCACAGGCCTGCCCGTGGTGGTCGTGATGGTCGTCGTGGCACACGGGGGGTGGCCGCCCCATCGTGCCAGAGGGCTGGGCAGGCTGCTCTCTAGTCTGGTCCTGAGGGTCTCGGCATTGGGGTCGGTTGGGGGGGAAGAGGCGGAGCTGGTTGGGATGGGCAATGGGAGAAGAGACGGAATGTGAGAGATGGATGGGATGGGGGTGGCATATGGGGCCCTGACCATAGAACACTGGCCATAGGCCACGGGCGTTGATCGCGGGGTACTAGCCAGAGGCTATTGACCTTAGGACACTGGCAATAGAGCACTTGCTATAAGACACTGGTCATACAGTCAGTTAATCAATCAATCAATCAATCAGTGGTATTTCTTGAGTGCTTACTGTGTGCAGAGCACTGTACTAAGTGCTTGTGGGAGTCCAATACGACGGAGGTGGTAGACGTGGTCCCTGCCCAAAAGGAGCTTACAATCTAGAGGGGGAGAAAGACATTACAATAAATTATGTACATTACATATATACATTACAATAAATTATCCCCCTTTTAGACTGTGAGCCCAATGTTGGGTAGGGACTGTCTCTATATGTTGCCAATTTGTACTTCCCAAGCGCTTAGTACAGTGCTCTGCACATAGTAAGAGCTCAATAAATATGATTGATTGATTGATTGATTATGGCCACAGAGCACTGGCCATAGGACACTGTGAGCCAGTTGTGGGCAGGCAATGTGTCTGTTGTATTGCACTCTCCCAAATGCTTAGTACAGTGCTTTGCACGCAGTAAGTGCTCAATAAATACTACTACTACTACCACTACTAATAATAATGATAGCATTTATTAAGCGCTTACTATGTGCAAAGCACTGTTCTAAGCACTGGGGAGGTAACAAGGTGAACAGGTTGTCCCACGGGGGGCTCTGAATACTACTGAATGATTGAATGAATAACACTGACCATAGAGCACTGGCCATAGGTCACTGACCACAGTTCACTGGCCATAAAGCAGTGGCCACAGGATACTGGTCACAGAGCACTGGACACAGGGCAGTGTCCACAGACCACAGGCCAGAAGGATGCTAAAAAGCAAGGGGCCCTGCCCCAACCCTGGGTATTTGCTCTTGGGCCAGGCAGAATTTGGAACTTCCTTCCATGCTGAAGAAGAACTCCTTGAGCCAGTCTGAGCTGTCCCAGAGTCAGGAGGACCTGAGTTCTAATCCCGGCTCTGCCACTGTCTGCTGTGTGACCTTGGACAAGTCCCTTCACTTCCCTGGGCCTCAGTTACCTCATCCATAAAATGGGGATGAAGACTGTGAACTCTTTGGGGACATGGACTGTGTCCAACCTGATTAACTTTTATCTACCCCAGTGCTTAGGACAGTGCTTGGCGTATAGTAAGCACTTAACAAGCATCATTATTATTATTATTATTATTGTTATTATTATTATTACTGGGGGACAATGTGTGGAACGAAGCAGGGGCTCCCTGCTTTCCCAGAACTTCCAATCTGTCCCCCTGGGCAAGGGAGTAGGGAAGATTGTGACCCCAGGAAAAGGGGCCTTTCTTCTTGTGCTGCCACCAAGGAGAGCTGCTGAGATTTCCTCTGCAGGACTTCTAATAATAATAGTAATCATAATTGTGGTATTTGTTAAGTGCTTACCAGGTGCCAGGCACTGTACTAAGCACTGGGGTAGATACAAGGTAAATGTGTTGGACATAGTCCCTGTCCCACACAGGGCTTGCAGTCTTAGTCCCCATTTTCCAGATGAGGAAACTGAGGGCCAGAGAAGTGAATTAATTTGCCCAAGGTCACAAGGCAGACAAGTGGCAGAACCAGGATTAGAACCCAGATCCTTCTGATTCCCAGGCCCGTGCTCTATCCACTGGTCCACACTGCTTTCCTTAGAGAAGCAGTGGAGTCAGAGGTTGTGGGTTCAAATCCCAGCTCCGCCACTGTCAACTGTGTGACTTCGGGCAAGTCACTTGACTTTTCTGTGCCTCAGTTACCTCATCTGTAAAATGGGGATTAAGACTGTAGCCCCATGTGGGACAACCTGTTCACCTTGTATCCTCCCCAGCGCTTAGAACAGTGCCTTGCACATAGTAAGCACTTAACAAATACCAACATTATTATTATTATTTACCTCGGTTTCTTCATCTGTATAATGGGGATTGTGACTGTGAGCCCCACAAGAGACAGGGAATGTCTCCAACCTGATTTACTTATATTAATCCCAGCACTTAGTAGAATGGCTGGCACATAATAAGCTCTTAATAAATACCACAATTATTATTATTATTACATTCCTGGCACGTGCCAGCACCTTCATGCTTGTGGGAAACCCAGAGGCCCAGGTGCCAGAGAGCACTGGCCTTCAGGTCCGTGGTAGCTAGTTGGGTGCCCCAGGGGCAAGGATCAGGCACCGTTAGTTCATTCATTAATTCATTCAATCACATTTATTGAGCGCTTATTGTGTGCAGAGCACTGTACTAAGAGTTTGGGAGAGGACAATATAACAATAAACAGACACATTCCCTGTCCACAAGCTTACAGTCTAGAGGGGGAGACAGACATTAATATAAATAAAGAAATTATAGATCTGGACATAAGTGTTGTGGGGATGGGAAGGGGGATGAATAAAGGGAGCAAATCAGGTTGATGCAGAAGGGAGTGGGGGAAGAGGAAAGGAGGGCCTAGTCAGGGAAGACCTCTTGGGGGAGATGGGCCTTCAGTAAGGCTTTGAAGAGGGGGAGAGTCATTGTCTGTCGGATTTGAGGAGGGAGGGCATTCCAGGCCAGAGGCAAGACGTGGGCGAGAGGTTGGCAGCCAGATAGACGAGATCTCAGCACAATGAGAAGGTTAGCATTGAGAAGCCCGGAGGATAAGGCCTGGGAAGGGACAGACTTCAAGGAGCAGCAGCAAGGAATAGTGGAAAGAACCCAGGACTGGGAGTCAGGGGACCTGGGTTCTAATCCCAGCTGCGTGACTTTGGGCTAGTCAAACTGCCCTGGGCCTCAGTTTCCTCACTGAGTGTTTACTGTGTACAGAGCACTGTACTAAATGCCTGGGAACCTTGTGGGCACGGAATATGTCTTCCACCTCTGTTGTATCGGACTCTCCCAAGGGCTTTGTCCAGTGCTCTGCACGCAGTGAGCGCTCAATAAATGCCAGCGATTGATGGATTGGGTGGCAGGATCCCTGCCCTCAGAAGTTTACAACCTAGCTATTGTCGGGGAGAGGCATGAAAATAATTTTGAGGTGGGGGAAACAGCGGAGGATCAGGACACAGCCATGGTGCAGTGGAGGCAGATTCCCAGTACTGACCCCCAGCCCCCTGACCCCCCAAGAGCTGGGCGCAGCCAGCTCTGTGCATCACAGTTTTCTCCACAAGCCTCCTCATCTGGCAGTTGCTCATCGGGCCAACAAATCCCTGCAGATGGGACAGTGGCATCCGGGCACCCCCCCTTCACCACGCCTGGAACCGGCTCCATCCCCTCCCTTTCTGTCCATCTGAGGGTCTTCCTTTCTTCCTACAGCAGGGTTGTCTCATCTGCTTCTCTTCTCCGTGGCTGTCTGAGGACGTGGCCTCAGAAGCCCTCCTCCTTCTTCCCCCGGGGGACAGGGGTGAGATCAGGGGACTTGCTCAAAATGATTTCAGTTTTTCATTCATTCAATCGTATTTATTGAGCGCTTACTGTGCGCAGAGCACTGGACTAAGCCCTTGGAAGAGTACAGTACAATAAAACAGATACAGTCCCTGCCCACAATGAGCTTACAGTCCAGAGTGGGGGAGGCAGACATTAATATAAATTAATAAATTACAGTTATGTACATATGTGTATACGTATGTATGTGTAGATATACATATAAATCTGTAATTCATTCATTTATTTACCTTTTTATATTAATGTCTGTCTCCCCCTCTTGACTGTGAGCTCGTTGTGGACAGGAAATGGGCTTGATGTTATATTGTATTTTCTGAAGTGCTTAGTATAGTACTTTGCACACCGTAAGCTCTTAGTAAATACAGTTATTAATAATAATGATGATAATAATAATAAGTGCTGTGGGGCTGGGAGGGGGGGGGGATGACTGAAGGGAGCAAATCAGGGTGATGAGGAAGGGAGAGGGAGAAGGGGAAAGGGGGGCTTAGTCAGGAAAGACCACTTGGAGGAGATGGGCCTTAAATAAGGTGCTGAAGGAGGGGAGAGTCATTGTCTGAGGGTGATTCGAACTCAACCAAGGGGCTCCCAGATCCCCCTTTGGAGTCCTGGGCAAAGAACCACCAGGGTCCCGGGGCCATGAGACCCTGACTGGAGAGTCAAAGCTGAGGGAACCCGAAGACCTGGGGAAAAACGGGGTTGGAGCCACAGAAAAGAGGGGGAAACAGCTGTGGTTTTCACTGTTGCTTTCCCTTTAGTGAAGAGACGTGGTGGAGGGAAAAGCCCACAGGATGGGAGTCAGGGAGACCCCGGTACTAGTCCCAACTCCTCCCCTTACGTGCTGGGTAACCTTGGGCAAGAAACTTTCCTCCCCGTTCATTCATTAATTCACTCAATCGTATGTATTGAGTGCTTACCGTGTGCAGAGCACTGTACTAAGTGCTTGGGAGAGGACGATACAACAATAAGTAGAAACATTCCCGAGTAACGAATTTATAGTCTAGAGGGGGAGACAGATATTAATATAAATAAATTACAGTCAAGTGGGGATAAGATTAGATTAGACGGCCAGATGACTCGATTTCGATTAGCATATTTTGGACACATCATCCAACTTGTACTTCCCAAGCGCTTAGTACAGTGCTCTGCACACAGTAAGCCCTCAATAAATACGATTGAATGAATGAGTAAATTATAGCTGTGTGCTGTGGGCTGAAGGTGGGGTGAATATCAAGTACTTCAAAGGAACGAATCCAAGTTCAAGGGAGAGAGATAAGGATTCCTCCTTCTTCCTGCTCCGGCTATTTGTAAACAATTTGAGTCCAATTTCCATTTGATTGGAAACCCCTCGAGGGCAGGAAACACGGGTCTTGCTTTTTTGTTATCCCTCGGGTGTTGAGTAGTGCACTGTGGTCATGAGATGGTATATAATAACAATAATAATGATAATTGTTAAGCTCTTACTATGTGCCAAGCACTGGAATAGATAAAAGACAATCAGATACCACATGGGGCCCACAGTCTTAAGGAGGAAGGAGAACAGGCATTGAATCCCCGTTTTGTGGGTGAGGAAACTGAGGTACTGAGAAGTGAAGTGATTTGCCCGAGGTCACACAGCAGACAAGCGGCAGTGCCCGAATTAGATTTAACAACAGTGGTATTAGTTAAGTGCTTACCAAGTGCTTGAGAAGTAGTATGGCTCAGTGGAAAGAGCACGGGCTTTGGAGTCAGAGGTCATGGGTTCAAATCCCTGGTCTTCCAATTGTCAGCTGTGTGACTGTGGGCAAGTCACTTAGCTTCTCTGAGCCTCAGTTACCTCATCTGTAAAATGGGGATTAAGACTGTGAGCCTCCCGTGGGACAATATAACCCTTGTAACCTCCCCAGCACCTAGAACAGTGCTTTGCACATAGTAAGTGCTTAATAAATGCCATTATTATTATTATTATTATTATTATTACTACTTACCAAACTCTGTACTAAGTGTTGGGGTAGATACAAAATAATCAGAGAAAAGTTGTTCATGGGCTTCTATTCAAAGGGGGAGGGAGAACAGCTATTTAAACTCCATTTTACAGATGAGGGATCTGAGGCCCAGAGAAGTGTAGTGATTTGCTCAGCAGATAAGTGGTAGAATAGGGATTAGAATTATTACTCTATTTATTTATTTATTTTACTTGTACATTTCTATCCTATTTATTTTATTTTGTTGGTATGTTTGGTTCTGTTCTCTGTCTCCCCCTTTTAGACTGTGAGCCCACTGTTGGGTAGGGACTGTCTCTATGTGTTGCCAATTTGTACTTCCCAAGCGCTTAGTACAGTGCTCTGCACATAGTAAGCGCTCAATAAATACGATTGATTGATTGATTGATTGATTAGAACCCACGTCCTCTGACTCCCAGGCTTGGGCTCTTTCTGCAAGGCCTCCCTATCTTCTATCAGCCTCCATATCTTTAGTTTCTGATGCTGCCTAGATTTCTTACCATCTGAAGATGAGAAAGTAGGTTGACAGGAGAAATTACTAACTAACCACTGGCTTTGAGAACTTCCTTCAACCCTCTCCTTCGTACTTACCCACTCTTTTCTCCCACTGCACCCCTTTGCTCCTCTGAAGTTCAACCTCGCACTGTGCCCCTTTTTGGTCATTTTTTAATGGTATTTGTTAAGCGCTTATTATGTGCCAGGCACTGTACTAAGCACTGGGTTAGATACAAGCTTATTAAGTTGGACACAGTCCCTGTCCCCCATGGGGCTCACAGTCTTAATCGGTGCTTGGCACATAGTAAGCGCTTAAAAAATGCCATCATTATTATTATACAGCTGAGGGAACTGAGGCCCAGAGAAGTGAAGTGACTCACCTAAAGACACACAGCAGACACGTGGCGGAGCTGGAATTCGAACCCAGGTCTTTCTGACTCCAGGTCTGTGCTCTATCTACTAAGCCAAGTTGCTTCTCTAGATGGCTAAAGGGTCCCGCTATTTACTAAGGGATGGGATTGCTCTGCCATTAATTAATTGGATTACAGTGCTCTGCGCACAGTAAGTGCCAAATAAAGCTGGAACTCCCCTTTCACATCGGACAGACCACGGTTCTCCTCATCTTCAGAGTCTTTGGAAATCACCTCTCTTCCAAGAGGCTTTCCTCTGATTCATTTCTACTCTCCCTAGGTGACAGGCCTCCAACTGCTACTGGGGAAATTCTAAGAGAAGCAGTGTGGTCTAGTGGAGTCAGAAGGATCTGGATTCTAATCCCTGCTCCACCACATGTCTGCTCTGTGACCTTGGGCAAATCACTTGACTTCTCTGGGCCTCCTTACCTCATCTGCAAAGTGGGGATTGAGACTGCGAGCCCTTCATGGGATAGGGACCGTGTCCAACCTAATTTACTTGTACTCACGCTAGCGCTTAGTACAGTGCCTGGCACAAAGTAAGTGCTTAACAATGCCACAATTATTATTATTAATAATGATGGCATTTATTAAGCGCTTACTAGGTGCAGAGCACTGCTCTAAGCGCTGGGGAGGTTACAAGGTGATCAGGTTGTCCCACGGGGGGCTCACAGTCTTCATCCCCATTTTACAGATGAGGTTGCTGAGGCCCAGAGAAGTGAAGTGACTTGCCCAAAGTCACACAGCTGACAGTTGGCAGAGCTGGGATTTGAACCCATGACCTCTGACTCCAAAACCCGGGCTCTTTCCACTGAGCCACGCTGCTGAGCTCAGCCAATAGCGCCGTCGCCATCATCAAGGGGGGCCCCGTCTCACGATTGACGCTTCCCCTTCGTGTTCTCCGTTTCCTCCAGATCTTGCCGGCAGCCCAGGGAGGCAACATGGCATCCCGGATCCCCTGCTTCCTCCTCCTCCTGCTGCCGCTGCTTCTGAGGGCCGCCCACACCTTCCACACCCCCAGGCTGGAGGATGGCGGTGCCAGCGGGGAGGGCGAGGGCTCTTCGTCGGCCAGCCTCCCGCCCCCCAGTACCCCGAGGCTGAGCCGCACCTCGGCCCAGCCGCGCCCGACACCCCTGGCCGGCCCAGGGGGCCCGGACCCCGCCACCACCAACTTCCTGGACGGGATCGTGGACTTCTTCAAAGAGTACATGCTGCTCATCTCGGTGGTCGGCTCTCTGGCCTTTCTGCTCCTGTTCATCGTCTGCACGGCCCTTATCGTGCGCCAGAAGCACAAGGCCTCGGCTTACTACCCCTCCTCCTTCCCCAAGAAGAAGTACGTCCACCCGAGCGACAAGGCCGGGGGCGGCCGGGCCTTCAGCGAGGTGCCCGAGAAGCCCCCCGCCGCGCAGCCCCAGGAGCCCCTCGATGCCTCTTGCCAGCTCCAGGCTGACATCCTGGCTGCCACCCAGAACCTCCGCTCCCCAGCCAGGGGCCCCTCGGCCGACGGGGACGGAGTCCTGATGGAGGAGAGGCCCCCCACAACACCCCACGGAGGGGACAAGGACCCAGATGGGGCGGGCCGGGGGACCCGGGAGGTGGAGGGGGAGAAGAAGGCCAAGGGGGAACCCCAAGGGGAGCCTCGGGAGGAGGGAGAGGAGGAGGAGGAGGAGGAGGAGACAGCACCGGCCGCCCTCCTGGGAGCGGGATCTCCAGAGGAAGAGTGTCCGGAGGCCGCCCCCGTGGTGGCGGTGGCGGAAGAAGTTGGAGCCAAGGCCGAGTTGCCGCCGGAAGCCCCAGGAGAGGCTTGCGCCTGCAGCAGCCGACCCCCAGAAGCCTAGCAGGTCCGGACCTGTCGCTGAGGCCCTCCCCTCCCTCCCTCCCCCATCCCCACAGGACCCCAAGACCCTCACCGGACTGCCCCAACATAGCCACCTAAACCCACCATGCCCCCAAGACCGGATTCTCACTGAGGCTGGGCTGCCAGGGAGGACTCTTGCCTGGTGGGGATGGGGCTGGCCCAGGGGCACCCGGTGGCAGGGACCCCCCCACCCTAACACTGGTCTGACTGTTCCCGGCCACTGCCGAGCCCCCCTCCCCCCCCAACCCACACCTGCCACTGCCTCCTCCGAGCCTCCCACTTGGGAAGCTCTCAGGATCCATCGTCCATCCCAGGACCCCTGGGGACTTGGGGGCCAGTCTCACCGCCCCACCACCTGTGGGGGCCCAGGAGGGGTTGAAACAAGGCTCGGGCAATGACCCCACTCCCCTTCAGACGTTTGGGGAGGCAGACCGTATTTATGACGTGATGGGACCTGCTGTTCCATCAAAAAGACAAGAGAAGAGTGTGAAAGGTGTGGATTTGGGTGGGGTCATGCGGGGATCCCCCGTTGGATGGGGGCCCCCCTTTTGGGGGAAATTAACCCCTCACAGCCTGGCTTCCACCGAGACCCGGGGCCTCTCCACTCAGGTGGAAGGAGCCTCTGCCTGATCAGGGCCTTCGGGGGGGCCACCACCTGCCTGAAAGACCAGGGGTGCCGAGCCCCCCCCAGAATCCCTCCTGGCCTTTTCTCCCTCAACAGCTCCACGGAGGAGGGTGGGGGCGGGTCTCCCCATGGCTCCAGATCGGAGTTGGTGGCCGGGGTGGGCTGGGGCCAGTGCGGGCCACACTGTTGCCAAATAAACCTTTTCTCTTCTATTTGTCCCGGCCCTGGGAGTTGGCTTTCCTTTGGGGCCGGGAGTAGGAGTCCCTAGGATTCCTGGGAGGAAGGCGGGCTCCTCGCAGTGGGGGTTTGGCTAGGAGGGACTCCGGGGACTCTGAGGGAGTGGAATGGAGGCCCACCGCCCATGCCGGTATTCCGTGGGGCCAGGAAGAGCTAGGCAGTGGAGCAGTTTTCTCCTGAGCTAGAGAGTCCCAGATTCTGACCCCCTGACCAGATTCTAACCACAGTGGGTGAGACCCCACAAACTCTGGCTACAGACACCACTTCCTGTGTCTTCCCTGTCCTGCAATCCCTCCCTCCTTACCTTCCTTCCTCCCTCGCTCCCTTCCTCTGTCTCTCTCTCTCTCTCCCTCTTCCCTCCTTCCTTTCCGCTTTCCCTTTCTCCCTCCTTCTTTTCCTCCCTCCTTCCTTCTCTCCCTCCTTCCCTTCCATCCTCCCTCCCTCTCTCCTTCCCTCAGTTCCTCCCTCCCTCCCTTCCTTCCACCTTCCCTCTGCCCATCCTTCCCTTTCTCTGTTCCTTCCTTGACAGAGCCTCCTCTAAGGGTAGGCCCTTCTGAGGCAATCAAACAATCAGTCAGTGGTATTATTGAACACTTACTGTGTGCAGAGCACTGTACTAAGTGCTTTGGAGAGCCCAATAGAATAGAGTTGGTAGGCACATTCCCTGCACACAACGAGCTAACAGTCTAGAGGAAGAGACAGACCTTAAAATAAATTACAGAGCGAGGAAATGGCGGAGTGTAGAGCTATGGACATAAGTCCCACAGGGCTGAGAGTGGGGTGCAGATCAAGTGTTTGAGGAGTACAGATCTGAATGCATAGGCAATGCAGTGGAGAGGGAGAATAAAGCAAATGAAGACATAATCTGAAAGTGAGACTTTCCTGATGGGGGCCTGAGAACCCCTCCACCAATCAATCAATCATATTTACTGAGCACCTCTAAGTGCTGAGCACTGTACTGAACATTTGGGAAAATACAATAGTGTTAGGAGACGATCCCTTCCCTCAAGGAGCTTGCAATCTACCAGGTGAGAGCACTGCCCTGAGCATTTGAGAGAGTCCAGTCGAGTGAGTAGATAACGATTCCTACTCCAAAGAAGCTTACATTCTACTGTTTACAGAGCACTGTTTTAACTTAGGAGAGTCCAATAAAGTAAGCAAACACAACCCCTGCTCTTGAGGAGCTATTCATTCAGTTTTATTTATTGAGCGCTTACTGTGTGCAGAGCACTGTACTAAGCGCTTGGGAAGTACAAGTTGGCAACATATAGAGATGGTCCCTACCCAACAATGGGCTCACCGTCTAGCTATCAGTCCAACAAGGGAGGCAGAAGGAGAATTTAGTCTTTCTCTTCTCTCCATGAAGAAAGTTTTTCTTCGTCCCACTTGGGGGTGGAAGAGGGAGTAAGTTGAGTTGGGACTGAGGGACTGCAAGGATCTGGCTCTGTTAGGGGGTGAATGACAGTAGGGTCTGGGGTCCATCCCTCCTGCTAGGCCTGGGGCATTTGGGCACTGTTGAATGGAACTGCCTGAGTTAGTTAATCGTATTTATTGAGCGCTTACTGTGTGTAGAGCACTGTACTGTGCACTGTGCTCACTGGGGTGAGCACAATATAACAATAGAACAGACACAGTCACTGCCCACAATAAACTTATAGTCTAGAGGGGCAGGAGAACAGGTTTCAGCACACGCGTGTGACTAAGGGTCTTGATAGTTGGCAAGAAGAAAACCTCCTGGGAGTCCTTAACCTGGGCTGGGGGACAGCCCCTCCCCTTCACCCCCACCCCCCACCGTGGCCCTAGAGGACTGTGGGACACCGAGGTCTTTCCCCAGGGCTCCAGCCATGTCTTCCAGACACAGAGGAGACACGGACAGGCCACAGTCACCAGCTGGCATAGGGGGCTGTGTGTCGTGGCTGGGAGCCCCGGGGGAGGTGAGGTGGACAGTCGTGGTTCTATAGGATGGTTCTGCGGCCCCCTGCAAAGTCCCTTTCAAGGGGGACCTGAGGATAGAGTGGTGGAGGGGCCCAGAGTTGCCCTGGACAAGAGAAGTTCCCTGGGCCCAGCTCCCTCAGCAACTGGAGGAAGGATGAGAGGGCTCCCGCCTCGCTGATCCCGGAGTCCGGAGAGAGCTGCTAAGGGAGAGACAGAGGCGGGCCAGGCGGGAAGGCGATTCCGGGATCCCATTCCCCAAAGCAGGCCTTGAGGTATGTTCTGGTCTCTAGGCACAGGTTACACTGAGACTGAGCCCTAAGGGAGGATGAGGGATGGTGAAAAGCCTGCCCAGGGGCCCCTGAGAGCTCTCCTGGGCCAGTGCAGACCCAAACCAAGCCCCTGGGAGCAGGCCCTGGGGGATTCGGGGAAAACCCTCCCAACTAGACCATCCATGGAGGCCCAGGAATGTCCCCCAAGCTTCCAGGGTGAGGAGGGTGAGGGTCTCCAGCTGACCACCATGGTTACCGGAGAGAACCCCCCACCCCCACACCTACCACTCCATTGCCCAGGTGCAACAGAGACCTTCAGCCACACCAGAAGGGACCTGTACCCATCTTCTCTCTCCCCTCCACCCTAAAGCCCACCCATGGGGTCTCCAGCAGTCAGGGGGACAGGATTGACTGAGCACTACAGAGTGCAGAATGCTTCCTGGAGGAAGGGAGGATTGTGATTTCTTTCGAAGATGGCAAACAGGCTCCAGAGACAAGTTCCTTCTTGCTGCCTCTTAATCAATCGATCCATCAGTCAATCATGGTTTTTATTGAACACCCACCATGTTCGGAGCACTGTGCTGGGAGACTACAGTAGAGGAAGTAGACAAGATCCCTACCCTCAAAGAACTTACAATCTACTGTGTACAGAGCACTGTACAGAGCGCTTGGGATTTTTCAATTAAAGGTAGTTGACACAGTCCTTGCCCTCAAAGAGTTTACAGGGCTTACAGAATAATAATAATAATGATGATGACATTTATTAAGCGCTTAATATGTGCAAAGCACTGTTCTAAGCGCTGGGGAGGTTACAAGGTGATCAGGTTGTCCCACAGGGGGCTCACAGTATTAATCCCCATTTTACAGTTGAGGTAACTGAGGCACAGAGAAGTTGTGACTTGCCCAAAGTCACACAGCTGACAATTGGCAGACCTGGGATTTGAACCCATGGTCTCTGACTCCACGGGGAGTGGCAGGAGCGGGAAACTGCTTCTCTCTGTTCAGTCAGGAATGGGCGGGTCAGAGGAAGTCCCTCACCTGGATCAGTCAATCGATCAACAGTAATTAGTGAGCACAGTCTGAGGGGAGACCCGTGAAATAAGCTCCTGGAGAGGACAGTGGAGTTGAAGACACGATCGCTGCTGTTAAGTTGCTTCCCATCTGTCGGGGGAGACCACTACCAAACCATTTGCCAGCTGGGAGGAGAAAGAGACTGAAAGGTGGGCCTTTAAAATAATGAATGCGTCAGTGGTTCAAGATCAAGATGTGCCGAAATGTTTCGGCGGCACCGTGGCTGCCTGAGGGTAGAGAAGGTAGCCGGAGGGATCGGGGGAGAAGGATTAATCAGGGAAGGCCTCCTGGAGGAGGGGGGGGGATTTCAGAATGGGTTTAAGATGGGAAGAACAGGGGAGGTGGTCTGACCCCAGCCACTCTCATTCAGTCAGCCATTTGCATTTTTTTGAGTGCTTTCTATGCAGCGTCCTGTAGTAAGCGGTTGGGAGAGGACGATATAGCAATGAACAGACACATTCCCTGCCCGCAAGGAGTTTCCAGTCTAGAGTCTCTCCCAACAAGGAGCCATTAGTGGTCATTAATGATGATGATGGCATTTGTTAAGCGTTTACTATGTGCAAAGCACTGTTCAAAGTGCTGGGGAGGATACAAAGTGATCAGGTTGTCCCACGGGGGCGGGGGGAGGGCTCACAGTCTTAATCACCATTTTACAGATGAGGTAACTGAGGCCCAGAGAAGTGAAGTGACTTGCCTAAAGCTACACAGCTGACAATTGGCGGAGCTGGGATTTGAACCCACAACCTCCGACTCCCAAGCCATTGCTCATTCCACTGAGCCACACCGTTTCTCTTAGCGCTTGGAACAGTGCTTTGCACATAGTAAGAGCTTAACAAATGCCATTATTATTATTATTATTATTATTATTATTATTATTATTACGGAACTGCTGACGGGCTTCCACATTCCCAGATCCCCTATCTGCCCCTGACGATCGTTGCTGTAACAAACCCTGAACTGCCCCTTACTCAGGGCTGTTCATGTCCGGCTCTCACTATGTACCAAGCGTTGGGGAGAGGCACAAGATCATCAGGTCAGACTCAGCTCCTGTCCCACACTAGTTTCCCGGCCCAGCTAGAAGGGAGAACAGGTATTGACTCCCCAGTTTACAGATGAGGAAACCGTGGCCTAGGGAAGTGAAGTGGGAAGCGGCGGGGCCTAGTGGAAAGCCCCTGTCCCACACTAGTTTCCCGGCCCAGCTAGAAGGGAGAACAGGTATTGACTCCCCAGTTTACAGATGAGGAAACCGTGGCCTAGGAGAGTGAAGTGGGAAGCGGCGGGGCCTAGTGGAAAGAGCCCGGGCCTGGAAGTCCGAGGACCTGGGTTCTAATCCTGGCTGTAGCACTTACCTGCTGTGTGACTGGACAAGCCACTTCCCGAATGATAGGGGAGTGAGGAGGAACATTAATCTAGATTGAAATCTACCTGTTCAGCACTTCAGTATTAGCCTGATGTTTTACAAAACCCAATATTTCTCCACTGCTTCTCTCTGTCTCTGTGCCACTCTGTCTTTGTCTCTCTCCCTGTCTCTGACTTTTTGCCCATCTCTGTCTCTCTCCCTGCCTTTCTGTCTCTCTTTCTCTCCACCTCCCTATCTCTCTGCCTTTCTGTCTGTTTCTCTGCCTCATTGCCTTTCCCCCCTTCTAGACTGCGAGCGCGTTGCGGGCAAGGATTGTCTCTGTTGCCGAATTGTACTTCCCAAGAGCTTCATACAGTGCTCTGCACATAGTAAGCGCTCAGTAAATATGATTGAATGAATGAATGACTGTCTCTGCCTCTCTGTCTCTGCCTCTCTGTCTCTTTTTCTGCCTCTCTGTCCCTCTTTCTGCCTCTCTGTCTCTCTTTCTGCCTTTCTGTCTCTCTCCCTGTCTCCCCCCTCTTTCTCTCCTCCTGCCTCTCTGTCTCTTTCTGTCTGTACCTCAATCCCCCCTCATCCTCTGAAGGAGGGACGTTCGGAACGCTAGCAGTGCAGACCAAAGCCCTCGGCAGAGAAAGAGGAAAAAGAAGAATTGAAAGAGCCTCAACTCTGCCCAGTCAGCTCTTTTCCATGGCCCCAGCTATGCTGACTATTTCCTGTTTTAATCCCAGGAGAGAAATAGATTTTTCAGGCTGTTTTATTTCCAGAAACAGCCCAAAGACATTCTGAGCTTGGTTTGTAAATGCCAGTTAGAGGCAAGTGGGAGAACTTTTTAATCCCGTGTTTCCCGGACAAGAGGAGGGATGATCAAAACCCCGGTGGTGGCCTGGTGGTGGTGGTGGTGGGTGGATTTTATTTTGAGGGGGAGATTGGTTGGGGGGGGGTTGCTAGGCAGATTGGATAGTGATAATTCAGACACTGGCCAGGAATTCTGTGGTGCAGTTGAGAAGGGAGGAGGCCTGGAGCTGCTTTGGAAAACCATTCCCTGTTTTGGGTGGTACTTTTGCCCAGTGGGTACTGGCCACTGCTGATGGGGCAGTATGGCCCTTTTAATAATAATTATGTTATTTGTTAAGTACTTACTATGTGCCAGGCACTGTTCTAAGCGCTGGGGTAGATACGAGATAATCAGGTTGGACGGTCCCTGTCCCACATAGGGCTCATAATATTAATCACCATTTTACAAATGAGGGAACTGAGGTACAGAGAAGTTAAGGGACTTGCCCAAGGTCACACAGCAGAGCCAAGATTAGAACCCCTGACCTTCCGACTCCCAGACCCCTGCTCTAACCCCTAAGCCACACTGCTCCTCTGCCAGAGGAGTACAGCTGAAAGAGCAGCAATTGTCTTTCTCCCCGTCTAATACTAATAATGATTGTAGTATTTGTTAAGCACTTACTACGTGCCATTCATTCATTCATTCATTCAATCGTATTTACTGAACGCTTACTGTGTGCAGAGCACTGTACTAAGCGCTTGGGAAGTGCACGTTGGCAACATATAGAGATGGTCCCTACCCAACAGTGGGCTCACAATCTAGAAGGGGGAGACAGAGAACAAAACAAAACATATTAGCAAAATAAAATAATTAGAATAAATATGTACAAATAAAATAAATAGAGTAATAAATACGTACAAACATATATACATATATACAGGTGCTGTGGGGAGGGGAAGGAGGTAAGGCGGGGGGGATGGGGAGGGGGAGAGGAAGGAGGGGGCTCAGTGCCAGGCACTGTACCAAGTGCTGGGATGGATACAAGCAAATTGGGTTGGACACATTCTCTGTCCCACATGGGGCTCACAATCTTATCCCATTTTACAGATGAGATTACTGAGGCACAGAGAAGTGAAATGACTCACCCAAGGTCACACAGCAAAGTGGCAGAACCAGGGTTCTCTGATTCCCTGGCCCAAGTTCTATCTACTAGGCCATTCTGCTTCTCCCTAGGCCGTACTGCTTTTCTAGACTATAAGCCCCCTGTGGGAAGAGAACATGTCAACCAACTCTGTTGTTTTGGACACTCCCGAGTGCTTAGTACAGCGCTCTGCATGCCGTAAGTGCTCAATAAATACCACTCATGATGATGAGGATGAGGAATTGATGTCCAAGGCTGTTGAGCTGCAAAAGTAGCTGAATTTAGAAATAAATGCTACAGGTGTCAGTATATTTACATCTGGTTCAGTTCCACTAAGGGACTTATCTAATTTAGACCACCCAATGCATTTTCACAAGATCGATCAATCTACAGATGGTATTTATTGAGTGCTAACTCTGTGCAGAGCACTGTAATCAATCAATTGATGGATGACATTTATTGAGCGCTTACTGTGTACAGACATTGTAATCAATGTTTCGCATCAGTTAATGGCAGAACAATCCCATCCCCTAGTAAATACCTTATACCCTTCAACTATCAATCGAAGCAGGGTGGCTTAGAAGATAGAGCATGGGGCTGGGAACCAGAAGGTCCTGAGTTCTAATTCTGCCTCTACCATGTGCTGTCTGCTGTGTGTCCTTGGGCAAGTCCCTTAACTTCTCTGTGCCTCAGTTTCCTCATCTGCAAAATGGGGATTCAATACCTGTCCTCTCTAGACCGTGAGCCCCAAGTAGGCCAGGGACTGTGCCTGACCCGATAATCTTGCATCTACCCTAATGCTTAGAATGATGCTTGGCACAGAGTAAGCGCTGGAGAACTACCGCAATTATTGCGATGATTATTCTTATTACGTTTGTTCTGTATTTATTATTAACAAGAATAATAATAGTGGGTTTTTGGAGGGCTTGATAGATACAAATTAATCAGGTTGGATGCAGTCCCTGTTTCACATGGGGCTCACAGTCTTAATCCCCATTTTACAGATGAGGTAACTGAGGCACAGAGAAGTGACTAGAGTTGCCCAAGGTCACGCAGCAGACAAGCGGCAGAGTTGGGATTAGAACCCAGGTCCTTTTGACTCCCAGGCCCATGCTCTATCCATTAGACACTGCTTCTCCTATTTCTCATTCATTCATTCATTCAATCGTATGTATTGAGCGCTTACTGTGTGCAGAGCACTGTACTAAGCGCTTGGGAAGTACAAGTTGGCAACAGAGACAGTCCCTACCCAACAGTGGGCTCACAGTCTAAAAGGGGGAGACAGAGAACAAAACAAAACATATTAACAAATAAAATAAATAGAATAAATATGTACAAATAAAATAAATAAAGTAATAAATATTAAGAGCTTACTATGAGCCAAGCACTACGGTGGATACAAGCAAATCAGGTTGGACACAGGCTGTCATTCATTCAATCGTATTTATTGAGTGCTTACTGTGTGCAGAGCACTGGACTAAGCGCTTGGGAAGTACAAGTCGGCAACATAGAGAGACGGTCCCTACCCGACAACGGGCTCACAGTCTAGAAGGGGAAGACAGACAACAACTCAAAACATGTAGACAGGTGTCATAATCGTCCCATGTGGGGCTCACAGTCTCAACCCCCACTTTACAAGATGAGGCAACTGAGGCAGAGAAGTGACTTGCCTAAGGTCACACAGCAGACAAGAGTGACCTTAACCTAGGCTCTCAGCCGTCAGAGGCATAGGAGAGGTGCTGAGAAGCAGCGTGACTCAGTGGAAAGAGCACGGGCTTTGGAGTCAGAGGTCATGGGTTCAAATCCCGGCTCCGCCAACTGTCAGCTGTGTGACTTTGGGCAAGTCACTTAACTTCTCCGGGCCTCAGTTACCTCATCTGTAAAACGGGGATGAAGACTGTGAGCTCCCGTGGGACAATCTGATCACCTTGTAACCTCCCCAGTGCTTAGAACAGTGCTTTGCACATAGTAAGCACTTAATAAATGCCATCATCATTATTATTATTATTCAATTTTCAACCTTGGAGAACTCTGGAAAAGCAGATCATATTGAGAAGCAGTGCGGTCTAGTGAACAGAGAGCACAGGTCTGGGAGTCAGAGGACCTGGGTTCTAATCCCAACTCCACCACTTGTCTGCCGTGTGACCTTGGACAAATCACTTCACTTTTCTGTGCCTCAGTTACCTCAACTTTGAAATGGGGATGAAGAATGTGAGCCCCATGTGGGACGGGGACCGTGTCCAACCTGACTAGTTTTTATCTAACTCAGTGCTTTGAACAGTGCCAGGCACATAGTAAGCGCTTAGCAAATACCGCACATGCAAAAAAAAGTTCAACCCCAGACAACTAATGAAATGGGGAAGAGAAAACCAGAGACTCCTTAGAGACCTTTTTCGCCTTGCTCTGTGGGAGCTGAGATTCGGTTTATAGTATAGAAATGTGGGTTTTCCCCAGGTTCTCTGCAGTCAGCTCCTGTTTGGAGACGGTCATTGACCCTTCCTGCTAGTCTGAAGGAGGATTAATCAATCAATCAATCAGTGGTATTTATTGAGCACTTACTACGTGCAGAGAACAGTACTAAGTGCGCTTGGGACAGAACAGCACAAGAGCAGACAGCAGATATGTTCCCTGCCCATAACAAGCTTACAGTCTAGAGAATAGGAATGATTATTTGGGGAGAGGAGATAATTACTCTTCCCAACTTCAAAGCCCTATTGAAGGACATCTCCTCCAAGAGGCCTTCCCTGACTAAGCCCTCATTTCTTCTTCTCCCACTCCCTTCTGCTTCACCTTGACTTGCTCCCTTTCTTCATCCCCCCTCCCAGCCCCACACCACTTATGTCCATAGCTGTGATTTATTCATATTAATGCCTGCCTCCCGCTCTAGACTGTAAGCTTGCTGAGGGCAGTGGATGTGTCTGCTATACTCTGATCCTGGCTCCACCGCCCATCTGCTGTGTGGCCTTGGGCAAGTCACTTCACTTCTCTAGGCCTCAGTTCCCTCATCGGAAAAGTGGGGGTTCAATACCTGTTCTCCCTCTTAGACTGTGAGCTCCATGTGGCACCTGATTATCTTGAATCTACAGCAGGGCTTAGAACATTGTCAATCATTCATTCAATCATATTTATTGAGTGCTTACTGTGTGCTGAGCACTGTGTTAAGCGCTTGGGAGAGTACAGTACTACGGTGCTGGTAGACACAGTCCCTGCCCCCAGTGAGCTTACAGCCTAGAGACAAATATTACTATTATCATCATCATTAATATTGTCATTATAAGAATCAAATGCCAGGCAGGGCCTCAACAGCTGAAAATTGCACTGTCTGGTTCAAAATCAGAAAAATAACCACTCTGGTCAAGACCCAGGGATTGAACCAAGGCCAAAGCCTTTTCAAGTGTCAGAGGCAGGGAAATGATCTCAAAACAAAACCCTCAAAGCCTTTAATAAGAGAAATGAAAGCAATTTGAAGTTCAAGAAACCCAATGAGGTTTCCTGAAATAAGCTGCCATTCCTGTTCTATGGAACATTTTCGGTAAAGCTGAAGGAGAATACATAGTTCTATTCTGTCGGTTTGGCTTTGGAGTGAAAATATCACCATGAGGGTTGGGGCCATTTTTCTGTTGCTAGTAACCGGCTAACGCAGCTTGTGACTCTCTAAATGAGAAAGGACAAGTTTCCTATACGGTAATTATGTCTGGGGATGAAACCAAAATTCCAGAAAGAATTAGTGGCTTTCAGGCCATCTGGATGCAACTGTATTTGTTGTAGATTCTGGATCTTTACCTCCCCCTCCGCTTCAGCTAGATCGAAGCTTCAAAATGAAGATTCTTTCAGGAGAGAGGGTTGGTCGTGGCGGGGCGAATGTCATGTGATGATTTGGAAGACTCAGCCTGGCTTCAGGATTCATTTTCCATTGGGAAAGTTAATCTTTTCTCAAGGGGTGTTTGACGTAATCTCGGAAGCACTGGAGAGCTAAACATCATCAGAAGTGGGCTTCTTCGAATTCTTTCCTAAGGAAAGTCTTCTAGTCAGAGGTGGAATGAGTTGATGGAATGCGTTCTTATGAGACAATCTCTTATGGGAGGATAAAGTCTTCTGCTCTTTGTCATAAGAATAGGAAGAATTGGTACATTCTTTCACCCCATTTTGAACAGGTGTGGTTTGAACCGGAAACACATTTTCAGTCAATCGATAGTATTTATTGAGCACCTAGTCTGGGCAGATCGCTGTGCTAAATAGTTGGGAAAGTATGATTGAATTAGTAGAAACAATCCTTGCCCTCCAGGAGCTTACATTGGTAAATGTGATTCGATGATGATGATGGTATTTGTTAAGCTCTAACTATGTGCTAAGTACTGTTCTAAGCACTGAGGTAGATACAAGCTAATCAGGTTGGATACAGTCCCTGTCCCACATGGGGGTCATGGTCTTGAGCCCCAATTCACAGGTGAGGTAACTGAGGCACAGGGCAGTTAACTATTATTATTGTATTTAATAAGCGCTTACTATGTGCCAGGCACAGGGGTGGATACAAGCATATCGGGTTGGACACAGTCCCTGTCCCACGTGGGGTTTACAGTTTCAATCCCCTTTTACAGATGAGGGAACTGAGGCCCAGGGAACTGAAGTGACTTGTCCAAGGTCATACAGCAGACAAGTGGTGGAGACAGGATTAGAACCCATGACCTCCCAGACTCGTGCTCTATTCATTACATCATGCTGCTTCTCCTCTGCCCTCTAGGAGCTTCCAGTGTAGCATCTTCAGGTGGTTTGCCTTTTAAGAAAACATTTTATGGTTCTACTGATAATAATAATAATAATAATAATAATAATAATAATAATAATAATAATAATAATAATAATAATAATAAGAATGGTATTTAAGTGCTTACTATGTGCCAAGCATTGTTCTAAGTGCTGGAGTAGATACGAGGTAATCAGGTTGTCCCTCACGGGGCTCATAGTCTTAATCCTCATTTTATAGATGAGGTAACTGAGGCACAGAGAAGTGTAGCAACTTGCCCAAAGTCACATAGCTGACAAGTGGCATTAGAACCCATGACCTCTGACTCCCAAGCCTGGGCTCTTTCCACTAAGCCACTCTGCTGATGTGTCTGTGTTAGCAGTCGTGGAGGGAGGGGAGCATCACAAACTTTCTGTGTCATTTAATGAAAAGACTTTGGCGGGGAGGCGCGCTCCTGGTCAATTTGTCACATTTTACGATCCACACTGCAGACAGGAATGAGGCAAAAGGAATATTTTGCGATCCTTCCGTTTGCTTTCCAGATTCATGGGAATACAAGGTCTGCTTTTGAGCTTGGGGGAGCACCATCGCCTACTCGTTAGAGCCCGGTCTTAGGAGTCAGGAGTCAGAAGGAGCCACTAGCCTGCTGGATGACCTTGGGCAAGTCGCTTCACTTCTCTGTGCCTCAATTACCTCATCTGTAAAATGGGGATTGAGACTGTGAGCCCCACGTGGGACAGGGACTGTGTCCAACCCGCTTTGCTTATATCCACCCCAGCACTTAGAACAGTGCCTGAAACATTTATTCATTCATTGTCGTATTTACTGAGTGCTTACTGCGTAATAAGCACTTAACAAATACCAAAATTATTATTATTTCCAGGCTGACTGGAGATTAAAATTTGCTTTAAGACCTTAGAGTGGAAGCAAGTCGATGGAGTGAACCCAAATGAGCTTATTATGAGTTTATTATGAGCTGAAACCAATAGCCCTATTCAGCCACCATCATCATCATCAATCGTATTTATTGAGTGCTTACTGTGTGCAGAGCACTGTACTAAGCGCTTGGGAAGTACAAGTTGGCAACATATAGAGACAGTCCCTACCCAACAGTGGGCTCACAGTCTAAAAGACTAAAACAAAAGTCTAAAACAAAGTCACCAGTTCCACGAACATTTTCTGGGAACCGCAGAGACCAGAGAGGGCACAATCTTGGCCTTCTTTCTCCCCACCCCAGAAATATCCCCGACTCCACCTAGACCACCACTCTCTACTCCCCTGTTGTACCCTCTAACCTGTAAGCTTGTTGTGGGCAGGGAATGTCACTGTTTATTCATTCATTCAATTGTATTTATTGAGCGCTTACTGTGTGCAGAGCACTGTACTGAGCGCTTGGGAAGTACAAGTTGGCAACGGTCCCTACCCAACAACAGGCTCACAGTCTACAAGCCTAGAGAAGCAGCGTGGCTCAGTGGTCATGGGTTCTAATCCCGGCTCCGCCGCTTGACAGCTGTGTGACTTTGGGCAAGTCACTTAACCTCTCTGAACCTGTTACCTCATCTGTAGAATGGGGATTAAGACTGTGAGCCCCACGTGGGACAACCTGATCACCTTGTATTCCCCCCAGCACTTAGACCAGTGCTTGGCACATAGTAAGTGCTTAACAAATGCCATTATCATCATTATTATTATTATTATTAGAAGGGGGAGATTGTTTATTGTTCTTTTGTCCTTTCCCAAGCACTTAGCACAGTGCTGTGCACACAGTAAATGCTCAATAAAGGCGATTGACTGATCCACTGATTTTAATAATGAGAGCCTTTCGGAAAGTGAAATTTGAGGTGTACAAAGCAGTGTGCACTGACGCCCTCGTGTGGTTAAAAAGTAGAGCCGCTCGAGACAAAATCGATCAATCGTATTTATTGAGCGCTTACTGTGTGCAGAGCACTGTACTAAGCGCTTATAATGATGGCATTTGTTAAGCGCTTACTATGTGCAGAGCACTGTTCTAAGCGCTGGCGGGGGAATACAAGGTGATCAAGTTGTGCCACGTGGGGTTTACAGTCTTAATCCGCATTTTCCAGATGAGGTCACTGAGGCCCAGAGAAGTGAAGTGACTTGCCCAAGGTCACACAGAAGACATGTGGCGGAGACGGGATTCGAACCCATGACCTCTGACTCCAAAGCCCGGGCTCTTTCCACTGAGCCACGCTGCTTCTCTTCGATTGTATATATGTATATGTTTGTACATATTTATTACTCTATTTATTTTACTTGTACATATCTATTCTATTTATTTTATTTTGTTAGTATGTTTGGTTTTGTCTCCCCCTTTTAGACTGTGAGCCCACTGTTGGGTAGGGACTGTCTCTATATGTTGCCAATTTGTACTTCCCAAGCGCTTAGTACAGTGCTCTGCACACAGTAAGCGCTCAATAAATACGATTGATGATGATGATGATGATTGAGGGGCAGTGTGGCCTACTGGAAAGAGCCCGGGCTTGGGACTCAGAGGTCATTCACTCATTCAATCGTATTTATTGAGCGCTTACTGTGTGCAGAGCACTGGACTAAGCGCTTGGGAAGTACAAGTTGGCAACATATAGAGACGGTCCCTACCCAACAGAGGGCTCACAGTCCAGAAGGGGGGAGACAGACAACAAAACATATTAACAAAATAAAATAAATAGAATAAATGTGTACAAGTAAAAGAGTAAAAAATACGAACAAACATATATACAGGTGCTGTGGGGAGGGGAAGGAGGTAAGGCAGGGGGATGGGGAGGAGGGAGAGAGGAAAGAGGGGGCTCAGTCTGGGAAGGCCTCCTGGAGGAGGTGAGCTCTCAGTAGGGTTTTGAAGGGAGGAAGAGAGCTAGCTTGGCGGATGTGTGGAGGGAGAACATTCCAGGCCAGGGGGATGACGTGGGCTGGGGGTCGACAGCGGGACGGGCCAGAACAAGGCACAGTGAGGAGTGGAGGGTGTGGGCTGGGCTGTAGAAGGAGAGAAGGGAGGTGAGGTAGGAGGGGGCGAGGTGATGCGGGTTCTAATCCCGGCTCTGCCACTTTCATTCATTCAATCGTATTTATTGAGCATTTACTGTGTGCTGAGCACTGTACTTCTCAGCTGTGTGACTTTGGGCAAGTCACTTCACTTCTCTGGGCCTCAGTTACCTCATCTGTAAAATGCAGATTACAACTGAGCCCCACGTAGGACAACCAGATAACCTTGTATCTATCCCTGCGCTTAGAACCCTGCCTGGTACATAGTAAGCACTTAATAAATACCATTATTATTATTATTATTATTGTTATTATTATCTGTTTTAAATAAGAGTGTGTTTGGGTGAAAACCCACCCTCTCTTTCTCTGCATTTGAAATCCCAAATGCCCCCCCCCCCCATACCACACTCTGTTGTGTTCTTTGATCCAAAAGACACCCAAAATACAGTTTTCCTTGCTGATTCCACACAACTGTTGACGAAATAAAGCAGTGCAGGAGGCGAGGTGACTTTCACACACGAGTTTTTATTATATTAAATTACAGATAGATATGCAGAGCTCTTATATACAGTTGATTTCCTTCCAACATCCCAAATCCAGACAGTCTGAAACAACTGACCCTTTTCCAACGATATGTTCCAGCACCAGTTCTTTATTCGCTCTAAAGACATCCATCCCCTTCAGACAGAGCCCTTGAGGAGCTCATTACAGTTTCACCTGGGCCACCTTTTCGATTGGAAGGCTTCCAAATGCCCGGACTTCTCCGGGCCCACGTCAGCCAGGAAGGGTGGGGCTCTTGATGAAGCGAACATTTCATATGTGCTAGAATCATGCTGTAGACAGTGCGACGCGATGTGTCTTTCAGCTTCTGTGCTGTGGCTTTTGATCAGGTCTAACAACTAAGGGCCAAGGACGCTGCAAACGATGGGTGGGGAGGGTGAAGCTGGGGTTCTACACGCCGGGAGATTTCTCTTCTGCCTCTCCTCCCTTTTTAGGATCCTGCTTCAGTTTGTAGTCTGCCAGCGCAGCTTTGATGGCATCTTCAGCTAGCACTGGGGGATGGAGAGAGAGGGAGGGAGAAATTGGGAAGGAGAGGGAAAAAGAAAATATATGTGAGTGAGCCGAGAACCTACCCTGAGAAGAAACCTGACATACCACCCGATACTGGCTTCAGTGCCTTTTAAAAGCACCAATAAAGTTATTTTCATTTTCCAGGGTTCACAAGTCACAAGGGAATACAAGATCTGCCAGATTCATTCAGTCGTATTTAGCGAGCGCTTACTGTGTGCACAGCACACAGTATAATAATATTTTTATTATTATCTGATTAGCGGCACGGAGCGGAGATTGGAGGAGGGAGAGGATGGGGACTGAGAGGCCAACAAGAGGACTAATGTAATATGGTTTTGGCAAACTTAAGAATTCTGATTCCCTAAAGTCCTCAAAAGGGCCACCTCTCTCTCCAGTTATAATAATGATGGTATTTGTTAATGGTACCTGTATATATGTATATATGTTTGTACATATTTATTACTCTATTTATTTTACTTGTACACATCTATTCTATTTATTTTATTTTGTTAGTATGTTTGGTTTTGTTCTCTGTCTCCCCCTTTTAGACTGTGAGCCCACTGTTGGGTAGGGACTGTCTCTACATGTTGCCAACTTGTACTTCCCAAGTGCTTAGTACAGTGCTCTGCACATAGTAAGCGCTCAATAAATACGATTGATGATGATGATGATGAGCACTGTACTAAGGCTTGGGAGAGGACAATGCAACAATAAACCGACATGTTCCCTGCCCACAAGGAGCTTAAGTCTAGATGGGGGATATAGAGATCAATACAAATAAACAAACTACATGAGCTTGTCAACCCTCCACCATTAGACGGAATGTTCCTGGGGGCAGGGCCATTTTTGAATTTCCACTTCTAGTACAAAGGTACACAACAATACGCATGCAAACACTACTGAGTGGGAAATTAAGCATCTGCATAATTGAGAAACCTCAGTGAGGGCTCCCTAACTCCTTCCAACCTCTCTCCCATCTTTCTGAGGAGGAATTCACAGTTGTTCTTCAATGGGGTAAACACCTTTCGGCAGTGAGAACTTGTGCTTCTCTCAACCCCGGTGAGGGAGCAAATAAGAAAGCAGAAGGGGACAAAGGACTAACCAGCTTGACAAGGGACACTAACCTGTTTTGCACCTCCTCCAAAAGGGGCTGCAGAGATCCCAGGGAGGCACAAACTTTATCAAGGGGCATCTATTTAAAAGACCCCCCCCCCCCGAATAATAATAATGGTATTTGTTAAGTGCTTACTGTGTGCCAAGCACTGTAATAAGCACTGGGGTAGATACAAGGTAATAGTCTGACTAAATCTGGGGATTTCCTTCTCATTACAAAGCCACCAACGGCTCCTAAATTCTGGACCGGAAACTCCTTGTGGGAAGGGAATGTGTCTATCAACTCCGTTGCAGTGTTCTCCCAAGTGCTTTGCTCTGCACAATGTAAGTGCTCAAATTATCCTCGGCTCCTCTCTCTCATTCACCCCACATATTCAATCCATCACTAAATCCTGTCAGTTCCACCTTCACAACACTGCTAAAATCCGCCTTTTCCTCCCCATCCAAACTGCTACCACGTTAATCCAAGCACTTATCCTATCCGGCCTTGACTACTGCATCAGCCTCCTCACTGATTGACCTCCCCACCTCCCATCTCTCTAAAATCTAGTCCATACTTTACTCTGCAGCCCGGATTATTTTTCTACAAAGATATCCAGTCCAGGTTTCCCCACTCCTCAAGAACCTCCCGTGGCTGCCCATCCACCTCCGTAAACAGAAACCCCTTACTATCAGCTTTAATGCAGTTCATCACCTGGCCTCCTCCTATTGAATACCACTGATTGACTGACAGGAGTTGAGTGTTATTATTTGTGATCCAAAATTATACGAAACACTGCGGAGGCTTCAACTGAACTTGAAATCCATACTTACTCGAGCAGTGCAGTTTCACTGGAGGGAGGCACAACTCCTTGGCGATATCTGTGTTTTTGATGGTCAACGCTTCGTCAACCTGAAAGTCAGAATCAACAATACGTCAAACACGCAAGAACTTCCCGATGGGATTGAACGGGATTGGCTTTGCTCTGCATCTCCCTGTAAGAGTTGATGGAGAAGAGAGTCAAGAAAGGTCAAGGAAATGCCTAGAAGTTAAACAGGCAGAGATGCCTTATGAGAAGTGGATGTCATTCTGAAGCTGCCTCCCATTGAGAACTGGCCTGAGAAACCAGTTTTTGTGTTTTTTGTTTTTTTTAAATGGTATTTAAGCACTTACTATGTTCCAGGCACTGCATTTACCACTGGTGTAGACACAAGTTTATCAGGATGGACACAGTCCATGTCCCAAATGGGGCTCATAGTCAATTTTGTAAAGAAGAGGGAACTGGGGCACAGAGAAGTGACCTGCCCATGGTCAAACAGCGGACAAGTGGCGGAGGTGGGACTGGAACCCAGGTCCTTCCGACTTCTAGGCCTGGGCTCTACCTGCTAGGACACCCTGCTAGAATGGGAATGAAATCCATTCTCTCTCCCGCTTAGAACGTGAAGGGGAAGGGACTGTGACCAATCTTATTACCTTGTATCAACTCCAGTGCTTAGCATGTAGTGCTTAAATACCACAGTTATCCGTATCATCATCATCCTCTGCCTGTGGCCTACAACTAGTACATTCTTGCTTTTGGCTTTTGAAAAGCCAATTCCTGCAGGGGAAGGAAAGGAGAAAATGATTCTGGTCTAAGATAGAGAGGAGCTGACTGAGTCAGACGGAGAATGTCATAGCCTAGGGTGACTCGCCCAAGGTTACCCAGCAGACAAGTGGCAGACTCGGGATTAGAACCCAGGTCCTTCTGACTCCCAAGCCTGTGCCCTCCTGTAGACCATGAAACTTTTACTGGACTCGCCTAAGCGTTTAGTACAGTGCTCTGCACATGGTAAGCATTCAATAAATACCACTGATGATGATGAGAAGGTCCCGGAGGAGACCTTCTTCCAGATGCTCTAGGGCCAGCGCGAGAACACCAATGGGGGAAAGAGGGATGTAGGGGTGGTGTGGCAGAAAAACTGTACCTCAGCCTTTGGTGATGGACTCAAAGGTAGTTCCCGCCCCGCCCTGGCCCACTACCAGCTTGCAGGGGGCTACGGGTGGGTTCCCTTTCAAAGTCTCTGCCGCCATCCGATCGTACCGTTTTTCCTTTCACCCACTCAGTGGCCAGGGAGCTGGAGGCGATTGCGGACCCGCAGCCGAAGGTCTTGAATCTGGCATCGACGATCTTCCCCTTCTCGTCCACCTGAATCTGGAGACACGAGATGGTGGGGAGTCAGTCGCTTCTCACCGCTCCCCTCACCCCCGGATTCCACTGCCCCATGCCCTCCCGGGAGTGGATCCCTTTCCAGGGGAAGCAGCATGGCCTAGTGGATAGAGCCCTGGCCTTGGAGTCAGAAGGACCTGGATGCTAATCCTGGCTCCGCCATTGTCTGCTGGGTGACCATGAGTAAGTCATTTCACTTTTCTGGGCCTCAGTTCCGTCATTTGGAAAAGGGGTTTAAGACTGTGAGCCCCATAGGGGCTGTGTCCAACCTGATTTTCTTGTATCTACCCCAGCCTTTAGGACAGTCCCTGGCACAAAGTTTAACAAATACCATTAAAACAAAAAAAACCCACACCATTAAAACAGTGGCTGACACATAGTAAGTACTTAACAAATATCACGAATGCAGTGCTCGACACTGAGCGCCCACAGTCCATGTCGGGGCTCATGGCTAGCAACTCGGTATTTTCCCAAGCACTTAGTACAGTGCTCTGCACACAATAAGTGCTCAATAAATGCCATCAATAATGGTATTTCCAATTCCTCAATGCTCTGTCCCAGGTAGGCCAACTGGTTCAGTTTCTCCCTTCAGGCCCTGGCCCTCTTCCCAGTGATTTCCGAGTCTAGGCTGCCAGCTTGCTATGTGGAGGGACTATGTCTGCTAATTCTGTTGTCTCGTCCTCTCCTGAGACCTTCGTATAATGCTCTGCACATAGTTAGCACTAAATAAATACCAGTGATTGATTGGAATTGATTGTGTTTCCAATTAGAGAAGCAGCGTGGCTTAGTGGAAAGAACACATGCTTGGGAGTCAGAGGACGTGTGTTCTAATCCCAGTTCCACCATTTATCTGCAGTGTGACCTTGGGCAAACCACTTAACATCTCAGTTACCTCATCTGTAAAATGGAGATTAAGACTGTTGAGCCCTTCGTGGGACAACTTGATTACTTTGTATCTACCCCAATGCTTAGAACAGTGCTTGGCACATAGTAAGCACTTAACAAATACCATAATAATAATTATTATTGCTCACTGGGATGAGCCTGTTTCTGTTTCTCCCCCACAGGATGAGAGTGGGCTAATGAGAGTCTCTGGCTAAGGGCCCACCCATGGCGATGAGGCTGATTTCCCCCACAATGGTGGCTCCACAGCACTGCTCACAAGCCCATTTACCATCACAGGACATGTTAAGCACTTATTATTCTCTGGACTGTAAGCTCATGGTGGGCAGGGAACATGCCTACCAACTCTGTTGCAGTGGACTCTCCCAAGTGCTTAGTACAGTGCTCTGCCTACAGTAAGTGCTCAATAAATTTGATTCGGGGGCGGGGGGAGTGAGACTGCAGGAAATATAGCGTAAAGTAATAAAAAGGGGCAAGTGACCACTTTGATGAAAACTCCTTAAGGTCAGGGATCATTTCTACTAACGCCACTGTAGTCCCTTAAATGCTTAGGACAGCACTCTGCACATTGGAGATGCTCAATACCCTGCCTTTCCAGCCGATGAACCGCTCACTTACTTGCAGCTTCATAACGTCACCACACGCGGGGGGCCCCCACCAACCCAGTGCCCACGTTCTTAGAGGTCTTGTCCAGAGAGCCCACGTTCCTGGGGTTTTCGTAGTGGTCGACCACCTGAAAGGAACAACGGGTCACCGCAATCGCCTCACACCAAGCTTGAAACGGACCCGAAGGTCACTTCCAGAGGGGTCTGGTGTCCCGGGGGAGGGTTCCAAGTCCGCTGGGCCACAGGCCGCAACCAGTGATGCCAGCTGACTGTGGAACTCCATTAGTTTGGGATGTCGAACTCACATTTCCTGCTGCCTGAGGCAGGTTACCTGTAAAGGCGTGTAAGTTTGACGTGCTAGCACGCCCCAAGATTTGTCCCCGTGGGCCCCTGGGGAGACACCTTTGCAACAAGGACTGTGCTGGGGACGAGCCAAAAAGAGGAGCCAGGGAATGGGTCCGTCCCGCCCACCACCCCATCTAGGTGGCTCTACCTCTCTTCCTCGGAAGGAGGGTGCGGGCAAGGAGAGAGCAGTGAAGAACCCTGACTGGTGACTGCAAACAAAAACAGGCCTTGGGACATGGAAGGTTTCCAAGTATGAGGGGCAGAGAGATGCCTGAAGCCCCAGCCATGTGGTGCGGATGGTCCATGGGCAATTTCTGGTGGTGGGGTGTGTGTGTGTTTGTGGGGGGGGTGTTGTCCCTCATTCATTCAATCATATATACTGAGCGCTTACTGTGTGCACAGCACTGTACTAAGCGCTTGGAAAGTACAATTCAGCAATAGAGACAATCCCTGCCCACACTGGGCTTACAGAAGGGGGGAGAAAGACATCAAAAACCCCAGGCTCTCTGCGAGAGTATGGGGCAGAGGAGCCCAGAACATGGCCCGATGAGCTCAGTGGGAGATTAATGGTCTACGGGAGGAAGGTGCAGAGGGCTGCAAGGAGGAGGGGGAAGAGGGAGCGTGTAAAGGGGAGAGGAGGGAAGGAAGAGGAGGGGAGGGGGGAAAAGGAGAAGGGGGAAGGAGAGAGGAAAGGGGAAGGAGAAGGGAAAGAGGAGATGAGGGAAGAAGAAGGGAAAGGGTAAGGAGAGAGGAGGGGGGAAAAGGAGAGGGGAAAGAGGAGAATGGGGAAGGAGAAGGGAAAAAGAAGAAGAGGGCAGGAGAGGGGAAAGAGGAGAAGTGGAGAGGAGAAGGGGGAAGGAGAAGGGGGAAAGAGAGGGGAAAGAGGAGAAGTGGGAAGGAGAGGAGAAGGGGAAGGAGAGGGGAAAGAGGAGAAGTGGGAAGGAGAGGAGAAGGGGAAGGAGAGGGGAAAGAGAAGGGGGCAGGAGAGGGGAAAGAGGAGAAGGGGAAAGGAGAAGGGGGCAGGAGAGGGGAAAGAGGAGAAGGGGGAAGGAGAAGGAGAAAAGAGAGGGGAAAGAGGAGAAGAGGGAAAGAGGGGAAAGAGGAGAAGGGGGAAGGAGAGGGGAAAGAGGAGGAGGGGGGAAGGAGAGGGGAAAGAGGAGGAGGGGAGAGAGGAGGAGGGGGGAAGGAGAGGGGAAAGAGGAGGAGTGGGGAAGGAGAGGGGAAGGAGGGAGAGTAGGGGAAAGGGAAGGGAAAGAGGAGGGGGAGAAAGGGGAAGAAGGATAAGGAGAGGATGGGAGAAGAGGGGAAGGGGTGGAGGAGGAGGGTAGGGCCCTTCCCGTCCCCTTCCCGTCCCATCCCACTACCTTCTTGTGGTAGAGCCGGGCGGGCGGGGAGCGGAGGCCCCAGCCCAACCGCCGCAGCCCCAGGCCCAGGCCCAGGGACCCGCACGCCGCCATCTTGGGGGGGGCCGGCGGCTGGGGGGGGGGGGGGAGGAGAGGCTGACCCTGACCGTGACGTCACGCGCGCTCCCCCACGTGACCCGACCGCTCTGCCCACGTGGCCGCGGCCCGCCACATGGGCTAGTGAAATAATAATAATCATAATCATGGCATTTATTAAGCGCTAACTATGTGCAAAGCACTGTTCTGATTGCTGGGGAGGTTACAAGGTGATCAGGTTGTCCCATGTGGGGCTCACAGTCTTCATCCCCATCTTACAGATGAGGGAACTGAGGCCCAGAGAAGTGAAGTGACTTGCCCAAAGTCACACAGCTGACAAGTGGCCGAGCCGGGATTTGAACCCATGACCTCTGACTCTAAAGCCCATGTTCTTTCCACTGAACCACACTGCTTCTCATGATGACCTTGCATCTCCCCCAGCCTTCTAGACTGTGAGCCCGTTGTTGGGTAGGGACCATCTCTCTATGTTACCGACTTGTACTTCCCAAACGCTCAGTACAGTGCTCTGCACACAGTAATTGCTCAATAAATACGATTGATGATGATGATAGTAAGCGCTTAATAAATGCCATTATTATTGTTATTATTATTATTATTTCTCCCCCTTCTAGACTGTGGGCCCATTGTTGGGTAGGAATTGTCTCTATCTGTTGCCAAGTTGTACTTCCCAGGCGCTTAGTCCAGTGCTCTGCACACAGTAAGCGCTCAATAAATACAATTGAATGAATGAGTGAGTAGTAAGCTCTTAATAAATGCTATAGGGAAGCAGCATGGTTCAGTGGAAAGAGCACGGGCTTCGGAGTCAGAGGTCATGGGTTCAAATCCCAGCTCTGCCAATTAGCTGTGTGACTTTGGACAAGTCACTTTGCTTCTCTGGGCCTCAGTTACCCCATCTGTAAAATGGGGATGAAGACTGTGTGCCCCCCATGGGACAACCTGATCACCTTGTAACCTCCCCAGTGCTTTGCACATAGTAAGCGCTTAATAAATGCTATTATTATTATTAATTAGTCCAGTGCTCTGCACACAGTAAGCGTTCAATAAATACAATTGAATGAATGAATAGTAAGCGCTTAATAAATGCTATCATTATTATTATTATTAATTAGTCCAGTGCTCTGCACACAGTAAGCGCTCAATAAATACAATTGAATGAATGAATAGTAAGCGCTTAATAAATGCTATAGGGAAGCAGCGTGGTTCGGTGGAAAGAGTGTCAGAGGTCATGGGTTCAAATCCCAGCCCTGCCAATTAGCTGTGTGACTTTGGGCAAGTCACTTCACTTCTCTGGGCCTCAGTTACCTCATCTGTAAAATGGGGATGAAGACTGTGAGCCCCCCCATGGGACAACCTGATCACCTTGTAACTTCCCCAGTGCTTTGCACATAGTAAGCGCTTAATAAATGCTATCATTATTATTATTATTATTATTATTAATTAGTTCAGTGCTCTGCACACAGTAAGCGCTCAATAAATACGACTGAATGAATGAATTATTCATAAAAAAACCCAACTGCGTTGGCTGAGGCGAGGGGGCGCGCGCGGGACGCACGGGGGAGCGTGATGACGTCGTGCGTGATGACGTCGGCGCGTGGGCGCGTCGGCGCGCGGGCGGAGGAGGAGGTGGTGGAGGCTGTTGGGCGGCCCAAGATGGCGGCGGCGGCGATGGCGGCCCCGGGCTCCGGGCCTGAGGCGGCGGAGGAGGAAGAGGAGGCGGCGGCGGCGGCGTCGACGACTGAGGAGCGGCGAATGGAGGAGGAGGAGGAAGAGGAGGAGGAGGAGGAGGCCGGGGACGGCCACGAGGACCAGGGCGGGGGAGGCTCCTCGGCGGAGGAGGAGGAGGAGGACGACGAAGAGGAGGACGACGACGACGATGAGGAGAAGGAGAACGAGGCGGAGATCCAGCGCCTGGAGGAGCAGGTGGGCCAAGACCGGAGGATAATAATAACACTACTAATCCTGGTGTTTGTTAGGCGCTTACTATGTGCCAAGCACTGTTCTGAGCGCCGGGGGGGATACGAGGTGATCAGGTTGACCCACGTGGGGCTCGCCGGCCTCATCCCCGTCGGACAGGTGAGGGAACTGAGGCCTAGTGAAGTGACTGGCCCAAAGGCACACTACAGTGTTAATAATAATAATAATAATAATAATGGTTTTTGTTAGGCGCTTACTATGTGCCAAGCACTGTTCTAAGCGCCGGGGGGGATACGAGGTGATCAGGTTGTCCCACGTGGGGCTCACCGGCCTCATCCCCGTCGGACAGGTGAGGGAACTGAGGCGTAGTGAAGTGACTGGCCTAAAGGCACACTACAGTGTTAATAATAATAATAATAGTAATAATAATGGTTTTTGTTAGGCGCTTACTATGTGCCAAGCACTGTTCTAAGCGCCGGGGGAGATACGAGGTGATCAGGTTGACCCACGTGGGGCTCACCGCCTTCATCCCTGTCTGACAGATGAGGGAACTGAGGCGTAGTGAAGTGACTGGCCCAAAGTCAAACTACAGTGTTAATAATAATAATAATAGTAATAATAATAATAGTAATAATAATGGTTTTTGTTAGGCGCTTACTATGTGCCAAGCCCTGTTCTAAGCGCCGGGGGAGATACGAGCTGATCAGGTTGTCCCACGTGGGGCTCACCGCCTTCATCCCCGTCGGACAGATGAGGGAACTGAGGCGTAGTGAAGTGACTGGCCCAAAGTCACACTACAGTGTTAATAATAATAATAATAATAATAGTTTTTGTTAGGCACTTACTATGTGCCAAGCACTGTTCTAAGCGCCGGGGGAGATACAAGGTGATCAGGTTGTCCCACGTGGGCCTCACGGGCTTCATCCCCGTCTGACAGGTGAGGGAACTGAGGCGTAGTGAAGTGACTGGCCCAAAGGCACACTACAGTGTTAATAATAATAATAATAGTAATAATAATGGTTTTTGTTAGGCGCTTACTATGTGCCAAGCACTGTTCTAAGCGCCGGGGGAGATACAAGGTGATCAGGTTGTCCCACGTGGGGCTCACGGGCTTCATCCCCGTCGGACAGGTGAGGGAACTGAGGCGTAGTGAAGTGACTGGCCCAGAGTCACACTACAGTGTTAATAATAATAATAACAATAATAATAATAATAATAGTAATAATAATGGTTTTTGTTAGGCGCTTACTATGTGCCAAGCACTGTTCTAAGCATCGGGGGAGATACAAGGTGATCAGGTTGTCCCACGTGGGGCTCACGGGCTTCATCCCCGTCTGACAGGTGAAGGAACTGAGGCGTAGTGAAGTGACTGGCCCAAAGTCACACTACAGTGTTAATAATAATAATAATAATAGTAGTAATAATGGTTTTTGTTAAGCGCTTCCTATGTGCTAAGCGCCGGGGGAGATACAAGGTGATCAGGTTGTCCCTCCGGCTTCATCCCCGCCTGACAGATGAGGGAACTGAGGCGTAGTGAAGTGACTGGCCCAAAGTCACACAAGTGTTAATAATAATAATAATGATAATAATAGTAATAATAATGGTTTTTGTTAAGCGCTTACTATGTGCTGTGTTGTCCCACGTGGGGCTCCCAGTCTTCATCCCCGTTTGACCGATGAGGGGACCGAGGCATAGTGAAGTGACTTGCGCAAAGTCACAGAGCATTGTTAATAATAATAATAACAATAGTGACGATGGCTTTTGTTAATAATAATAATAGTGATGATGGTTTTTGTTAGGCGCTTACTATGTGCCAAGCACTGTTCTAAGCACGGGGGGAGGTGATGCAAGGTGATCAGGCTGTGCCACGTGGGGCTCATCGGCTTCATCCCCATTTGACAGATGAGGGAACTGAGGCGTAGTGAAGTGACTGGCCCAAAGTCACACAACAATGTTAATAATAATAATAATAATAATAATAATGGTTTTTGTTAAGCGCTTACTATGTGCCAAGCACTGTTCTAAGCGCTAGGGGAGGATGCAAGGTGATCAGATTGTACCACGTGGGGCTCTCAGTCTTCATCCCCATTTGACCGATGAGGGGACCGAGGCATAGTGAAGTGACTTGCGCAAAGTCACAGAGCATTGTTAATAATAATAATAACAATAGTGATGATGGCTTTTGTTGTTAATAATAATAATGATAATAATAATAGTGATGATGGTTTTTGTTAAGTGCTTACTATGTGCCAATCACTGTTCTAAGAGCTGGGGGAGGATGCAAGGTGATCAGGTTGTCCCACGTGGGGCTCACCGGCTTCATCCCCATCTGACAGATGAGGGAACTGAAGCGTAGTGAAGTGACTGGCCCAAAGTCACACAACATAGTTAATAATAATAATAATAATAATGGTTTTTGTTAAGCGCTTACTATGTGCCAAGCACTGTTCTAAGCGCTGGGGAGGATGCAAGGTGATCAGGTTGTCCCACGTGGGGCTCCCAGTCTTCATCCCCATTTGACCGATGAGGGGACCGAGGCATAGTGAAGTGACTTGCGCAAAGTCACAGAGCATTGTTTATAATAATAATAATAGTGATGATGGTTTTTGTTGTTAATAATAATAATAATAGTGATGATGGTTTTTGTTAAGCGCTTAATATGTGCCAAGCACTGTTCTAAGTGCTGGGGGAGGATGCAAGGTAATCCAGGTTGTCCCACGTGAGGCTTCCAGCCTTCATCCCCATTTTACACACGAGGAAACCGAAGCCCAGAGAATAATAATAGTAATAGTGATGGTATTTGTTAAGCGCCTACTGTGTGCCAAGCACTGTTCTAAGCGCCGGGGGAGATACAAGGTGATCAGGTTGTCCCACGTGGGGCTCACCGGCTTCATCCCCATCTGACAGATGAGGGAACTGAGGCGGCTGGGGGAGGATGCAAGGTGATCAGGTTTCCCACGTGGGGCTCCCAGTCTTCATCCCCATTTTACACACAAGGAAACTGAGGCCCAGAGAATAATAATAATGACGGTATTTGTTAAGCACTTACTGTGTGCCAAGCACTCTTCTAAGTTCTGGGGGTGGGGGTACAAGGTGATCAGTTTGTCCCATGTGGGGCACACAGGCTTCATCCCCATTTTACAAATGAGGGAACTGAGGCCCAGAGAAGTGAAGTGATTCGCCCAAGGTCACACAGCATTGTTAATAATAATAACAATAATAATAATAATAATACTAATGATGCTTTTTGTAAATGTTGAGCACTGTTCTAAGCGCAGGGGTGGATCCAGGGCAATCAGGTTGACCCACCTGAGGCTCACAGTCTTAATCCCCATTGTACAGATGAGGGAACTGAGGCACAGAGGAATGAAGGGACCTGCCTAAAGTCACCCAGCTGACAAGTGGCGGGGCCGGGATTAGAACCCATGACCTCTGACTCCCAAGCCCGGGCTCTTTCCAGTGAGCCACACTGCTTCCCTAGCAGGAATCAGCAGTGCTCCTTGGGCCCTTACTCTCTGTGCAGCACTGGAATCACAGCGGCTTCGCATTATCCTTGCCCTTAAGGAGCTTACAGTCTCCGTTGGGCACAGCACTGTGCTGAGCGCTTGGGAGAGTTCCCTAGAGTAGATAGACATGGGCCTTGCCCTTAAGGAGCTTACAGTCTTCTGTGTGCAGAGCACTGTACTAAGCGCTCGGGAGAGTACATGAACCCTGCCCTTAGGGAATTTACAATCTCCTGTGTGCAGAGCACTGTGCTAAGCATTCGGGAGAGTATATGATTCTTGCCCTTAGGGAGCTTACAGTATCTTGTGGGCAGAGCACTGGGTTAAGCACATGGGAGAGTGCATGATCCCCGCCCTTAAGAAGTTTATAATCTGCTGTGTGCATAGCACTGTGCTAAGTGCTCAGGAAAGTACACTGGAGCAGGTAGACATGATCCCTGCCCCTAAGGAATTTAAAACCTGTGTGCCTGATCCCTGCTCTTAGGGCGTTTACAGTCTCCTGTGTACAAAGCACTGTGCTAAGTGCTGGGGAGAGTACATGGTTCCTGCCCTTAAGGAGTTTACAGTGTGTTGTGTACAGAGCGCTGTGGAAGAGTACCTCAGATTAGGTGGACACAGTCCTTGCGCTTAAAGAGTTTGCCATCTCCCGTGCGCAGAGCGCTGCGTTAAAAGTGTTAAGCACGTGGGTGAGTGCAATACAGCAGACTTGGTAAACAGGTGCCCTGCCCACAAGGAGTATTTATTGAGCACTTCCTCTCTGCAGAGCACTGAACTAATTGCTTGGGAGAGACTACTGCTGAGGAAGCAGAGAGCGATCAGGCCCTCAGAGCTTGAGATGTAGCAGCCCCCCCGGGGAGGCAGACACCTAAATACTTCCAAATCGCCTCCTGTGCACTAAGGCGTGATCTGACCATATATATATGGTCAGATATATATCGTATATATGGTTGTACATATTTATTACTCTATTTATTTTACTTGTACATTTCTATCCTATTTATTTTGTTGGTATGTTGGTATGTTTGGTTCTGTTCTCTGTCTCCCCCTTTTAGACTGTGAGCCCACTGTTGGGTAGGGACTGTCTCTATGTGTTGCCAATTTGTACTTCCCAAGCGCTTAGTACAGTGCTCTGCACATAGTAAGCGCTCAATAAATACGATTGATTGACTGATTGATTGACCAGACCACAGTAGCGATCTCTAGACTGGTAGCTCCTTGCGGGCAGGGAATGTGTCCGTTTATTGTTATTTTGAATTCTCCCAAGTGCTTAGTGAAGTGTGTTGCACGCAGTTAGTGCCCAATAAATACGACAATGAATGAATGATCGATCCTCGCTTTCTGTGGGCGGAGCACTGTACCAGGGGCTTGGGAGAGTATAATAGCGGGCCAGTTTGAGCACCCTTGTTTTCTGCTAATAGTTGACCATGAGGCTGCCACCCCCCAGCATACATACATGCGCGCGCGCACACACACACACGTACAGGCATATATGCGTGCGCGCACGCACACACATCTGTGATTTGCGATTGGATAGTAGCCTGTCCTGGTGTTTAGTACTGGAGTTCATGCATGTTGTGTATAATGATGGCTTCTGCCTGCATTTCTTCAAGCAACCCACCAGTCAGTCCTGGGGAAGGAGCGTGGCATTAGCGGGTTGTTCTTCCCAAGCGCTTAGTATAGTGCTCTGCACACAGTAAGCGCTCAATAAATATGATTGATTGATTGATCAGAAGGTCACGGGTTCTAATCCCAGCTCCGCCGCTTGTCTGCTGTGTCACCTCTGTGCCTCAGTAAATGTGCCTCATCTGTTAAGTGGGGATTGTTCATTCATTCAGTGGTATTTATTGAGCACTTACGGTGAGCAGAGCAGTGTACTAATCGCTTGGGAAGTACAATTCAGCAACAGAGACAATCCCTGCCCTCAACGGGCTCACGTAGAAGTGGGGGGGCAGACATCAAAACAAGTAAACAGGCATCAGTAGCATCATTATAAATAGGAATTATAGATATATGCATATCATTCATAAAATTAAATAGAATTATAAGTATAAACATTTATACACAAGTGCTGTGGGGCGGGGAGGGGGTAGAGCAAAGGGAGTGAGTCGGGGTGATGGGGAGGGGCAGGGGAGCAGAGAAAAGGGGGGGCTCAGTCTGGGGACTGAGACTGTGAGCCCCATGTTGGACAGGGACTGTGTCCAACCCAATTTGCTTGTATCAACCCCAGTGCTTAGTACAGTGCCTGGCACATAGTAAGCACTCAGCAAATATCATGATTTTTTTTTAAATTATTGAGCACCTAGTGCGAAGCCTTTTTACACAGCACCTGGAAGACAACTCTTACTGCTACTACTGCTGCTGCCTGCAAGAAATTTTCAGTGAAATGGGGGAGAAGGGCAGAAATTACTCATAAATAGCCGGAGAAAGCAGGAAGTAGGGCACATATAAGAGGATGAACCAGTCGAATAAACACCTGTTTATGGCATTAAGACTGTAAACAGATAAGATGTAATATTCATAAGTGTTGAGGATGGGAATGAGAGTTGTCAGCGATGAGAGTGGAGAGGGGGTGAACACGTTCAGAGTACTGCAGATTAGTCAGGGAAGACTTCCTGGAGGATGGAGAGCTTTGAAGACAGGGAGAGCCACGATGAGGAGGGAAGAGCAGTGTGAGAAGCGGATAGGGAGGGACAGGTGGAAAGTAGATGGGGACTAATTGATAACAATGATAATTATGGTATTTGTTAAGCCCTTACTATGTGCCAGTCAGTGTTCTAAGCCTTAGGTGGATGCAAGCAAATCGGGTCAGACACTGTCCCTGTCTCGTGGGGCTCACAAGCTCAATCCCCATTTTACAGATGAGGGAACTGAGGCCCAGTGAAGTAAAGTGACTTGCCCAAGGTCACGCAGCGGACAAGCGGTAGAGCCGCTAGTGTGTCAGAGAGGCAGAGCTTTAGACCTCACCCAGATAAAGGCGGCGGAAAGTCCCAAGTCTCGAAGCTTAGCATGCACATCCCCGGAATGGCCATTGAAGTTGTGGGCAGTGAACGTCTATGCCAGCTTTTATGTTGTGCTCTCCCAAGCGCGTAGTACAGTGCCCTGTGCAATAGTAAGCACTCTGTAAATACCACTGAAGATTTAAGGGAGTCAGCTACCATCTTCTGAATCCTTTTGTCACCTTGCGGCATGGTTCTAGGGAAGCCACGGCGGAAAATAGGGTGGCAGGGTCACCCGGGCCGTTCTGGCTTCTGGACACTTGGGCTGGCTAGGGGAGAGGAAGAGGAGCCCAAGGATGGCCGGCAGGACTGCAGCTTCCCCGTCCCTTCCCGCCCCCCTTCCCGTTGGATTTCGGCGGGGCCGATCTCCGTCCGCCCTCCTCCCAGCGGCTGGGGTCCGAAGCCCATCTGTGTGGCTGTGAGGGAAGGTCAGCTCCCCATCCTTGTTTTCATCCAGGAGGTTACATAACTGTTCTGCTTCTTACAAAAGAAACAAATTCCTGGCCGTTTAAATTTAGCTTCTCCGTGCGGATCTGATGTGCAGCTGGGAGCTGGATGGGTAGATTCGGATGTGTCGTCAGGGGAACGTTTTTCGATGTTATAACCTTATTGGTTTTTGTAATAACTGGCTTGTGCGCCGCATAGGGGTGTCCTTCGGCCGGAGGACAGCACGCTGCCGACGACGTGATTGTTTCCAGGGATGTGAGATACTCGTGCTCAGCGTGCCCCTGAAAACCGGGTCGTGCACCTTTCAGCCCATCAGTGGTATTTATTGAGCGCTTACTGTCCATGGGGCGCTACGCTTAAGCTCCTCAGCAGCACACATACTAAAATTGGAACGATGCAGAGAAGGTTAGCATGGCTCCTGCGTAAGGGTGACATGCAGATTTTTGTAGCATTTCATATTTAACATCGCTCACATCTGCCCTTTCCTCTCCATCCAAACTGCTACGTCGTTAATACAATCACTTATCCTCTCCCGCCTGGATTACTGCATCAGCCTCCTTGCTGACCTCCCAGCCTCCTGTCTCTCCCCACTCCAATCCGTGCTTCACTCTGCTGCCCGTGTCGTTTTTCTACTAAAACATCCTGGACGTTTTTCCCCACTCCTCAGGAAACTCCACCTCCTCATCAAAACAAAAACTCTTTACCATCGGCTTTAAAGCAGTCAATCACCTTGTCCCCTCCTGCCTCACTTTGCTACTTTCCTGCTGCAACCTTGCCTACGCACTTTGCCCCAGACACTAATGCCAGCCTTCTCACTGTACCTCGGTCTTGTCTATCTCGCTGCAAACTCCTTGCCTACGTCCTGCCTGTGGCCTGGAACACCCTCCCCTCTCAGATCTGGCAATGACTCTTCCCCGCTTCAAAGCCTTATTGAAAGCACATCTCCTCCAGGAGGCCTTCCCTGACTAAGCTTCCTTTTCCTCTTCTCCCACTCCCTTCTGCATTGCCCTGACTTGCTCCCTTTGTTCATCCCCCCTCCCACAGCACTTATGTCCATATCTGTCATTTATATTAATGTCTGTCTCCCCCTCTAGACTGTGAGCTCATTATGGGCAGGTAATGTGTCTGTTTATTGTTATATTGTCCTCTCCCAAGCACTTAGTATAGTGCCCTGCTCACAGTAAGTGCTCAGTAAATATGATTGATTGAATGAATGAATGAATAAGCACTTTTTTTTTAAAGGTTATTTGTTAAGTGCTCACTATGTGCCAGGCACTGTTCTAAGCACTGGGGTAAATGCAGGGTAATCAGGTTGGACACAGTCCATGTCCCCCATGGGGCTCACAGTCTTATTCCCCATTTTTCCAGCTGAGGGAACTGAGGCACAGAGAAGTGCAGTGACTTACCCAGGGTTACCCAGCAGACAAGTGGCAGAGCCGGGATTGGAACCTAGGTTCTTCTGACGTCCGGGCTCTGTCCGCTAGGCCAGTCTGGTTTTGATTAATAATAATCAAATCATCAACTGTCCTCTTTGAAATCTTCGCATGTTCTTTCAGAATACGGAAATATGTAGGTTTACTTCTCAGAAAATATGCTTTCATTCCTTTTCAAGAACTTCTGGCCCACCCCAAATGGTTTGCTTCCACCCCCCCCGCCCCCCCAAGCCCCTTTGGATTACCGGGGTGAACTCACTATACAGTTTTCTCTCTATTTCTATATTATAAATGACTTATTTATATTAACGTAGGTCTCCCCCTCTAGACTGTAACCTCGTTATGGGCAGGGAACGTTTCCGCTCATTCTGTTGTATTCTCCCAAGCACCTAGTACAGTGCCCTACACATAATAAGAGCTCAGTAAATACAGTTGATTGATTCTAGAGAACGAGCTGGATGTGAAATGGTGAAATCGGCATTGAGGGCTCCCAGAATTCTCTCCCGATGACTTGGTGGGCAGTTGCAGGGTGGGAAATTGCTCACTGAAATGGGATGGCAGAAAGTAGAGGGGTCACAGCGCTCATCCAGACTTTGTTGTCGGGATGGCAGTGCAGCCTCCTGATTAGGAGCTGACTATTATTCTTTTTGCCTGAGATGATGATGATAATGTGTGGTGTTCGTTAAGCCCCACTGTGGGCCAGACACTGGTCTAAGTTCTGTGGTGAATACAAGCAAATTGGTTGGACACAGTCCCTGTCCCACATGGGGCTCACTATCTTGATCCCCATTTGACAGCTTAGAAAACTAAGGCACAAAAAAGTGAAACAGTTTGCCCAAGGTCACACAGCAGACAGGTGGCAGAGCCGGGATTAACCCATATCCTAATGATTCCCAGGCCCATTCTCTATCCTCTAGGCCACACTGTTTCTCTTGAGAGCCAGGAAGAAAAATGAGAATAATAGTAATTCTCTCCATTCTGCAAGAGAGATCGTGCTCTACTTTAGGGAGATGGGAAAACCCCTCAACCAGGTATTTTAAAAAGATGACTCTCGGAAAGGGCTGTGTTCTTAATTGAAATCATTTCTCTCACGTTTCTCTTGTGTCTTCCTGTTGCTACCGTGAGGGCTGACGGTAGACCTGTTAGTTGTTGGATTGATTTCATTTAGGATGTGACGGTGAGTTTTGGTATGCAGAGCTGTAGGTAGGTGGTGCATTTTTGGTCTTGGTGGGTCTGGGGTCAATTTAATTTTTTTTCTTTTGCCTCCCTTCCTGCCCCCCCCCCCCCCCCCCCCCAAAGCTGTCCATCAACGCCTTCGACTATAACTGCCACGTGGACTTGATTAAGCTCTTGCGGCAGGAAGGAGAGCTGGTTCAGCTGAGACGGGCCCGCCAGAAGATGAGTGAGCTCTTCCCTCTGACCGAAGGTAAAGCCCTGACCCTTCCCTTTCCGGGGGCTCTGGAACAACCCGACGGCCCAGTTAGGCTTGACTGTGCTGGGCAGTTTAAAGGAGGGGGCGGTGTTGGGGGGCTGGGGCGGGTGGTCTGTCACTTCCCCCGTCAGGGCTTCATCCTGCCTACCCTCCTTGGGCATTCATCTGGGCTTTTTCAGCTCTCATTGATGTCTGGTAAAAGGCCAAGAGGTTTAACGATGCCTTCTTGTTTTGTGAATGCTTGGGAAATATTTTTAGCTTGCCTCCTGGACTTCCCCGTCCCCCCCACCGTCTCTCACTCACACCCACAACTCTGTCCGCAGTTACACTTTTCAACCTGGAGGTCTGTTTTGCCTCCTGTCTCCCACAAATCAGGGCATTAAGCTCCGTCTGCCCACCAGTAAAGCTCAAGTAAAGTTTGCCTGCGTTGTGCTGCAGGGCCGGGTTCCATCATCTACCCCTTGGGTTCTCATGCTGGGCCCTTTGGAGCTGGGGTTCAGAGGTGTGTTGCAGGTCACATCAGAGATTCCAACCCTCCTCGCAGGAGGGGAACCAGAGTAATGGGAGTGCGGATTAGGGAGCCTCATTTTAAATGGAGCTCTCATGTTCCTCCGTTTCAGAATCACCCTGCAGTTTGAAAGGAGTCATCAACCTCTGCACTTCCGTTATAAAGTAGTTGTGCAGTCTCTGCCTTGGCTTTTCTCTCAGGCCATGTATCGTTTTATCTCCCCTCTCTACAACTCTCCCACCCATAATTCCTTACCTAGGGCTCGGGGCTGGAGAATGCCTCGTTTTACACCCCAAATTTCTTTTCCCAAAATTCCCAAATGACACCTCTGCTTAAATGCCCCCCCCCCCCCCCCCCCCCCCCCCCCCCCACCGGCAATGCGCAGATTGTCAATGTCTCCTCAGATACTGTTGGCTTTGTTTGCACATCTAATCCTGTCCTCCCGCTGCCCGGCTTCTTGAAGTAATCACTAACACGGACAGAGCTCTGTCCATTTTCATGTGAGGCCTCATTTTTAATCCTCCGATTTCCAGAAAAGTAAAGCCATTTGGGCCCTTGGCATAAACATTTTTAAAATGACCCAGTAGAACACCCTAATACACCCATCTATGCATTTGGATCTGTCTCCCTTTGGACACTTGGCATTTATCCCTGCCTCGTCCCCACAGCCCTTTTGTCCATATCCATAATTTATTTCTATTAAAGTCAGTCTCCCCCTGTAGACTGTCAGCTTCCTGTGGGAAGGGATCACCTCTACCACCTCTCTTGTATTCTGTTCTCCCAAGCACTTAGTCTAGTGCTCTGCACACAGTCGGCGCTCAATAAATGCCATCGACTGATCAATGGAATGATTAAGCCAATCTTTGCCTCTCCAGACTCTAGGCAAAATGTTCCTCTGGAGGATGGCAGGCACTCTGACCTTTAAACCCCAGACACGGCAAGCTAAGGCCATCTCTCTTTTGTAGAAATCTGGCTGGATTGGCTGAAGGACGAGATCAGGATGGCTCTGGAAGGCTCGGATCGCGAGAAGGTGTATGAGCTCTTTGAGCGAGCTGTGAAAGACTACATCTGTGAGTGACTCAAGACGCTTTTTGTTGTCTTGCCACGTTGTATGTTCTTGCTTCCTCGCTGGTGGGGGAGGCCAGGGTGGCAGGATCCCACGAGTCAGGCAAGCCCGAGGCCTGGCATTCATCAGCGAAGCAGCGGGGTCTACTGGAAAGAGCCCGGGCCTGGGATTCAGAAGGTCACGGGTTCTAATTCCAGCCCCACCACTTGTCAGCTGTGTCACCTTGGGCAGGTTGCTTCACTCCTCTGGGCCTCAGTTACCGCCTCTGTAAAATGGGGATTGAGACTGTGAACCTCATATGGGACAGGGACTGTGTCCAGCTCGATTTGCATGTATCCACCCCAATGCTTGGTACAGTGTCGGGCACATAGTAGGTGCTTAACACATTGATTATTTCCCCAGCTGGCTGTGGCTCTTTGAGGTCAAGGGAAAGTGGGGCAGGATTAGTAAGAAAGAAAGCGATTAGGGACTTCTTGGAGGTGCTTATCGTTCCAAGCTGGGCTCTCCGGTCAACTGGTCGTGACCATTGGGGGTTGCTGGGAAATGGTGCTGGGGGCCGCTAGTGCTGGGGAGCTGGGGTTTTTCAGCCCTGTATTAGACACCGTTTCCGGGAGCATCGAGCTTCATCCAAAGTACTTCCCTCCCCCACCAATTCCCCTCCACAGCTGGTACCTCAGCTCACGTGGGTCACCCTCCTTTGATCCGTGGCCTCTGTCCCCACGGCAGCTGTGCGGAATTTTGGCGGTTGTTGGGGACGGGCCCAAAACTCTTTGGAAGCGAGGCCGAGGTGTGAGTGGTGACGGTGGGGCTAGAAGTAAAGCTGGGCACCGCTGTCCTCAAGGACTGCAGCTGTGCTGCAGGGCCATCTGGAGCCGGGTTTGCTCTTTTCCAGGAGGCCAATGGCCTGCCCAACCTGCACCCTTTCCGTTCTTGGCCAGTGGATGGGGCTTGGGCCTGGGAATCAGAAGGACCTGTGTTCTGTTCCTGCCTCCGCCACTTGTCTGCCGCTGGGTGATCTTAGGCAAGTCAATTCACTTCTCTGGGCCTCAGTGACCTCATCTGGAAAATGAGAAAATGGGGATTGAGACTGTGAGGCCCATGTGGGACAGGGACTGTGTCCAACCTGATTTGCTTGTGTCCACCCCAGCACTTAGTTGGCATATACAAAGTGCTCAACAAATACCACAGTTATTCTTTTATAATTATTATTCCTTCAGTTGCCCACCTTTCTGTCAGACAGGAGGTACAAAATTCGGTTGTCCTTAAGGAGCCTTTCACCAATTTTTTTTAGGTTTTTGGTTTTAAAGTAGGATTTCCAAAGTTTATGATTATTTTCACGTCCCCGAGGCCTCCTGGGGTCCCTTCTTTTTTCTGAGCCCAGAATGGGAAATCTCTGATGGTGAGGATTGTTCAGCTGCCCCTTTTTTTGGTTTAAACCTATCGACCAGATTTTGTGAAGCAAGTCAGTCATCCCCGTCAGATTCCTCTGCAGCGAGAAGCAGCTTGCACATTTCAGAGAAGATGAAAAAGCAGGTGGGATAATGAGCCCCAAACATATCATTTCCTGCTTTTGGCTGGCCAGGAGAGCTGGATCCGCTGCTGTTCCGCTCCCTCATTAGCCCTGGGAGCAACCAGTTTAATGCCAGGCTTTGCGATGGGCGAGACTTTAGATTTTCTCTGTCTGCCAAAGAGACCTCGGTTAGATTCTTTTTTTTTTTTTTGAAGGTATTTGTTAAGTGCTTACTCTATTCCAGGCATTATACTAAGAGCTGGCGTAGATACAAGATAATTGGCTGGACACAGTCCCTGTCCCACATGGGGCTTTCAGTCTCAATCCCCATTTTCCAGATGAGGGCACTGAGGCCCAGAGAAGTGAAGCGACTTGCCCATGATCCCACAGCAGACAAGTGGCAGAGCCGGGATTAGAACCCAGGTCCATGAGAAACAGCATGGTGTAGTAGATAGAGCACGGGCCTGGTAGTCGGAAGGTCTTGGGTTCTAATGCTGACTCCACCACCTGATTGCTTTGTGACCATGGGCAAGTCACTTCACTTCTCTGGGCCTCAGTTACCTCAACTGTAAAATGGGGATGAAGATTGTGAGCCCCTTGTGGGACAGGGACTGTCCCACCCAGTTTGCTTGTATCCACCCCAGTGCTTAGAATAGTACCTGGCATCTACTAAGCACTTAACAAATACCACAGGAATTATTCTTATTATTGTACTTCTGACTCCCAAGGTCCAAGCTCTTTCCGCTAGGCCCCACTGATTCCCTCCGTCTCCCCATCCTGCTGGTGGGTTTCCCCATAATGGGATCGTAACCGTAGTTAGACTAAATTCATTCATTTAGTCAATCGTATTTATTGAGCGCTTACCGTGTGCAAAGCACTGTACTAAGCGCTTTGGAGTATACACTGTACACTGTGACAACAAATAGAC